>NW_027185285.1:13116275-13496275 GCF_022577435.1 Embiotoca jacksoni
CCATGTAGTTCAACACTGCAGCATCATAGATGAAGGCATCCAGTTTGCTGTGAAGGAAGAGAGAAGAGAACAGGGGGAAACAGATGGAGGGAGTGGATGAAGACAAAATGTGAGGGGTTTCACATTTTTTAAAGAGAGTGAGTGAGAAGTGCACAGAAGGAGACAGAAAGCAGAAGAGGGGCTTATTTTTCAGAATGCGTTGTTTGCAGATCAATTGTGAAGTGTTAAATCATCTCCAATAGGATTGCAATCCAAGCGTAACCAAACACACAGAGGACACAGTGGGGAGTGGCGGCGGTTCAATACAGCACGCTTCACTGATGATAGGACCTTGGAGGCACATGGACAACCTAAACAAACTTCAGACAGACACAAACATTTACACTGTCTCGCTCTCTTCCTGCTCCTGTCCACACACACACACACACACACACACACACACACACACACACACACACACACACACACACACACACACACACACAGACTCATAAATAACTAGGTTGCAAAGTGGAACGTAAAAAGATCCCAGACTCAGACTGACATTTCCAATGTAACTGATGCCGTCACTAACCACTGCTCTCGCACTATCTCAGTGTCCGTATACCTCACACACACACACACACACACACACACACACACACACACACACACACACACACACACACACACACACACACACACACACACACACAGAGCCCTGCTAATAGTGCAGTGACTGGCTGGCATTTACTGAATGTCAGATCCAGCCCTCTAACGGAGGCTCACAGACGATAGTTTAGCTGTGTAATTAGCTTAACCCAGCACCGGCTCCATCCACACGCAAGCTGTGTGTCCAATCATGTGGGGAACCAGGAGGGCGTGTCAGTGTGTGCGATCGGGCAGGTAAGGCAGTATGTGAGCATGGACTTGCCTGCATGTTTGTAGACACCAACCAGATATACTGTAGCTCTGATGGCTTGGAGAAGGTTCCAGCCACCGCTGATCTGTCACACCTTTATATCGGTCAATGAAACGTAGCGGCACAGATTTCTGTTCCATCTATATCTTTGAATGTCATCTGTAACATGGTGAAATTATCACTTACTGCGACTCTGAATCCGGTTGAAACTGAGTGATTTTATCTATAGACTATGCACTGCTGTGGCTCACTGACACGATGATATTTGCTCCTGTGTAAATGGAGCAAAAGTAAAAAAAACAAAAAACAAAACATTTTGGTGTGGATGTAGAATAGGTATTGAAATTTGGTAATAAATCACAAGAAATTTTTTTACTGGACCAATTTGGTCGGTGTCATAAAAGTACCATAGTTCGGTATCTGGTCCTAATCAATTTTATAAAACACATTTTAACGTACAGACAGGTATGGGGCCAAAAATGTGGATGAAATGAGTGAAATGAGGTGTTCTAATGCAAGATTTACCTCAATGGAAAACAAGTGACTTCATCTTTGTTGGCGGGGCACTCAAACACATACTGCTGTTGCTCACTGACACAATATTTAATTCTGTGAAAATAGTGCAAAAGTTATGCGTTTTGAAAAGAAAACCTGTTTATGTGGATGTAGCGTAGGTGATGCTAAATACTACCGAACCAATTTGGTCGGCGCCATATAAGTATAAAATTTCGGTACCCAATACTAATTAATGTTTTAAAATCAATTTGAATGTTTGGAGATACCTCGAGTCCCCAGTAGAAATTTGCTTTAAAAGAGTGAAATAAGGCAGTCTAATGTAAGACTTCCCGAGATTTAAACCAAGTGATTTTATCTACCTGGTGGGTCAAGTAAAGTCCATGTATGAGAAACCTGCTCTGGCTCACTGACTGCTGAAATTGAATCCTGCATAGAAAAGCGTATGTGGGTTAGTGTGGATATAGCCTAGAATTTAATTTAGTACCGAATGACAATGCATTTTCTGACATTATATAGGATCGAATCAATTAGGTCGGTGCTACAAAACTATAGAAGTTCGGCACCCAGCCCTACTTTAGACTGACAAGAACACTGTGTCATTAAAACTCAAAGGATAGTATTGGTATGGAAACAGGTGAGAGAGATGATGAACTACAAACCTGTCATGTTGAAGGATGATATGCAAAGACTCTTTGGGTTGAATCTCTGAAGTCTCTGGAAACTTACCGCAGATGTAAAAACTCCGCTGCTCCTCTTCCATCTACATTTGAGTGTCAAGATGTAGATGCTGTACAGTGAAATGTTGTTAACAGTATCCTACCTTAATTGTGCTTTTAAACATATTTGACTAGTAAATGGAGGATGTTGAAGCAAAGGTTAAGGTAACTTCATTGCCAGGCTACCCTGCAACAGATACGAAGGCAACACTTTAATGTCATCAAAGAATGAATGAACATTCGTTAATTTACATCATATTTCTTTCGTTATATAGAAGAAAAAAAATCGAATCTTAGCTGGTATTGTGCGTAATTTAGGCCCTGAAATGTAATCAAATCAATTTAGCTCCCCTGGGCATAGTTTTCGCTCCTTGTGGCTGTAACAGATTTTACGTGTAAAGCCTGTCAGCATTATGTGTGATCACAGCTAATCCAGCCATCGAGCCTCAAATAGCTGAACGCTGCAGTGTTGCTCATCTGCTAATACCACAGAATAGAAATATCAATGAGGGTATTAGAGGCTGTGCACACATATACATGAGCGTGTGTTTGTATTTCTACGCATTCAGCTGATGACCATGTAGTTTTACTTTACTTAAATACTTGTATGTATATGTTTGCTGCATGTTAATATCACAGGAATGTGCAGCTGGGAGTATTATGGATGCTGGAGAGGTTTAAGCTGTCTTTGCGTGTTTACATGCAGTTATGACTTATAGATGAGGGATAATGATCTTAAAGACATAACTGCATACAAATCATGGACCATGAATTATATTCTCATATGTTACCTGTGTATTTTTTATATTATTTTTCCCTCTTTGATCTCCTGTGGGACAGTCTGTCCTTTGAGCAAGGAACTCTGATTGGATCCCACTCCACTGCCATTAACCAATCAGAAATATCTTCTCACCAACCTTATGTCCTCTTCCATTTTTTTTCTCTCTCTCCTCCCATATCTGTATTCCCTGTCCCTTCTCTGTCTCTCTTCCTTTTCCCCTTACCCTTCCTTTTCCATTCCATTACCACTTTCCTTTTCCCGAGTCTCTCGACATATTCGTCCTGCCCCCCACCCTTCCTTCATTTACCCCAATCAGATATTTTGCCCTTGGCCTCCTACTCTGCCCCCCTTTCCCTCTTTCCCCCCATGTGATAGTGTTATGAGAGTCAACCCTCCTCGACTTCCTTCCTTTTCTTTCCACCATCTTTACCTTCACTTTTTTATCCACTCGACTGTCCTTGGTTAGCTTTGTGATAACCCCACCACACTACCCCACATCCCCCTTACACACACACACACACACACACACACACACACACACACACACACACACACACACACACACACACACACACACACACAAAGACACCATCAGTCCCACTATAGAGACCAGTACTATAAATAGCTCCTGCTGTTCTCAATGAGGAAACCCATTCATTGCCAGCCTCAGAGGACCTGTCACACACACACACACACACACACACACACACACACACACACACACACACACACACACACGAAAAGAACAATCACAGATGTACAATTACACACTGAGCTACAGGTGAAGCTTTAAACATGAATGATTGGTGTTACTCACAAACACCCAGACACATGCACAGTGTCTCTTTACCCTGTTTTGAGGCTGACGAGTGCATCCACGACTCCAGTCTGATGGTACTTCACCATGTACTGGTGCATGGCCGGGTAGTTCTTCCTGATGTTCCTCTCCGTAGATCCGTTCGGGACGGTCCCGAAGCGGAATGGAGGCGAGTACGCGTATGGGTTCTGAAACTGTGGCGGAACGACGGACAGGAAAGAGCAAAGGTTCAGTATCAACACAGAAAGAAGGAGCAAGAGACAACACACATTTCAAAATATGTGTGTGTGTCTTACTGTGCATGTGAGTGGTCGCCTGTTAAAAGGATATCAGTCACAAAGAAGAAATGGGCCTTCCTATGATTCACTTAGCTCTTTAATGGTTTCATTGAGGTTTTGTTCCCCATTTAAAAAAAATCTAGGCTTGATTTTCACGAGACCTTTGAAGAGGACATCTTTGTTACACAGTCTCCCTCTCTTACTTCTCTTCCCCGAACTGATTTTCTTTTCCTTTGTTAAATTCTGCCATCATTTATCACCCCTCTTCCCCTTTCCTCCTCTCAGGTATAATCTAGTCAGTGTATCAGCGTACAGGTCAAGACGTTTGCAGCAGTGATCTTGTCGCTGTGGTAACAAGCCTTACTCAGCGCCAGAAACCCACAAATCCTATCAATTACAAGTGTGTATTATGATATCTATTCTGAGCACATGGTGTGTGCGTGCGTTTGTGTGTGTGTGTGTGTGTGTGTGTGTGTGTGTGGCACGAAGGAGTGATTTCACTCCATATTATCGAAACAGTTCTACTGCGTTACATATTAAATATCTACGTCTGTTTTGCTTTGCTTTTACATCTTCATACAAACACAGCACTGACTCAGCGTATCGACAGCACATTAATGATTGTACTAACATATCATTAGCACAGCTGTTCTGTTCTGTCTGTTGATCAGCCATGAAACTCATCTGTTTGTTTGTTTGTTTGCTTGCCAGAGTCTCCGCTGTTTACGTGAACTACTTACATCATAAATGTGTCTACATGAATATTTCTCCATGCTTATACATATTGGATCTGCCTGCGTACACGCGCATCTCGATTGTATAATCAGGTCAGGGTGAGGACGCGTTGACAAGTCAAACTCCACTGTGCATGTGTGTGTGTGTGTGTGTGTGTGTGTGTGTGTGTGTGTGCACGCATACGTTAGCGGTGATGTCACAGTGGCAGTGCGTGTGTCAGCGTGACAAGCACTAGCCCCTCAGGAAACGCACTCTCCTCACACAGTCCTTGCTATTGTTTCACTCTCTTCCCTCATCTTTCCCTCCTTTGTGCCTCTATTAAGGTTGAGCAGGAGCTTTAAGGTCAGAGGAGGGTAAGTGTGGCACACGGGGGTGTCGCTGTTTCGTATCTACGGGGCCGACTGGGCAAATGCAGATCGGGAGAGCGCTCTTCTGTTCTTGCTGGATAATTACCAGTGAAGGGCTTTTTAAGAAGCGCACCAGCTGCTGCTAATGAAAGCTCAATGTGGAGATGATGAGGGAATGAAAGAGAAGAGGCAGGAGAGGGTCGGTGCCCCAGCCAGGTGGAGATAAGGGTACTCACTGAGTGACCAACAGCAGGCCACTCTCACAAAATTGCAAAGTGCAGATTGAGATTCTGTTTCTTCTTCTGTGACTTTTAGTGCTTTAGTTTTGTTTTTTTAAACATCTATAGGGGCCTTCAAATGTACTGTATAAATAATACAAAGAATATCCAGTGGCTACAGGTGAGCAGCCCTACTTAAGATAGTAAATGACACCAGAAAACATTTAGATGCCAAAAGGCCTCCTCATTGTTGGCACTACTTGATCTAAACACTGCTTTTGTTACAGTTAGTTACAAAATTCTTTAAAATAAACTGATAAATTACTTTGGACTGTCAGGTACTGTTTTTAACAGCCACAAACTAAAAACACACCTCTTTCGACTTTACCTTGAATAGGAGAACTTTTGTAGCGCTTAAAATGGCACTTACTATTAGCACTTTGTAGTTTGGCTTTCTTAAATAAAATTGTATTTTCTTGATTCCTGTTGTTCTGGGTTTTGTACCCTCATGGTTGAAATGCACTTATTGTAAGTCGCTTTGGATAAAAGCGTCAGCTAAATGAAATGTAATTAATGGGGTTTCCTTCTTTCCTTCTGGCAGAACAATCTCTGTTGAAATTGATAACTTTTTTAAAACCTCCAAATTAATTTATTTTAGGGCCACTTATTTTTTTATACAAGATAACCAGTGACACCTCTTTCTATAGGTATGCGGATGACACAGTTTTATGTTGCAGCTTCGCCTGATGATACAGGTCCAATTTTCTTTGAAAATGTATTTTAGATATTAACGCCTGGATGTCACAACATTTCCTCCAGCTCAACTACGATACAACTAAAATTCTAGTCATAAGTTCTAAAGCTCAGAGAAAGAAACTAGTGGAAAAATTAACTTCCATAGGACACCCTCCAAACCACCAAGCAAGAAACCTTGGTGTGGTTGTGGCTGAACTTTAAAGCCCATGAGGGTTTTTTTCTCGAAATCGTTTTTTATCACCTGAAAAATAAAGCGTCTCAAGTCTACAGTGTGACTATTTCACTCTCAGTGACACTGAGAGACTGATGCAAGAGCAGGCTGGACTGCTGTAATACTCTCCGATCTGATATTCCCCAAAAAGTTATAAATCAGCTACAGCTGATTCAGAACTATGCAGCCCGAGTGCTGACCAGAACCAGAAGTATAGAACATATTACACCCGTCTTAAAGTCCTTACATCGGTTGCCTGTCAGTTTCTATATTGATTTTAAATGTATTTTTCTTTATTTTAAAGCACTTCACAGTCTTGCACCAGCATATACCTCTTAATGTTGACAGTGTATGAACCTGTACAACCTCTCAGGTCCTCTGGCACCAGTCTTTTAGTTGTACCAAAGTGGAGGACAAAACCTTTGGTGAGTCAGCTTTTAGCTGGTCGGAGCCACTGGAACAGTCGACCAAAAGATCTGAGAGCAGCTTGAAGTATTGGAACCTCTAAACGTAAACTTAACACATACCTCTTCAGCCTGGCCTTAGATTACAATGGTTTGTATGCATTTTTCTTTTCACTTATTCCATTCACATTTCAAAATTGTATTCTATTTTTCTATTCATTATTCTTACATATTTTATTCCTCTTATCTACTTTATCTATTATTTTATCCTCACTCTTATTTAACCCTATTTTATTATTTTTATTAATATCTTAGCCTTGAATCTTTTTATTGCATTTTAGTGTTTTCATTCTTATTCTTGTTTTGTCTTTATTTTATCTTGTTTTTTCATCTAGTTTTATTTCACTTTATTTTACTACTCTTGCTGTTATTTCAGCTTTTATATCTATTTTGTTATATTTGTATCACCTATTTTCTTGTGTGCATTGGCCTCAAACTGTTTTAACATTGTTTTTCTCTGTTCATGTTGTTTTCAAGAGTTTCCACTTGTCTGTCCTGTTATCGGGCTGTCAATCGTCTGTGAAGCACTTTGAACTGCACAAACCTGTATGAAAGGAGTATATAAACAGCGTTTGATTGATTGATTGATTGATATGACAATAGTGGATATCAGAATGAAATATCACTTTCAAACCTTTGAGGGATCCATATTACTTACCTCACCTCATCTAGCCTCATCTCTAACTGTGCAGTCTACTCCTTTAGCCTCTCTCATTTTGCCTGTGGCTCTTTCCCAGGCCTCATTTGTTCTGTTCTCGCTACCCACTCGATTTCCTTATTATGCAAGTTCAGTTGATTCTCTGTGTCTCACTATTTGTTCATGTTATGTGTGTATGCATCTGTGTGTGAGCTGGGCTCTGGAGACTCTAAATCTACATACCATGTATGTCTCTTGAAGCTGGGGTTCCAAAGATCCTTGTTTGTGTTTTTTTTTGCTTTTATTTGGTATTAAGCAGTACAGTCATAGTGTCAGATATAGTTTGACTTGTCAATTAGCTTCCCCTCGCCTATGAGTTGTTTAAATTGGATTTGTCTTTGTGTCTTCAACAATTTTGAAGCTGTTCTCTCAAACTGAAAACAGTTGAAGATATACTCTTTAAAAGCAATCCTTGGTCCAAGTCATATGACAACAATGCATTTTTCAGCATGTTTGAATGCCTTCAGATATAATGTGCCTGCTCTGAAGGGCTGCCACAGGAGCACTACAGGAGGTGCATCAATCACACCACTGCAGGTGTATTTACCACTTAAAACTTACCTATAAAGTCACACAAGAAATAAAATCAGCCCCTCAAAAACCTCTATTTGTGTCACTGGACCTACAAAACCCATGAATTTTGTTTGTACATAAGACCTGTTTCAGGTCTCTTGTAAATGGATGTATTTGGGAAGTGCAAAAAACCTGGTTATTGCTGTTATTATGTCGTTACAGTAATCTAACTGCAATTCCAGTACAGCACTTGTTAGCTGAAATTTTAATTCTTAAAGTCAATGGAAAACAAAAAAAACATGCTCTATTATCAAGTTGTTGAGAAACCAGAAAAGCATGAGAAAGCGGAGACAAATAAGCCAGAGATGTGAAGACAAATCCCTGGTGGCTGTATGACCCAAAATACCACCGACCTGTTAACTGACTGCTCTCCACTTGTGGATGAGCCAGCGTGCCTGGAAGACAGGCTCAGCAGCCGAGTAAACATTCACTACACCCTCTTCAATTTTAAATGATTAAAAAACAGTCATTCCTGTAACCATTGGCTGAAATGGATGAACAAATATAACTTTGGCAATTTTATATGGAAGCTATCAATTTCAGAACTTCAGTTGACAGGAAGATATGAAAGGTAAAAGCAATGTAACAATAGTATTTTTCTCTAATTGTCCCATGCACTTTATTTATCATTTTAGGAGAACCACATTTTGTTTTATTGTACTTCTCCACAGGTAGCACATAAAGCTCTTTTGTATTTCTGCTGATGGGCCACACATTTTGTTTATTACCTATGTTGTTGTAACTGTCTGCTGAGCTTGATTCAGGACTTCTGAATTGCCACCCACGTCAACGATTTTGTCAGCAATTGAAAGAAATTGGGTGTTGGTGTGTTTGTAGCTCAGCTTGTACAACTGGTCGCCCATTAATCGCAGGGTTGGTGATTCCCACAACACAGGTTATTTCAGGGCACTTAATACAGTAAAATCCTAAGAACAGAACTTTACAACATTATACAGAGGAACCCAACAATTCAACAATTCCCACGTCAGCAGCTAGGCAGGAAAAAAACCCTCCCCATTAAGGGAGAAAAACCTTCAGCAGTGGAAAAGAAAAACGTCCTTTTAACAGGAAGGTTGGGGTGAGGGGAGAGCAGAGACAGAAAAGAACAGCATAGAGATCCAAGACACAAACTGTTGACATATTTCAAAACTGTGAGTTGAGGCTGTTGTGCAACATACATGTTTGACCCGTCATTAAGCCAGCAACACTGTGAATTGTTGGCCCATTCAAATGCCCAATAACCCTCCTATTGTCCTACGCTGTGTGTGAATGGTTGGAAAGTTAATCGTACATTATATTGCGCGGTAGCCTCATCAGTCTCTGGTGAAACTAATTGAGAGCAAATGTGTTAACACAACGATTAACTTTCCAACCATTCACACACAGCGCAGGAAAATAGAAGGGCATTTGAAAGGGGTAGCAATTCACCGTGTTGCTGGCTTAAACATATGCAATATTCATGGGGCAGTACTCCTTGTCCTTTTGTTGGTCACAGTTGGCTCCATGTCCAGCCTCTCTCAGCATATCTGTCTGAACGGCCATTTACCCTTTTTGTCCGGTTCCTTTTTTCCCTGACCCTCCCTGTCTTTCCAGATCTTTTACTTTCTCCCCTCCTCATGCCATTCCTTTCCCTACCTCAGCCGTCAACCTGGCCCATATCTGTCCGCTTGTTGTCTTGTACCATCTTGTGTGTCTTGGCCTTTCGCTAGTCCTGAGTTGCCCTCCTGCCAGTTAATGTACCCTGTCTTCCATCCCTCCCTCCCTCTCTCCTTCTGTATGTTGTCAAAATGTTCTACATCAGACTCTCCTTGGTAGTATCACCCCATACATCTGTATCTCTGTCCTCAGGAACTCCCTACCCTTTTGTCTTGCTATTCTTTTCTATCTCTCGACATTTGGCTTGACCTTTTCCTTGTATGTTTCATTATCTTCCTCATACTGCATTTTTTTCTACTTTGCTCAACACCTGATGTTGTAATGTACGTATTTTAAGTTCATCTTTTTTTTTCTTAGCACTTTTAAAAAATCATATTGCAGCACGAGAACACTATTTCAATTTGATAGCTTCTCTATTAAATAGTAAATACATAATGGATTTACACTTGTTACTACTGTTGCAGAAAATGCTTCTCTGTACTATTGGGTCTCCAAAATGGCGACTGAACAGGTACAACCCTGATTTTGTACCAGCGCAAAGCTGGGCTGAGTGCAGACTGAGGTGTATTTGCAGTTTGATACGACACAAGCGTATTTTTTCGACGTGTGTGTCCAGAGTATTGGAAGACGCTTTCATGCAGTGCAAAGCAGCCGGCACAGGGCTATTTTAATGGGGAAGAGATAGGACCTATCCAAAATCCAATAGACAGGTTTATTGGATGTCCAAGTTATTTAAACCCACCAAACAAATGATTAAAACAATATTTTTTTAAACGCAACCTTCAGATTCAGTTAATCATAAAAAATGTGGTCTGTTCAGTTGGATTTAAATCAGGCAGTTGTCGCAAATCATGATAAACTCGCTGATCTTAGAAGTATAACATATAAGGCAACTTGGGTTAGCTGCAAATCGATTGCAATTAAATTACACCTAAAGGAGAAACTATTTAACAGCCTTTTCACCAAATAATCTGGTTTATTAATCTAGCCACCCATGCAAGGTCACGGAGTATGATACTGCATTATTTATGCACAAAACAATTCGGGCACTTTTCGTACGGCAGCTTTGGCATTTGATTAATGATTTCAAAATAATTTGGCACAGTCAGAACTCCTGATGCAGTTTATTTATTACCTCAACATCAGTGATGTTTTGAGCACATTGCTCCTCATTATTGTTGGTAATAAATTAATTGCATCATGAGCTGTAAGTGTGTCATTTACTCATACTCACTGATTTCACTGTATTGAATGAGTGTACTTTGTTCATTTTGACATTCAATTCACGATGATATGCCAAATAAAGTTTTGAGTTAAATTATACACATTATCATGATAATGACAACGCATCACCTGATATGCCAACCTGGATGTCCCCCAAACCCTCTACGTACTAACTGCAACTGTGCCATTGTTTAGATGTATATATATGTATACATGTTTTAAACGTGTAAATATCCTTTTATGTTTTATATGTCTATTTATGTCTGTTTTTGTGTTTGTAATTGAGAGAGCAAGTTACAACCGGAGTCAAATTCCTTGTGTGTAAAAATACCTGGCCAATAAAGCTGACTCTGATTTATATTATTAGTAACCTCTTCCCAAGCCAATTTAACATCATCAGCCCGGGGAGGCCAACTTGTAGCAGCATAAATATGGTATTTTTGAGCCTGAGCCTCCCATACACGTATGTCAGTTTCTTTCTGCGTAAAGTTTGGCTGGCGGTGCCAGTCTGCTCCTTCTTCAGCCATTACAAAACTGACAATATGCTGTGCCACAGCAGTTTCAAAGGGAATGAGAGGGGCTGCTTTGATTGGCCCTGATTGCAGTTGGCTGTGACACACCTTCTAATTATCTATTCTTTCTACTTCACCATTTTGCTACTCTGCGCCACAGATGTGCTTGCAACACGAAATTACTAAAACAGGTCGGCACACCGATATGTGCTCCCAGCAACCAGAACTTAGACCTGCGTTTGTGCTGTACCTAGGCTCCACTTTGTTACCTCTAACTATTAAGTTCACAAAACAAGTTACATTTATGACTAAAAAAAGGAGTTTGTCTGAACCTTTGAGGAGCACATAAAGGTTGACATATTTCTCCATCATGTAACTTCACGGTGAATAGAGCTTTAAAAGTAGGACAGTAGGGGCAGCAATAGTTCAGATGGTAGAGCAGGTTGCCCACTAGTCATAAGTTTGGCGGTTAAATTCTTGGGTCTTTGGGCGTCCAAAGTGTCCTTGAGCAAAACAATGAACTGATGGCAGGAAAGCACCTGTATTGGCAGATAAACTGGTATTGGTGTATAAATAGGTGTCAAATTGTAAACTACATTGAGACTGACTGTAAAGATGTGCTATATAAGGGGAGCCCAAAATGGTGGATAGAAAACCATTGCAGCAAAAACACGTATTAAGCTGCATAAGTCTGCATCACCTTATGATAGATATCTAAACTCTTTGGATTTTGTTATGCCAACAAATAACATTCCCATCACTTTTGAGTAGGCTATAACTTACACAGCGAACTTACCAATGAGAAACCAACCGATATTAATTACCTTGTTGTCTGAGAGCCCAGTGACTTGGTCAACAAACTCCTCCTGAATCATGAAGGCGGCCAGGTTGGCAGTGTAGGAGGCCAAGAAGATGACAGCAAAGAAGGCCCACACCGACACTATGAACTTACTAGTCGTTCCTTTGGGGTTTTGAACTGGCACAGAGTTGTTGAAGACCAGACCCCACAGCAGCCACACGGCCTTGCCCATGGTGAAGGAAGGACCATGGGGGTCTGAGAGAGACAACAGAGGAGGGAGATATAGAGAGAGGAAATGAAATAAGATACTGATGAAAAAGATGCAATAATATTAGCAGACGTTAGTTTTTTTCACCGTAACTAATCAGAAATATTTCAGAACCCACTTGCTGAAAAAGTAAACATTCATAAAGTAAAGCAGATGGCCTGTGCTGCATGTGTGCGGCTCATGTCTGTTCTCACCTTTTCCCTGTGCCAGGTTCCTGTTAAAGCCAAGAGGACTGATGTACTCAAACATGAAGACAGCCATTGCAGTCACCAGTAGGAGCATCACAAACATCATCACCCACACTGATGCGCTGAATGGCTCTGAGAAAGAGAGAGAAAATGAAGAGGACCGAGGTTAAGTATTAACACACGGTTCATTTTTTATATCTAACACATCACTTTTGCTGATACTTCTTCACTCTCTTTCAATGATATATGGGATTAAATCAATCCCATATATGTATGCACACACGCACGCGCACACACACAAATGAAAGAAGTCCATGCATAGTAAACTGTCTAATTTAGGTTCAGAGCCCCTATGCACACACACACTTGCATAAACACAAGGCACACCTCCTGTTTGACTGTGTAAGGAGGGGTACAGTATAGGAAGCCCTGATGTCAGCAGTCCTGTCATCCCTCTGAGCTCACAACACTACTGCAGAGATTAAACTCTGCTCTAATGTATGGGAGAGCACTGCTGGCACAGGGCCTCGCACTGTGTGTATGTGCAAGTGAGAGGTGTGTGTGTGTGTGCGTGTGCGTGTGTGTGTGTGTGTGTGTGTGTGTGCGTGTGTGTGTGTGTGTGTGTGTGTGTGTGTGAGCTGGCAAGGAGCTATTACGGGGTTTTCCTGCTAAGCCCTTATAATTGCCACTTTCGCAGCACTAACCGCATGCTGCATACATGTCAGAGTGTGCACCTGCATGTGTGTCTTTGTGGCTACGAATGCTGGCGTGTGCTTGTGTTTCTTTTATCAGTTTTGTGGTATAACTTGCAGGGGGTTTGCGAGTATGCCTGTGCGTGTAATATATACTGTGTGCAGGAACTTGGCTGTTGATGCTGTCACTCGGCATCAAATGAACGTGACTGAGCAGCCAACACAGGGATCTCCATGGTCTCTCAGGTTAAAATCCTGTGGTTAAGTCCCTCTCAGGTAAGTGAGAGTCATTGTGGCAGAAAGCAGGAGCTGAGCTAAATCCCTCAGATGAAAGAGCAAGTATTGACAGCTGTGTAACACAACTGAATTATGTTGTCAGCTCTGTATCTCAGGGAACACACACACACACACGGACCCAAAACCAATACTGTTCTCCACTCACACAAACTGAAACAGCAAACAGGACAGAATATCTTCCTATTGTCTCCTGAGCGCGACAACACAGCAACAGTTACTTGGTGACAGTTACCGAGGAAGGCTGACGGGGAGACAGTTCCATTGCTACGGGAGACCATGACGCTGATCCCAGTTTCCACGAACGGGACGGAGAAATCGATGACCTCAGAACGCTCCTCATTGATCGTCAGAGATCCGACGGCCATGACGGCTTTCTTATAGACCACCTTTTTGGGAGGAGGGAAGAGACGAGAAGGAAGAGAATGGAGCATGGACAGAGAAAAAAAAGAAGAAAAGTTACGTTATATTAATTGATTTTTGTGGCAGTCATTGTTTTTTTTTTTTACATGTGAAAGGCATTCAAACAATCAATATAATCAAAATCAAACATTTTCAAATCCCAGTTCGCTTCTTAATTACTTGATACACCATGCATGCTTACAGGAAGTAAACTGGAACTGAACCCTACAGGTTAGAACTACAAGAGAATCAATGATAATAAGATATTAGTATATGTAGTCTCAAATTATTATCTTTCACGATGAAACTGTAAAACACTAAAAACCGAAATATGTGCAAACATCTGCACAAGAATATCCATTTTGCTGACTGCAAAAAGTTTTTAATCTCAGACTGAATCTTAATTCATATTATCATCAATAGACAAGCGGGGAGTCCGTGCCTAATAAGATGAATGCCAGATGAACTTCAACTCAGTGAATGAAGTCTGCCATAAAATAATACAGACAGCTATAAAGTTTACAGTCTTCAAACGAACTCTGGGACTGGTAAGCTGGTAATTAAAGATATGCAAAGGAGTTCTCTGCAGGAGTAGCTAAGATTTTGAGAGCATTTACATTTGGTGCCAAAAGCCTCGCAGCTGATAAAAAACTTTTTTTTTTTTTTTTTTTTTTTTTTCAGCCTGTGAACATTTTGCAAAGTCAACACCTAAGCTTCTTTTGGAACACATGGAATGTTCTGTGACAAAAACTTCTCTAATTTCCTCTTAGCTCGGCTTATATTCATTATTTCAAGATCGATCAATACAACTCATGCGTCCTGTTCTATATACTAACAGGCTGCAGTATGTATCCTCTTATTTTTCTGTCTTTATAGTTGGCATAAATGTATTGAAGAGTCAATGTATTTTTAAATGAAAAAAAAATAACAAAATAAACTAATTTTAAATTGCTGACTTGTGATTTGTTTTGTAATTACAGTTATTTTAGATGAAAAGCTCTGCATTCATTTAGAAGTAGCGTTTTAACTGACGACCATCACCTACAGAATGCATCATGGTCGGCCTGTGACATTTGGGTGCCATATCGACCTGCTGTCTGACTCGTGGGGGAGGTGGGGGTTGTCTTTATTAACTAATTGCTGGTTCAGAGTCAGCTGACTCATCACACACACTCACACATGCACCAACAGCGTCCTCTCACCTCTCCCACCATCCCATTCCAGACATTGTTGATCTTCTTGCCATGCTTGCCATTGGTTACCAGGTACAGGTCATAGGTGAACTTGACATACTTGGCGATCTTTTTCAGAATGTCGATGCAGAAACCTTTGCAGCACTTCTTGATATATGTCCCGCCAGCCTCTGTTGAGTTGCTGCAAAAACACAAAAACACACATATCATTAGATGACAAATTTGAACAGCAACGGCTACGATCTTTGTCTTTGGTTTCGTGCAGACTTCAGGGTTGCCACTTTAGGAGGGACCAAAAAGCTGAAATTCCAAAACCTACAATGATTACAAAAACAGGCTGCTGTTGTACTGAGCAGACAAAAAAAATGCAACATCTCTGTAAAATTGGGCAGTAACATGCCCCTCTGTTGGTGCCAATATTGAATAAATTAAATACATGTCTAAATACCAGTTGCAAAAGCAAAGAATGGAAACTAAAATTTAAACATGCAAACAAAATTGCCTGATATTTCATGACTTGGCCCAAACAATGATCAAATTTCCTGACTCTCCCTGTCTAGAAAAGAGTTTTTAAAAATCCCCTAATATTCCCTGATATTCCCTGACCTGTGGGAACCCTGAGAGGTGCCCAAATTCTTTCCAATGAAGGGCCAAAAACTGATCTGGATGGAGGACCACAGGACAAAAAAACATTTTTATGTTGTGTACAATTACATTAAAGTGCAGTATATTTTACACAAAACCAAGATTCTAAATTTAAAATAACATTTCGGTGAAATGTTGGTAAATGTTCTCGTGTCATTGTGGTACAGCTTTGATCGCTCCTCTTGACTGGAAGTCAATGACGTGGAACACACTAACAGCAGATGAGCATCAACAGGAGACAGAGACAATACCATCATTCTTTGTAGATAAGACGTAGACCAATGTCATTCGATCGGGAAGCTTAACAGCACCATGCTGTACATCGCAGTAAACTATATATTATGTACTTTTTAGCTGCACTAAATGTACAGTTCTAGTCATTCTGGTTAGGATTTATAGCACTTACGAATAAGGAGAATAAGCACAAGCTTGTTAAATGCCGTGGTGGACAAAAACAAAGAAGGTTTGGGACATACTTGGCCCGCAGGCCCCAAATTGGGCTGCTCTGATGTAGTGTGTGACAGAAAATGAAGGAAAGAGCAAAGAACACCTAATAGGCTCAGTACCAGCTGTTTGCATGATAAAGGACTGAACACGTAAATCCACTTTTATATCCCCCTTTCCAAACCTCGTATGAGTTAAAAACGAAGACAACACTGTTTGCTTCTCTTTCCATCCAACTTTTTCACCTTAAAGTTCAGGTCGTTTTATTCAAGAGTGACTGAAGACCTGAAAAATAGTCTCCTTCTCTCCTTCTGTCTTTCTGGAGAAGGAGCTTTTGACGTCACTGCATCTGCAAGCCTTGTACCATCTGTGTGTATGAATTTTATAGCAGGAGAGTTTTCACACACACACACACACACACACACACACACACACACACACACACACAAAAGCGCATGTCAACTTTCAGCCACCTGGGACTCTCATTTAACTTTTAGATGTGTGCTAATTAGAAGACGATAACCTCGTCCTTTAGTTTAACAACAACCTGGACACAAACTTGACAGAAAGTGGAAAAAAAATAAAATGAAAGCGCACGCATCCGGCTGTGACTCTGCAGTTACCTTCAGAGATGAAACTCTGTCACTTCAGAGTCACTCTGTGGTGCCGGAAAAAAAAACAGTTTTTACCCCAAGTGCAAACTCCTGTGTCCTCCCGAGTCGCCATCGATCTGTCAACCAAATGTCTCCCCAAGTGGAATTATTCTTTTCTGTCTCTGAACTGGAAAGGAATTCACCTTTTTTGGTCTGATAGTTTTGGACAAGAATAAAAAGATCTATTTGAAAAAGCCAGGCGCGGATATGTCAGTAGTTGTGAATGACTTTTCATGAAACTTGGAGCGATAAGCCCGGGTGATTTTCTACAGATACAACAAGAGATTATCGACAGCAGTGGCTGAACTAATTCTAAAAATAAAGAAGGTAAATTGCATCTAAAAGCATCTGGAAACACACCATGTGACAACAACGTCAGACTAATTCATTCGCAGAGAAGCAATGTGGGAGTGGTCTCCTTTTTCTCACCTTAAATACGAGCTTTTGGAACAATATTTATAGTTTTGTCCAATACAATTCTACATTTCTGTTTATCTAGCTCATGTATTTTAATGTAGCACAACAGAACACAGAGAAAACAGGGATGGACAAGAGGGCAGTAAGTGTGAGCTTTAACTGGAACAACATGCATTAGTCCAAATCACAACTTCTCTCCACAGAATAAAGGAAACATCAGTAGTGTTTAGTTGCATTAAACAAGTTCACACCACTGTACTGTCTGTCTGTCTGTCTGTCTGCACTTATATAAAACATAATACACTGTATATATATTTTTGTGATGTTGAAAAGATAATAAAAATGTTCCTGTAATGTACCTACAAAATAAAAATGCTGGTCAGAGGGCGGACGGCAATAACAGAAACAAGGACGACTAAGTCAAGTTTGTGTCAGGTTCAGCTGGCGTGGGGCGGGGGGGTGGGGGGTGGGGGGCAGTCAGAGCAATCATATAGGCCAGAACTTTAGCTGCATTCATGAACACAGCGTACCCCTTTAGACAGGCCGTCGTACAGTTCAGGCAGCGAGAGCATGTGATATTACGGCGGGCTGTTTGTGAAGTTGCCAGGCCAACTTGATATAGAAACACTACAGGGCCCGAGGGGTCTCCAGAGAGGGCAGTGTGGGTCTGTGTGCGTTTGTGTGCGCTTCGTGTGAGTGTGGCTTGTTCTCGGGCCCGAGCCTGGATGAGTGAGTTTCTGGTTCTGCATGCATGGATACTCCTCCAACCCCGATCCAACCCTTCCACCACTTCTCCCTCTCTGCCTCTTTCACTCCCTCCATCTATCCCTCCTTCTCCAAATGGACGCCACGGATGCTTGAGTGGGAATCGCGCTGTGGGAGGGAGGAAACGCAGCCGAACGCATTGGCCTGTGAGTGAGTGGACATGTGGCAACGGAGAATGTATATGAGCTTGTGAATGTGTGTTTGTGCTCCTCCTTGGAGATGCTTTATCCTCCGCCCTACTTCACACTGAGTCTGGATGAAAATCGTTGTCAGCCCTGAGATGCTGTTACTGCTTAATCAGCTCCGTGTGTGTGTGTGTGTGTGTGTGTGTGTGTGTGTGTGTGTGTGTGTGTGTGTGTGTGTGTGTGTGGTAGTTATATACATGTATGCAGACAAAGAGTGACAGTAAGACATGCCAATCTTACTCTGAGTGTGTCCATGAATGTGTGTTACATTGGAAAGAAATATGATTAAATTATCTACAAAACCAATTACATGCTTTGATTCAGCAGCACTCAAGCCCCTCAGACACACACACACACACACACACACACACACACACACACACACACACACACACACACACAAACACACAGCATGTGTGTGTGTGTACTTCGGGAATATAATATAGCAAGAGGCTGGAGGTATATGGGCGTTAGAGAGAAAATTGGTAAGGAAAGAAGTAAATTGCTGAGTTCAGCAGTGTCTCCATTTTCACGGGGGAGGAGAGAAGCTGTTGGACAGATCACACGCTGCACCTCTTTCCATGCCCATGAGGGAAAGGACACAGAAAATAGATGATGACATTTTTATCACCTACTGATTATCACAGATAGAAAAGGAAAGTTGATTTTATGGAACGTTTACTCTCCTTTTTCATATGAGGGCTGATCGGAAGGTTTAGTGACTGCTCCTGTGGCATGCAAATGCTGTGCAGCATCATGATGTGCATAAAGCAGAAAGAAGCTATAACCTTCATGGATAAGTATTCCAAGTTTTTGTCACTTGATCAACATCAGGCCCTGAGTTACATGTTTACACGATTACAAGCAGAAACATCAGATATTTTGCAGTGACAGTAACAGTACTGTTGTAGCTATCTAACTACCAACTGCAGGAAATAGATAGACATCCGACTTACTCTTTGATATGCTTCCTACAGGGCACCGAGTTCCTCATGCAGGTGCCGGTGAGTCTCTCCACGTCCTCCACGATGACAAAAGGCTTCTCCTCCAAAGTGACGATGGACAGGTGGTTGTCGTCGAGCTCGGCGTCACCGAAGGAGTTGAAACGCGGCCACACTGGGTATTTCAGTGTCAGGCTGCGGTTGTCCAGTTTCCCCATCTGGCGGGACGGAGGGGAGAATACAAAGGGTGAGATGATGGATAAGGTGCTGGGTACACTTAAATAGTACGGGAGATAGATTCCTTGAAATGTTTTACTATTAGTGAGCAGCTTGGGAGTCATGGATGCCTTAATAGGCTGGCTGTTCTTACGTTTAGACCCATGACTTCACATTTACCAGTGAGCTCATCTGTTAAAGGTGTAAAAATGATATTTCCCATTCAGTGATCATAACATGGCAAGACAAATTTCCAATTCCAATTTCCTAATTGCCGTATTCTGCTTCCTAATAACACAAGGCAGATACGACATGGATGGGATTAGAAATGAAGAAGTTTTTTGTGTGTGTGTGTGCGTTTGAAATATTATTCGATCTGTACTATTATTTAGCAGAAACACACAACCATCTTATACTGTATGTTGCTCATAATAAATGCTGGCATGACTGTAGGTACAGAATAAGAGATTAAAAGCATGGCGTACAGGGATGCATGACTAAATGCACACAGAGATATTGCTATGAATGCAACCATACAGTATGAGAAAGAGAGGGGGATTGTGACAGTATGATAGCGCCACGATGTTGTTAATAATTCAGAAAGTTTTTCCGAGCTGTGATGTCACAGAGTCCCCTATGGATGCTCTTTAACACCCCCCCCACACACACACACACACATCTGTCTTTAAATGTATATATGTGAGCATGTGTGTGTGTGTGCGTGCATAAAGTGTTAATGCGTGTTTGTGTCAGACAGGAGAGGCAGAGAGAAGGGGGGAGAAACAGCAACAGGCACCGGGGCTTTTGCTTGACTTTTAATTATTAATAATACAGGAGCCAGAAAATGGCAAAAGCTTGCTGCCGCTCTTTCCCTCCATTTCAGAAGTCTTTCTTTCCTTTCTTCTTCATCCTCTTCTTCTTCTTGTCCGCTACCTTCACATAGAGCTGCACTGTGGAGGGGAGGGGCTGATATTGCAGCACACATAAACACACAATCAACTGCACATATATTCATGGACATAAATGTGAAAATTCAACAATGGGTTTATCAATCAGCAACAAATGGAAAAATTTTAAATTCAATTTATTTTACTTGTTTTATACATACGAGGAAAATCTTTTTTTTTTTTTTTTTTTTTTTTTTTTTTTTTCCTAAAGCAAACAGCAATGCTAATCTGTCACCTCTTTGACCCGGGCGTCAGGAGACGGTGGTTGTTACCCACACCAACGCACACCCCCACACACATGTTGTTGCCGAGCTTGCATGGTTGGCTAAGTCATTAACAAGCGGGCAGAGAGGAGGAAGTGAAATTAGCATTTTAATTGTTTTGCTTTGAGTGGTTTTCTATCCTCTGACAGGGATTAGAGTCTCTTCCCTGCTCTTAGTCGGCAACACTGTCAACAGCTCACTCTGCTGTCGGCTACATGCCTCAAACTGCGCGCCTGTGTATGTCTGTGTGTGCAGGCATTTGTGTCGACCAGGGGGGAAGCAGGACGATGCGCTGAGGTGGCATGTGTGCACTTTCTTGTGTGTCACCTTCACTCTCTAGGGATCGGCCGCATTTGTCTATCTGTCTTAGCCAAGCTGTTTTGCATTTCACAAGCGAGTGAGTGCATGTATCTGTGTGTGTGTGTGTGTGTGTGTGTGTGTGTGTGTGTGTGTGTGTGTGTGTGTGTGTGTGTGCATCTATAAAAGGAGTGGGGATGGGAGGAAATGGGATTAGAAATGTCAAAATGATGGGGGATCCTTGCGTCGTTATTCAGATAAGACTTGTGTCTCAGAAACAAAGCGTTTGTGGGATTTGTAAGAAACTAAAACCTCAGTTTCCTGTATGTGTGTGTTTTCCTTCTTTTTTGTTGTTGCCTTTTTTACCCATTCACTCATGAATAGAAGCTTTTGAGAAGTGGCCTTAAGTTGGTTAGATGATTCAATAAACTCAGAAGAGATAAATGTTCCACTCAGAAGACGGTTGACAAAACGAGACAAGAGGAGGAAGGGAAGGAGGAGGAGGAGGAGGGAACGAAGAAGCTGACTTCAGCAACTCCTCCGATTTCCTGTCCTGCTGCTCTCCTCTTCCTCCCCGTCTCTCCTTCTCTCTCTAATTAAAGAAAGAGCGGTTATAAATTAATGCCCGGAGAGGAGGGAGGATTCTCTCTATCGACTGGTTGAGCGGCCCGGATGTAATACCAGATATTACACGCATAAAGCAAACCATAGAAAGCATGTGCACGTGTGCGTGTGCGTGTGTGCGTGTGTGTGTGTGTGTGTGTGTGGTATGACAGCGAGGCTGGTGGGAGGTTACGATGATAGGGCCTGTGGGATTACTGCATTGTAACAAGCCGCGGTGGCAGTCCTATCACATCATCAGCCGGCAACAGATTTAGAGCCACTTAGTGATGAGATGACACTCTGACCCCGGAGAGCTGTTTCTCTGCATCTTTCCTGCAAATCCCTTGTTTTGTTTTGTCTCTTATCATCTCAAATATGCCCTCCTTCATCGTTCTTTCTATTTTCCTCTTCCATCTTTCTGTATTTTTTTAAAGGTCTTGATCTTTGTACTGTGTACGCCTCTCTCTTTCACTTTTTCTGTCATTCTGTGTTTGACCTACACACACACACACACACACACACACACACACACACGCGCGCACGCACGCACGCACGCACACACACACACACACACTGCAGGGCTATAATCAGCCAGAACATGCCTCGGTTGAAGTGAGAGAGAATGATCAAAGAATAGACAAAAACAAGGGTCAGGGCTCTTACACCAAGCACCTTCTTTGAGTTATCGTTGTGGTAAGTTGCATTATGGGAGAATGAGTTCCTAATAGCGTGGAGAAACCCATTCAGTCATAAAACAGTATCTGTCAGTCCTGTCAGACAAAATTATGTCGAGAAAATGGATTCTGCTTTCCCTCCCCTGCAGCCCACACTTGCTCTAAGTGTGTGTGTGTGTGTGTGTGTGTGTGTGTGTGTGTGTGTGTGTGTGTGTGTGTGTGTGTATGTGTGTGTGTGTGTTGTGTCTGCTTACATGTGTCGGGGTCACGTGCATGCCAATGTTTGTGTGTGAAAAAATGAGGCCAGAGAGAGAAAGAGGATGACGGAGTGAGAGAAAACTGCCTCCATTGATTTAGACATATTTGTTTGAGGTGAGGCTTTTTTATTAAAATTCAGAGAATATGATTCCTGAATCAAAGATGCACGTGTGTTTGCCGTCGAAGTGTGGTTGTATGCACATGGGCTTTTTGTGTGTGTCTGCTCTCCATATTGCGATTCTCCAAGCACAAATCCCATGCTGTCGGTAATAATTATCTTGTGAACTGGCTGCTAACACCGCAGCAGTTCTTGAAGCAATTTACACACTCCATCTACTCAGCAGGAATAAAACATAACATCCTGGTTCTGATCGGTAAGTAAACTTTTCTCATGCAGTTGGTGAAGTTCTACTGTAACTCACAATGCAGTTAACGTGCCTTGGATTTTCATGAGCAATGGAGACATGTTTTTAACAAAACATAATATATAGTATAATATATATTTTGATCAACATAAGAGGTAAAAACAATGTGCATGTACCGTAAGTGTATAAATGTAAGGTAGCGGGGGACATCAGACCGCCCTCCCCGATAAATGTTATGGCTGTATAGGTCGTCTGTGGGAGGACTCTATATTTATTGCGACCTGTAGTGGATGCAGTTATTACAATGAGAGCAAAGGACGAAGTGACGCAGGATAAAGATCGACAAAGTCCACGAAGGGAGGGGGTCGGGTTTTGTGTGGCCCTGCCAGATGATTGCTTCAGCTTCAGTCTTCGCTGTGATTATAGTCTGGACGCCCTGTTTTCATTAATGTTTGCTGTCCTGGTTCCTAAATGGTGGAATGAGCTCCCCGCCGACATCAGGACAGCGGAAACTCTGTACATCTTCCGCTGCAAACTAAAAACACACCTCTTCTGACTTTACCTTGAACAGTAGAACTTTAGTAGCACTTAAAATGGCACTTACTGATAGCACTTTGTTGTTTGGCTTTCTTGAAGAAATTGTATTTCCTTGATTCCTGTTGTTCTGGGTTTGTACACTCATGGTTGAAATGCACTTATTGTAAGTCGCTTTGGATAAAAGCGTCAGCTCAATGAAATGTAATGTAATGTAATGCTCAGTCACTCTGAAGGGCTGACCAATCAGTGACCAGTGTCGCTGGTTAAGTGCGATGACACTTAACCTCTGCATTCTTAGCGGTGGTGGTTTCAGCACATACAGATTAGCTAAAGCTGCTCCAATAGTTTCAAAATGAACCCGAGGTCTACGTCCCAGCAGGATGCAACGACTGCAAACGATTCCCTTTGGAGTGTACCAAGGTTCGTATATTCACACAGTGAATTTGGGTGTGGTAACACCAGTGGGAAAACAAAAGTAAATGCTGACCTATTTGAACTATTTTAACATATTTAACCTACATTATAAGCAATTCGTAACTGATGTAATGAATGTACTTATTGTAATTTAAACCATGATCTTTCCTAAAACTAACCAGTACGTTTTGGTGCCTGAACCCGACCAAACTGCAGCCATTTCATAATATTAACTATGTGTTTATTACTGTTACCATGACAATGAAGGTCCAGTATGCCTGTTTAATGGTCAAATATGTTGTTTTGGAAAGTGTCCTATTCTGTCGTTTAAGTATCTGGACATGTTGGTCCTATAGAGGGCGCTGAAACCTGACCTGACAATCTGATTGGCTTGAAGCATTGTTGACTGATCCCTTGCAGTGTCTGTAGTGCCTGAATGTAATTAGTGAACGCTGTTTGAAGCCCTTTCTGGCCATTTCTGATGATTTAAACATTGCAGAATCAATAAAAAAAAAAATAAAAAAAAATCAGTGGATATAACTAGCATCAACCTACTTATTAATTAAATTTGAGGTATTGGATAATTTGTGATCATTGCTCAGACATGTCATTTTATCAGACTGCTTTTTGTCTGCAAAAATTCTCCTGAAAAACAATTAAGACATTAAGTCCTTCTAAAAAGAACCGAAGTGTAGCAAAGAGCTTTTCTGTTCTGTAATCAATCCAAACAGTTAACATCATTTACATTAGTAATTTGTAGCAACAATATTTAGATAATGCTACATAATCAGCATCATGTACAAAAAAGAAACTGTAAAATGTATCTTACAATCCGACAAGAACTGAACTGATGGATGGCAACTTTTAGGCAAATTCTTTAAAAAATACATATCCAATAAAGAAAAAAAAAATATTTGTTGTGTGTCCTGTAAGATAGTTATCGAGCTACAGAGCAAGTGCAAACATTCTCTCTTCCTATTAGCTGCTCGATGAAAAACTGTCCTTGAGATCCATTGAATTAATGTATTGTTTACCCTGGATGCAGCATCATTACAGCACATTAGTGTTTAGTGATACACTAAAAGAGCTCAGCATACACCATCTTTGTTTTTATTCATTAATGTCTGGTGTATACATTTGCCTCCCCTGTCAGGGCTGCTTCTGTTTGATTGTTATTCTTTTGTGATATTATATCTGTTCAGTTGCAACAACACATTTTACCCTGATAAAAGCCTAATTTACCATAAATCCCCCACAACATCACAAAGGTTTCAGCCTCACGATTTAGTCAAATATACTCGCACAACATTTGCAGCCCCCCGACCTCAGCATGGGGCCGGGGGCCGCTGCTCAACCAGCCAGCACCTGTCCTGGAGAGGAATGGTAACAGGCTGTTTAAGAGACAGAACCCACTCCGCCCTGCAGCGCTGTGCAGATCAGCTGTCTCCGGTGTTCACAGACATCTCTGACACCTCGCTGGACACACGCCACGTGCCGACCTGATTCAAATCATCCCAGAAGAACACGGCCCACAGAACTTAAAGACTAGCGACCCGTCAGCTCGACTTCTCTGGTCTCATCACAGATCCACTCCGGGACCCCCTTCAGCTGGTCTACGGAGCCAACAGATCTGCAGTTCCTTCTCCAGCACCTGGTATCTTACTTAAACCAGGATCCTGTTTGTGGACTTCAGCTCCACTTTAAACATGATCTTCCCAGGTCTGTTACAGGACAAGCTCTTCCAGCTGCACATTCCTGACTCCACCTGCAGACGGATCATCTACTTCCTGGAAGCAGCACCTGACTCTGATTCCCAAACCATCTGCATCAGTTCCCCTCAAGGCTGTCTGCTTTCCCCTTCACACTTCTCCCTGTACACACACAGCTGCATCTCCAGTCAGTCAAAGCTCCTAAAGTTTGCAGACGACACCATCTTTATTGGGCTCTTCTCTGGTGGGGATGAGACGGGTGGAAGATTGACCGTCTGGAACGACAGTGAGGGTGGTTGTAGACTTCAGAAAGAATCCAGAATCCATCCATCCCCATCACCCTGCGTGACTCCCTGGTCACCATCATCATCCAGGACCTCATAAGGGAGCAGAACATCAGCTCCCTCACACAGAAGGCACCACAGAAGATGAACTTCCTGCAGCAGCTGAAGAAGTCCAACCTGCCAAAAGGCAATGACGGTTCCCTTCTACACTGCCGTCGTTGAGTCCATCCTCACCTCCTCCATCACCATCTGGTACGCTGCTGCCACTGCCAAGGACACGTACAGACTGCAGTGCTTCACTCGCTCTGCTGAGAGGATGATTGGCTGCAACCTGCCTTCCTTCCAGGACCGCGTGAATTCATCACATCTGACACAGCGCATTACATTAGTGCAATTATGAGTCATTTTTGTATTATTACATGTGCATATAACACATTGATGTTTATACTTTATACATTTGCACTGCACATATTTTTGTACTTTATTTCGAAATTTCATTTGTAAAAAAACTCTTGTGTAAGTTATATTGTTCTCACGTGTTTGTTTTTTTACTTGCTTCATTATTATGCAGCACGACATCAAGCGAAAACCTGGCAATAAATCTGAGTCAAAATCTGTGGACTTCCTGTAAACTGTGCTTCTTTTGAATTAAATGGTTATTCAGAAATTATTCCATAATTCTCAAAAAAAATGCCCCATACACGTCCAAACTCAAAGTGTGTAGCGATTCTAAAAGTAGCTCTTCTCTAATCTGATGCCGTCTAACCAACAGCATGTGGGTGCTGCAGAGAGGAGCAGGTGTGGAAGCTTTGAAAACCTGAGTGCTAAACACCTGTAGTGAGTTAAAAACACATGCTGGTGGCTCAGTTCCGCCTCTCTCTTCCTCCATTTGCCTCTTTTTTTTATTTATTTATTTTTTTTTTTACCACTTTCTCTTTGTGTCTCCTTTTTTCGGGCTCATTTTGCTCTCGCTATCTCGGCCCATCTGTCTCCATCGCTTGCTCGTCTCCGTATCGCTCCATATTGCTCTCCTCTCCCTGTCTCTACCTCCTGTGCCCCAAGGGGACGTATTTTATATTTTTAGTGCATATCCATATTTTAGTGCAGTTACTGAATTTTTATCTCTTGATCATCATGGAAGTCTCTCTCTCTCTGTGCGCCACTGATTTCTGGTGCATGGGTGGGACAGCAGCACTAGAGAGAGAGAGAGAAAGAGAGAGAGAGAGAGAGAGAGAAGCTCCCAATTATGTTTTCACTTTGTGTCTCTGTCTCTCTTGCTTGGAGTCTCTCTCTCTCTCTCTCTCTCTCTCTCTCTCTCTCTCTGCAGCACAGTGAAGTGGTACTGATCAATTTCACAGGCTCTCTGTTTACAACAACACACTATACCTCTCCTCAGCACATCAACAAAGGCTATTTGTGTGTGTGTGTGTGTGTGTGTGTGTGTGTGTGTGTGTGTGTGTGTGTGTGTGTGTGTGTGTGTGTCAGTATGAAATATGAAAAAGCTTGACTCAAAGATTGGGTGGAGACTGCGCAGATTGCGGCAAACTAAACCGCATACTGTAACGCATACACACATGGATGTGACCTGAATAACAACCGGAATGGTCTCCAGAAGTCTCCAGGATTTCTGTCAATAACCGCCATTGAAGGATAAACACACACACACACACACACACACACACACACACACACACACACACACACACACACACAAGAGCGGTGACCCCTTGCCACCCCAATGAGAGAGGTCTCAGGTTTTGATTAACTGTGGTTTGAGGTGCTATCAGAGGCCACAACAGCAAACTGCATAGCTATTCTGGCCTGGAGGAGAAGAAGGGAAGAAGTAAAAAGACGAAGGAGGGCAAGGAGGAAAAAACAGAGGAAAGAGTGGAGGTAGAGAGGAGAAGTAAAGAGGAAGGGAAGAGGGGTGTGAGGAGAGATAAGCAGTTGGAAGAAGAAATAACAAAACGAACAGGATGCTAAGAGAGAATGACAAAATCAAACAAATGGAAAGAAAAGACACTGAAGATAAAATAATCGATCTTCCCTTTCTACTCTATCCAAATCCTTCCTTTCGCCACACCTCTCTCTTTCCCCATCGCTCTCTCACACTTGTCCTTTCAGTCTCACCTACTCTGAAGTATGAGCTATTGGAGCATTAAATATGAGCTGTTTAAACAAGTATGAAGCAGCCAGATGTAGGTATAAAGATACATGGCTGCCATTTAAAGTCCATTAAAATGGCAGGAATTTGCAGCCATTTATGGCGGCCATCCTTTATAAAAAATTTCCTCACATGAACCAGTTAAAGGAATCCATGAGCTTGTTGGTAAATGAGTTCATTGATCAACTAAGTGCTGTATGATGAGACAGTAGAAGCCTTTTCAATAGTGTGTTTAGCGCTTAATGCTGGTGTTTCTAAATGATGACTTGTCAGTTAAAGATGGAGGGCAGTGCTTTGATGTCTTCTGCCTTTATTTTAAATTCAGTCTATACCACTGGTGATCCTTGTGGTTGGTCGATATTATCAGCAAATATGAAGTTATCACAGATTTGGTGTTACTGCTGCGTAAATTGACAGATATGATAAAGAAACTGCAGAATAACTTACAATAATTTATAATAATCAGTGGTAGAACGTAACTAAGTACATTTGCTGAAATACTGTATTTAAGTACTGGTACTTTACCCAAATATTTCCATTTGATTGAAATGTACACCTCTACACTACATCTCAGAGGCAAATATTGTACATTATACTCTACATCCATTTGTATGACAGCTTTAGTTACTTTTAAGATTACAGTTATTCATGCCCTTCCCCTGTCCATGGAAAACCATGTATGTCCAAATTTGGTGATTTTGAATTTGTATTATAAACTGACTGAACATTCTCATACTTTCTAAGCTAAATAAACTATTTTAAACTCTATTTGAATTTGCTAGAAAATCCATTGTTTTTCTGAGGGTGTTGACTTTTCAGTGATACATGGTTCTAACAGAAGAGAAATGATATAAAAAATATGATGATCCTATTGAATATGATCCATAACTGTAGATTAAATTAACAGTATGTAAATTATTTAAAATCAGGACAACCACAAACAACTACAGTAGCATTCAACATACATACGTATTAAGGCAGCAATAATTTGAATCCAAAAACATCTTATTAAATAGTAAAACATTGACAAGGAGTGTTTGCTGCACAATGAGAACTTTTACTTTAGATTCGTTCAGAACATTTTGCTGAGAATACTAACATATTTTTACTTGAGTAAAGTTTTAAACGCAGGATTTTTATATACTTGTAGTTTACGAAAGTAAATAATCTGAATACTTCTTCCACCACTGATAATAACAGCAATGATCATAAAAAAGCAACAAACAGGACAGAGGTTGAGAAATACGGTATTCAAATTCTTTAAAGAAATGTTTGGCAAGTCACCAACCAAACTTTATGTAATTTTCTGAGAATAAAAAAAAAAAAGAAAGTTGAATTTACTTTTATTTTATTTCTCAAAATTTTCTTTCAAAGTGACCTCTGTGAGACTTGGTAGAGAAAAACTGAAAGCTTTAATTTCAGATATGTACCTAGAAATGTATATATATATATATATATATATATATACATATATATATATCTCCACAAACCCAGATATACACAGACACAGATCCTACCTTCTCCCACTCTCTTTCCTTGTTGAGAACTATGACCACCAGCTTTGGGTTTTCCTGGTAGCCGTCCTCAGTGAATGACAAGTCTCTGCCATCCCATGTCACATTCATCATGTACCTGAGAGCGAGAAGAGCAGAGGATGAAGAGCAGGGAGGTAGAAGGTGATAGGAAGTCAGAGATGAGGAGGAGGAAGAGGAAGAGGGAGTGGGGATTATGGAAAAATCAGTGAATGTGGAGCAGGAAAGAAATGAATGGCGGTGATGGGAAACAGAGGGAAAAAGAATTTAAATTACATTAGCATGTGAAAAAGTCCATTTACAATCTACTAATATTACTATGCTAAAATATTAACATGGGCTCTTTTGTAATGAAAGCTGTGAAGTCACATTTGATTCACATGGATTGGACTGTGATTGCATTGCAGAAATAAAGAAATTGAACAGTCAAAGCGTAATGGTAAAAAAAAAATCCCTTCAAATTCTATTAAAAATAAAGTGTTAACACAGAATTACAGCACTGGCTTGGCAGCGCGGGGTGTGTGTATATTAAAAAGAGAAGCGGTTTGTTGCCTGTTGCTCTTCAGCTGCAAAACAAATGACGAAATCAAATCACAGGAGGAGAAAAAAAGAAAAGAAAGTGAGAAGTGATAGTACCTGAAGCCATAGTCTGTCCATACTAACACGACACACATATGCAGACACACTGTAATGAGTGACCCATATGGCAGGTCACATTAGCTAAGATGGAGGGCAGTGGGAAGATATTCTTGGGTCCACGCAGCCTCCACATTAATCATGGATGTCCTTCCCCACTCTTGTCTCCCTCACTCCTTCTATCAGCGGTCATGTACAACACGGCAGAGACTGCTCCTCTTTTCTTCCTCCTCTCCTCCGTTCCCGGGCCGGGCGACAGGCCGAACTTCTAAATGGAGCATGAGCCCACGTGATGTGTCGGTGAAAGAGCCACAGTGGATTGCTGCAGGTGAGCTATCTCATGCTGTGTAGGACATTGTGTGGGAACATGCTGCAGTGTAAAGGCAGTCACGAAAGTAAAGAAATCTATTTTCGGGACTTAAGTTAGACAAAAAAAAGTTGAGTTCCCATTATATAAAACTGTTTCTCAAATCCTCTACATGTCTGTGTCCACAAAACTTGCTACCTGATTCAAAATCTTTGATCAAGTGGTTTCGATCCGATCGTTCTTTTGTGGCATGAAAACTCAAATAATGCAGTTTTAACACCATAGATATAGACAGATATACCTGTGTTTGTTCATTTACAGTTAATAAATTAATTTTCATTATTTAGGTTACACGCTGAATGGTACACTTGTATATAACATAGACTAGCAGCCTATGTCACGAGGACAGTGACAGACAATGGTGAAAAAGGCTGTGAATTATGGGTAGTTACTTCATAATACCAGCGTGCCCCATAAAATCACTGCTGGTGACACACATGCACACACACACTCACAACAACTCAATACCCAGATGAAATCAGCCAGAGATAAGAGGATGGACTGAGTTGTGTGATTAAAATAATCTGTTTGACCTGTAAACAACCAGGTGAGCAGTATTATCCCATTTGATTGGACACGGGATGCAGAGCTGAACCCAATTATATACGACTGCCAGCAGAGGAAGAGGCGCTGGGACCAGAACCAGAACCCGGGCTGCTCTTCTTAAACAACAGCCCATTCTGCCCTTTGGAGCCATCTATCTTCAAGAAATGCATTCACATACACTACTTGCACACACACACACACACACACACACACACACACACACACACACACACACACACACACACACACACACACACACACACACATACACACACACACGGACATGGACATGGAAAAAGATCCCAGCCAACAACCATTGTGCAGTCTAAACTGTGAATCTACAGCCTCTCAGACTTAAAACTATTTCTCAACTGAAAACATTATTGATAATTCAGGCTCATAAAAGCAGTCAGTTATTAAATAAAACTAACAATCAAATCAATTAAACCTCAACTTTTTCCCAATAGCAAAATGCTAATTAGGCACCATTCATTGCATATAATCTGATTACTACAATCTGGAATGTTCGTGTGGTTCTGCTGTAAATATCTGTATCTGTAACTAGTAAAAATCAGAATGAAACATCCTTTTACTATGATAAGACACTAACAGGATGCAGACAGGACATACAGAATGTGTGTGAATCTGTGTTTGCAGGCATATTTGGGCTGATGCCCATCGAACAGGTGGACCTGATAGGGTGTTGCTAGGATACGGACAAAGACTGAAGTGTATACGCTGGAAAATGTCCCCCAACAACCCCGAATGAGCATCCCAGCACACACACACAGACACACGATTACTTTGCCCACATCAACAAATCTCCAAGTAATGTTTCATCTCTCTTGTGGCACACAGATCATTGTCCAATTTCTCTCACTTTTCCAGCCTCCATTATATCAGTAATCTCCCTATTCATTATAAAGGGGGAGGGGGACTGCAAAGGTGGGGAGAGAACAGACGTGGAGCACCCATAAAAAAATGAGAGTGAGTATAAAGATGAGTGAGAAAGAGATGGCAGGAGAAGTATGACGAGAGAGGAAGGAGGACGAAGCCTCGGCAGAGTTAGGATACAAATACCCTCGGCGATATTCTTTACTCCCTTCCTCTTATTTTGGAGTAAAAAAGGGTTGTGATGAAGAGAGGTGGGAGTTGAGGGGGATCGAAGGGTAAGGGTGGTGGTGGTGGTGGTGGTGAGGGGGGTGGGGGGGTCACTGCAGCAGATAACCAACACTACAAGTACACTGCAGCAGGCAAAAGAAGAGCATACACTGCATTACGGCTGCAAAGTGCCAGATACTCTCCATTTATGCTGTTTTTAACCTTCCCATTGCATCTCCAAATATTTCCTTGCAGGGACACCCTCCACAGCAGCCGTCCTCTCTACGTCCTACCCCGTCAAAGTGCTCTTGACACAGAAGATACAGATGCTCAAATGCCTCACTTTAGTTGCTCTGGATCTCCCCAAGTTTATAAAGGATTTACTTTGTGATAAAAACTCCACGTCTTATCTGAAGAGGCTGTAGTATCGAGGGGGGAGGGGGGGAATCTCTACAAAGATGTTGAGATGAACTGTACAACGCTGTGTGTGTTAAAGATAGACACATTCATCCTTGCTAAGACAAGGTGCAGTCAAAGCAATGATGTATACTGTCAGTGCCACGTGTGATCTATGAAGCGCGTACACACATATACACGCGCGATGCCAGAGACGAAGGAGGAAGTCACAAGACATGGAGGCTGCTATCAATGTTGATTTAGGTCTTTTAAGAGAACCCTGGGGCGGGTAGTCATTTCAAAACATACACTAAGCCCCAGGTGGCATGTGTTGAGTATCACTGTACAACACTGTGTGTGTTAAAGATAGAGACTGATGACTGTACAAGGTGAGGTTGGCGCTAAGTCAGCGTCTCTGCCTCCTCTTGTGCCTGGTTGTTCACATATTTTGCTGCGTGAGTTTAGGAGGCACGGCAGCGATGCTACGAGTTCCATCTTGTCTTTTCCAAGCTTGTAGTTGCACCATAAAATGTAACACATGTCCACACAGCCACTTCAGCAGGGTTTCCTTTTGTTGCACCAAACAGGATTATGTGCATGTTGGCAAGGGATCCTTCTCACTGCAGTTCAGTTTGAATATTATGGGTTTTCTCTACTCTGGAAGTTAAGTTTTAGGAGAGGAATCCCTGCACAACACTTCAGCGCCTTTCTTAGATAACTCTCCCTGTGATTAAATGTTAGTAACTTCCTTGGTGTGATAGGACTTGCTTTAGTTGGCAAAACTCTCCTCATACATTTTGATCTTTATTTCTATCACTCTCTGTCTCGACTCTCTGAGAATTCAAACCAAAGGCAACTCGTTTATCTGAGTTTTAGCAAGCGAGCTCCAATCATATGCTATCGAACTGTTCTTTATGTCAGAAAACTGTCCTCTCCTACAAGGCAAAAACTACCTATGTGGTCAAAAATGGACCAAAAATTATGCCACAGAAATGCAGCATTTTTGAAAAACATCATTTCTGGGAAGGATGTTATGGCTAGGTAGTGCAGTCGCAGGAAGTCTAAAGCTAAGCTAAGCAGCCTGCGGTTAAGGTTAAACTTTAGAGGGGACCTATGATGGTGATTTCCCGTTTTCTATTCTTATTTTGGATTTTTATTTTAGTACTTCAGGATGATTCATAGTTTAAAAAGAAAGAAATCCAGTCCCTAAATTCATCCTCTGTCAGAAACAAACAGCTTAGCTTCTTTCTCTTTAAGCCTCCTCCCATTCCTAAAAGTCAGGTTTCTGGGTGGCAGCACCCGATTAGTTAATGTGTCAAACAATTTCAGAGACCGACTCATGGGTGACTCCCTGAACTTTGTGGTGTGCTGTACCAGTAGCAGATGACCATATAAAGAAATCCGTGATTAGATGACATCAGCTCATCTTGAACTGAGTGTTCAAATCTGTCAGAAGCTGAGCTTTTTTCTCAAAGATTATACATGTATTTATCTCATTATTTTAAACTTTGGCCACGTATATTATTAACATCCAGCTTTATAAAATTACTGTACACAGTACATATATGACGGGAAATATGGAAAAGCATAATAGGTCCTGTTTAAATGCCTTTTTCTCAGCTTTACAAACCTATTGCTGATTGCTTTTGTAAGATGTCGTTCTCCATGCCATTCTCTGTAATTCTCCAAAAGGTCTTGGCTGTAATGAGCATTTGTTGAGGTTGCTCCAACCTCAATCTATTAAATCATGTTCTGCTTCTCTCACATCATTGTATCAAATGCACATCCCCAACGCACACTTCACTCTGAGCATCAGCCACTTCAACCACAATTAACTCATTGTTTCAGACTGAAAATGGAGCTGTCTGCTTTTGCCCTGCAATCACCTCGTCAACAAAATTAAACTTTGTGTACTCACGCAGACAGACATCTGCTAGTCAAGTAAACAGGTTTATTTCATTTAAAAAAAAAAAAAGATAAAATCCCTGTCATGCAGTCTCACACCTGCAAGGCAAGTTAGTACTTAGGCTGACAACAGAGGTTTGAGGCCTGAAATGATTTACTGATATACTCTCTCACATCCACTTGTACACAAATATATTAGCAAAGCTGTCTTTTTTTTGTAATTATTTTTTGTCCTTTCTCTAGTCTGTTTCAGTCTATTTGGAACCATAACACTGTGTCTCCGAAATTTCAGCTTTAAAGAAATTTAAGAAAATGTGCTCCTTGTTTTATAATCATGTTTGCCTGCTTACTGGCACAACAGCAGTGACGGTTACAGAAACAAATTCACAACAGTTAAAGTCATGTGCACACCCTTCCATACGTGACAGTGTGTAGGAATATTCCCCATCCAGTCAAATACACAACAGGATTTGTCACAATTCACAAGAGACCTGCAAACATAAATTTACATGTACTATTATTAATACATAAACACACATCAATGTTGTTGGCGAGTGATCATGCAGTGATGTAATATAAGCAGTGGAGTGACTGGCATGTTGAAACACTCGGGCATAATAAATCCTGTTTCCAACAATCTGTACTGATGCGTCTGGAGAGATCGGATAACAAGGGGCCAATAAATGTACAGGTTTAAACACACCCGGCACACATTGAGATCTGATCTGCCCATTGCCGCATTCGGAGGTGGTCTGGAACGCATGTGGCTGCAATTGTTCGATTTTTTTTTTTTTTTTCTCTATTAAATCGTTCACCAGAAGATTTCTGCCTGCTCTACTTTTATCTTTTCATTCCCAGAAAAAAATCTCCTGCGTGATTCTGCCGAGCGCACCTTAACTCTACAGAAAGTAGGAGCGATTTACTGCAAAGTACCATCTATAACGCAACTGGTTAGTGATTTGAAAGCCGCTACATTAGACTTGTTTCGCCAAAGCCTCCTCTGGGTTTATTTTTGTTTTTGTTTATCTCTTGTAAGACCCACAGCTGAGAGAGCAGCCGCCCCCTTAAAACACACCGACTTGTTGGTGTTCTGATGTTCAGGCTTGTGTTCTTGTGCTTACTTACTTGTACATTTTTGTGATGAAGCCTATGTGTTCATTTACATGTAGAGCAGGGAAGTGAGATCTGATAACAAGTGGTCACTCAACACGCATGTTAAAGCCAGGTGGAAACAGACGGTTTAAAGCTGGTCACTTGTGATCCGATCACACCAGAACGTCTCAGGACGGACTGATAATGCTAGGTGGACGCAGCCCCATTGTTTGTACTCTCCAAAATGTATTCATAATATGCATTTTTATCAACTAATAAGCCAGCGTAGGACATGCTTTTTTTCAATTCTCCATTGCATTGTGCAGTGTGAGTACAATCCTTTTCCTTCACACAGCTCAAATGACAGCTGCCCCAGGACTCGGCCTGTGTGTGTAATGTGTGTGTGTGTCTGTGTGTGTTTTCTGAGTCCTGACCCTCATATATCAGGGCTAGAGACTGAAATTACCTGTCAGAACAAACTACTACCACCACGCCTTTTCCACACACACACACACACACACACACACACACACACACACACACACACACACACACACACTCACGCACTGATAAATAAGTGCTAAAGTCTTTTAAGACACACTGTTCACCACAGCAAGGTGAGCAGCACACTGTAAATCTGTCATGACAGAACATTCTCTTAAGGGGGGATATTTCTCTTGTTTCTAACATGCACGTGGACAAGCATGAGCACAGACACGCACACAAACCCCCAACATGCACACGCCATATTTTATATGGAGCACGGGTTGTCACTTGGTCTGATTGCTGCACTGGCCAGCGCTCTTAGTTGGTCATTTGTCTCCTCTTTTTATTTATTTTATATTTTTCTATTACACTGCAAAACATATTCATCTTGGATGTGTCACAGTGGATTTATCATCACAGCTGTCAATGGCAAAGTGAGTGAGGTAAAACTTCACTGAAAGTCCACGCTGCACAATGGTAGTCACTGGAGCTACGGACTTTTCTGTCATGTCAGCACTAAGTATTCTCACTAAATTGAGTTTTGTTCAAAAGGGAGATGTGTTTGGCACACTTACAGAATCCACAATAAATTGTTGTCAAAAACCTCAGTTGAGCCTGAGAGGTGTTCAAACACAGAAACTATAAATTTCAAACTCAATGCCCAATGTTAACGACATCTTGACTGTGTTCCAAATGGCGTACTTACATACTTACATTCACTATTTGAGTGCATAAATGCGTTCACACTGTCAGTACAGAAACATGCAGCGCACTACAAGTACCAGGATGATGCACTTAAAACGCTCCAAAAAACAAAGTGTGAAACGCTGGACACTTTCCACCCTAAGCGGTCGCCATCTTGGCTTCAAAGAGGAAGGGGCGGGGCCACTGACTTAAAGAATTTTCGAATGAATGTGTCTGAGTAAGCTGCAGCTCTTCCTGAACACCGAACACCGCTGCTGCTGGACAGAAGAATCAGTGTATTGACTGAGTTTGTCAAACAGAGGGCACGAAAACACGTTGATTTCCGGGTAAAATAATTAAAGCTGCAGATATTTTGACAGGTGACGTGTTCACATGCTGAGGTCATTTCCTGTACGTGCAGAACAGCAGTGTGTGGTTTGAAACAACACTATCATTTCAAAATTCCTGCACTACATAAGAAGTCGGAACATAGAAGAGCAGTATTTGTTTGTGTTCTAAGTACACAAAATACTGAGAAGTATTTGGAAAACAGCACTTGAGAACAACAACACACCAACCCAAGAAATAAAGAGAAGCTTATAGGATCAAACACCGCAACCCTCTGCAACCCGGTGCTGTACATATACATACAGTCCATCTGCTCACCTCTTTGTGTGTGTGTGTGTGTGTGTGTGCGTGTGTGTGTGTGTGTGTGTGTGTGTGCTGACCACGTCCTCCTATCTCCCCTGACAGCCGCTGATGGTTTAACAACCCACACTGGCCCATCGCCCCGACCTAGCCTTGACCAATCATGTTCCTCGTGTCCTGGCTCTGGAGCCCTCATTGGCTGAGCTCTCTCACCCACAACATAGCCATCTGTGGGCATTCATCACCTGGGTAACAACCTAGGGCAGCAGAGCATGCTGGGAACAAACTCAGCTGGCTCTGGATGTTTGGTCATTTTCATTCTTGTGTCTGGTGTTTCGGGACAAAATGAGAGGTTTATTAGAAGGAAACTGATAATTGAGGTCCGACTGAGGTTATGAAAAAGGTACATTCAGTCATAATGTCTATTTAGCAAAAATGGTTTTGAGTGGGGGTTGATAAATGTTGGTGATCAATGCCGGTAGCTTCTCTGTGACTACTGAATGTTTGTGTGAAGGTGTGTAAACAGTCTTCAAATTAGTGTTGCATTTGAAAGGTTTCCTCCAACTGTCCAAAGACATGTGTGGTGGGTCAATTGGTGATTCTAGATTGGCTGCAGGTATGAATATGAGCGTGAATGGTCGTCTGTCTTTCTGTGCTGGCGCTGTGATGAACTGGCGACCTGTCAGTCAGCTGGGATAGCTTCCATCCGCCCACCTTCTGGGACCCTGGCTAAAGCTGATAGATGACGGATGGATGGATTTTTAAAAAAAAGTGTAGGAGGCGTTAAACCAAAACATCTTTAAAACGGGTGAAAAATGTGTATTATAGTAGGTACACAGATAAGTAAGCTATGATGTACTGTTAGCCTCATAAAGCCAAACAAGTTTCTGGTTGATTTATTGACCAATTATATGAAAAGGTTTCAGGCTGATTAAACTGGGAAGACAGTCAGGGTTTAGCTGACCTCTGAAAAAAAATTAAAGACATCAAAGTTGATTCATTCAACTACTATTAGCTTAGGATAGAAAATAACTTGTACTTAATTTAAAAAAAAATGTAAAAAGCCATTGTTAAATTAAAGGGGAAAAAGAGGCTCTGAAACAACCTGTTGATCTCCGACTGTGCTTTATTTCCTTGTTCTGGCTGTTACTGCACTCTCATCCTTTACTAACAAGTTGCCAGTTAACTCTGAAGTTAATACTCGGCAAACGTTTGAGATCATGAAGGGTTAGAAAACAGTGATGAAGCTACCTCATCATCAGAAAGGCATTCTTGGCCTAAAATTCTTTGTTTGAGGAGTATTCTGTATTTCAGGAGAAAAATGTGCTGAAAATGTCAGCATGACTACCGTTTAGATTTACAGTGTGGATCACCCACAACTGGATAAAATATTATATTGATGTACTGTGTTTAGCAAAATGCTGGGCAGACTGTTAAATGCCAAACATACCCATATGCCTTTCAGTGTAGCTACATTTCCTCACAATCGCCTCGTAGATTAAGCATTTAAACTGGAAGACAAATCACAGTGGTTACGGAAAACACTTTTTTTGTTTTCAGAAATACAGTTTGGACTAAAAGTTTGTCATTCCAACAGAAGATTTTGAATTTCACGCATCAGAATCTTAAAAAAAAAAACAACAACATTGGGATGTAAACACAGGTTTGTGTGTGTCTCTCCCTCCTCTGCCAGACGGAAAGCCAGACAGAATTGGCAAGACCTGCAACGTCTCCCTCCCACTGGCGGGGGGGGGGGGGGGGGGGGGGGGGGGGGGGGGGGTGAGCACATGATGAGAAGGAGAGCAGAGGAGAGTGAATGAGAGATGGAGGAATAAATGAGAAGAGGAACAGAAGGACTCATCAAGGAGCTCTTCAATTTTGGAGAGCACTCATTTGTAGCGGCTTCCCGCTGTTACCCCTGTCTCAATTTCTTCCCTTTGCCTCATTCTTCGCTGCCTATATCACAAAGTCTCACCTCTTTTTATTCCCCCTCATCTCTCTTAAACTTCCTCCCTTCTCTTGGCTTCCTTGGTCTTCTATCCAGTAATTGCATCTTTTTTTTTTCCAATCTCACTTCTTATTATAGACTTGGTGGAAACTTGGTGGACTCTAATTACTGAGGACAAGGGTGAAAACAAACAGGCTGTGATAGGAAGTCATGCAACAAATCTGTGCATGAACTCAGATGTTCTTTTAGATGTTATCACACAGAAATATTCTGCAGACTTTATGGTATTTCTGGATCATCATCATTATAGACAGGAACGCCAAAACGAACCCAACCCCTCTGCTTACTTGTGCAGCGCGCTGGGCGGAAGCTTGGTCGTCTTCTCCATCTGGCCGTAGCAGGACGTCTTGGCCTCGGGGATGTCGCCGTACTCCTCCAACATGGCTGCAGCCGCCGACGTTATGATCCCGAGACCGTCGCGGACCCGCGCCTCCAGCGGGTAGTCCCACTCGTCGTACGACACCGAAATCATTCCCGACGGAAACTCTTCCGGCGTTATTTCCGGGTTCCCCGTGGTGAGCGACGGCACGATCCAGATGTATCCGAATCCGGTCAGGCCCAGAGAGCGCGCCTCCTCCAGCACGTAGACCGCCTCATCTTTGGAGCAGTAGAGCAGCACCACGGGAGACTGGACCTTCTTGAGCATGATCTGAGACCGGCTGTCTTCTTCCACTGCGTCCAGGGTGATGATATTCTGCAGGTCCCAGCCCACAAAACTAAAGGACAGGAGTGAAATGTTAATATTTAACTAATAGACTATTAACTTTGCTCAGGTGCTGGCAAGGGCAGTCATAATTATACATTATAATTAATATCATTGTTAAGTGCGACATGAATTCTAATAGGTGTAAAGTACTTATTGTCAGGGGAAACACATTAAGGCTAAATGGAATGTAAATGCTAAAGCTCGTCCTGTATAATGATGCTCAGCAGGTTCCAGCCCACACAACTAAAGGACAAGGAGAACCAACAGTGGCTTGCTAATGGGGAAGGTCCAAAGCAACGCCTGTGGTCATTGTGCTAATTGATGACAACAGTTGCTGCTATCAACATGGAATGCAGCTTCTGTCACCTTTTCCACATAAAAGTCGGTTTATGCGTTCGGCTTTGCTCCTCGTCTGTTTCCAGTTAAAAGTGAGAAATAACAAGTCGTAAAAAAAAGAAGAAAAGATAATGAATTTAGAGAGGGGTTTTTTTTCTCATCCAGTGGGACTGGCTGCTCTTTTTTCACAACGTCCAAAGTGATAATATTCAGCAGGTCCCAGAACACGAGGCTAAAGAGCAGCAGAAACACGGGACACTGCAGTAATGTTAGTAATTAAAGAACATAATATGTCATAAACTGGTCACACGCTGTGGTATCAGGAGCTAACAGCAGTTAGCAAGAGGTAGCAGAATGAGGGTCAAATAGAGATACAACCACACACACACACACACACACACACACACACACACACACACACACACACACAGCACTCACACTCACACACACACACACACGCAGTAACACACACACTCACTCACACACACACACACACACACACACACAATGGAAAGTGAGTATTACAAATTGTGACACATGGCAGGGAAAAGAGGGGAGCAGTTAACCATCATGTACAGATCCAACAACAGACAGGTCGGGTAACATGAGTGTGATTTGGGACTTGCTGTCCTCTTCTTGCTGTCCAAAGTGATGATGGCCTACAAGTCCCAGATGACACAAGCAGCAGAGACAATGATACACACACACAAAGAAGGAAAGAGACACAGGAAGGGTGATTATGAGCGTTTGTAAAACTGTTAATTAAAAAAAAAAAAGTTGGGCAACACCTTATTTCAACAAATATTTGCTTTGAAGCAAACAGAGTAAACATTCTTCCTTCTCATAAAAAAAAGTCTTTAGGTCTTTATAGATGCAGGTTTATAAAGATTTCCCCCCTCGGCAGACTCTTTACGGGCAGATCCGCCACATTGGTTGCAGCAGATGACGTGTATTTTGTGTGTGTGTGTGTGTGTGTGATGATGGAGATCATGCAGGTAATTGGTGCTGTGCCGGTACATTCCCGTCCAAAAACTCAGTTCTGTCCCTTTTAATCTGCAGATTACACAGACAGGCAGACCACCTAACTGCCTGCACTCATCTCCAGCAGACAGCCGGAGAGTGGAGCCATCCACGAAATACATTGTCTGGGACTATATTTCACCACAGCACTTACAATGTTGTTAACAGACAGGTCAGGCTTCGCTCACTGAGTTGACACAACTCATTTATTGATATGAATAATGGAAGTTCACTGGTATTAAATGTGCCTGAGCATGACGGAGTCCCAGTGAACCAGATCCGTGCTGACACAGGAAATCAACAACGGGTAGTTGAAGCTAATTAGGTTTATTATTTCTTGTCAATAGGCTATTTTTTTTAACACTGAGGTCATCATCACTGCAGAAAGGTATGAATATTGACACTGGGTTGTTAAGTTACTTTTCTTTAGCTTTATCTACTCCATATAAGTGTATTTACTATACTTTAATGAGTAATGATACAAATACGTTATTTTGTTTCTAAAATTGTACAATTCACATAAGAAAAACTCAATATTTAACATGAGGTTATCACGTGCAGTGACTGTGCGCATTGGGTTTTTACATTATTAATATTTGAGCCTTTTTTGGACCTGGTTAATCAAAACAGCGCTGAAATGTATTTTGGAAAAATAAAATGATACTCAGTCAGTTTTTATACAGTTAAGAAGTCTTAATATCAAACAACTTCTCATTCAAAGCTCACAGAGTGAAACATTATTTGACTGACAGTGGTATTGTACTGAAGTAAAATTTAAAGTTACATTTCAGGGGAAAATATGACACTTTTTTACTTCACTACATTTATCTGGCAGCTTCAGTTACTTTTCAGATCAATAATTTCGATATATTCATTGATATACTGTACATAGCTTAGACGCTTCAACAGTATCACGTTGAAATTAGCTCGATCATTAAACATAAAAATGCTGCTCACGTTTAAATATCAATGCAGCAATATTACAGTAATTTATACATGATAACTGGGCCATTTTGCGTATTGCATACTTTTACTTTTGATACTTTTGTAGTTTTACTTGAGTACAATTTTGAATGCAGGATTTGAGTAAAAGATTACACAGAGTCGATGGGGAATATGCAGACTTTCTAGTGCATCAGGACTTTCACACAATCTTCTTCAATCATTTGTCTAATTGTATTATCTGTTGCTGCTTCACCTGTAATTAAAACAACTGTAATTACTGTCAACAGTACAGACACAGGCAGAGAGTTTTTGAGCTCCTGCTGGGTTTGACATAAAGAGTAACTGCTAATGAGAAAGACCTCTGCTGGGCTTTAGTATATCACAGGTTCAGCCACCAGCGCCTGCCAATATCTCAACACTGCTGAACATGTATCATTAATATGACATTTTTGGACAAAAGTTATGTCTTTCTGTTCTCTTCATCATTTTTTTTTTTTCCTCATTCTCTCTGCTGAGACCTGCAGCATCAGTCAAAATGACCTAAAGGTGCAGCAAACAGCCAAACTGCATGTGTAGTAAAGCTCTCTGTCGTCTGCGTTAATTTTCAGAATGCTGATGGAATCCTTTTAAGCTGGCTGCCTTTGAAGGCCGTAATGTACGAGAGGACGAGCTGGAAAAACTCCAGGCGAAAACCCAGTGTGCAGTAACTCTCACACATTCTCTGAAGACATTTGTAGTCATGATAAAGATAAAAAATTACAGACTAAATGGGGAGAAAGGCTTTGAGAAACGCCCGAGATCGATGCCTAATAACTCTTTCAGAAACATCTACAGTGGTTGTTTTCTTTATTTTTTCTTCGTGGCATTGAGAGATGATTTTAGAGAACAATAGATACAAAGCATGGACGGATGGGAAAACAATGGTCCATTAAATGGGTACTTCTTTGATCCTCTATTCAAACTTTGTAAGTTATATGATTTTAAAGTTGTCAGTTAATGTGTTCAAAGTGTTTCCAGTTGAACTTTTTCCATGCAAAGTTTGGCGGTTTATGTTTTGTATACAATAATCCTGCAACAAAGTTGAGAGGAAACTGCATTTTGACTTCCTCAAATGTATCTGATTAAATTATAAATGTCAACATACTTTCTGCTGCAGCTGCAGCGTGTAACAGTGGGCTCATGTTTTACTCTCTGGCTCCAGCTGTAGGGACGGTGATGTCTGTGAATCACTTGCTCGGTCTACCACACGAGTCCCGACTGAGATTTCTCAACAACCACTGAATAGATTGCCAAGTCATTGGAATAGTCCCAATAATTTTGGTGATACCCTGACTTTGCATTGAATAGCACCAGCAGGTCAAGCTTTTCACTTATTGAATATTAATATCAAACTGTGGATTGGTCAAAACTTTGTATCGATGATATCTCATTAACTTTTGAATCCCACCATGAAGATGATGAATATGATTTTGCGTGAAAATGTCTCGAAAACTACTGGATGGATTTCCAAACTCGGTAGAGTTTTATATTTGTATACTCATGCACCCCGCAAGATGAATTGTAACCATTTTAGTTATGAGTTAACTTCATCATCATCATAATCATCATGTAAAAAATTCTGAGACTTTGGTTTATTACTTGCAAACTTAATGATAGTTTGCAAGTATATACTGTCTGTCCTACTGGGTTTTATAATAATAATAAACTTCATCTGCACAGCACCGTCCATACGTAAAATGAAGCTCAAAGGTAAAAACAAAGACATATAAAATAAGATAATGCTAACTGCAAGTTAGCAATGAAGTCTTGAAGTCTAAAGCAATAGGTGGCCACATGGTTCCAACAGCTGGCAATGCAAGTGTGTATCTGTCAAACATATCCACATCAGGACTGGTTGCTGCTTTCCAGTCTAAAAGTCATCCGATGTAAAACCTGCAGTGAGAATTTAAAAAAATGTGGAGAAGTGTGTAAAGTAATTGATCCCACCTGTTGTCCACAGTAGTTTTTAGGATGTTGATGAACTCCTGGTAGCCGGGGAACTTCGACGTGACGATGGAAAAGATGTGCCAGTCATACTCCTCCATGATGTTGAGCATCAGCAGCGCCTCCTGCTGGATGGAGGCACCAAACTGGAAGAAAGTCGACTTCACATCCTGAGAGTAGAGAATAGCAGAGAGGGAGGAGGAGGGAAGAAAAAAAAAGAGATGTCACTATTTTGTTTCCTAATTTTTTTTTTTTATTAGCCCACCAGCTAATTCAAACTGCAGCTTAGAAATATCAATCAACAACAGAGCATTTAAAATTTGTGAGTAGACAGACTATCTCTCTTTCTCTCTCACACACCTACACACACATAAACACACATACAGATATTGAGAGTAATACGCTTCTCGTGGATGAAATATATGGATGAGGGCCTCAGAACAATTCAATTAAGACCAAATTGGATTGGTGCGGTGCAGGAAGGCTGCAGGACTATGTGGGCCGAGTTCTGGGGGAGCGCGGCTCATATCCACTCCGAGTCGCTCATATCCACTCCATTAAACCTGACTGAGAATCATTTGCCACTTAATTCAGCCAAATTCAGACACGGGCTTGGACAGCACGGACAAGCACTATTACAGGTGGACAAATTAACGTTTAATTTATGTTGTGATTTAAATGACTCATCACGGTGCGGGCTATTACATGAGGTAAAAGGAGACAAAACACAGCGAAGAAGAGAAAGAGTGCAGCATCACAAAATGTGTGGCTTCATCATCGGTTGTTTATTCCATGATCTGTGTGGATTTCTTTAAATATCATTGAGTTTGCGTATAGCTCATCTTGACACCACTGGTTTTGTGCCACTTGGCTCTCTTATAACGATAAACTTGGAGGTTGGTGTGTGTGTGTGTGTGTGTGTGTGTGTGTGTCATTAGCTGACAGCTAGAAAAAAGAAAAGGCTAAGAAACACAGAACAAAAGGTTGGGATCACACCTCAAAGAAAAAGAACAAATGCATCATGTGCACTTCCACATAAATGCACATTTCACAAGTACACACTGCTCGCAGCCTGCTTCTATAGTAATTCATCCATAGTGCGACTTAAGTATAAAAAAGTGAGAGTTGTGGTGTGTGTTGGAGTGTTTGATGAAACACAGACCATAATGCGCCGAGCCACTGCACACTGTTGCTTCAGCCTCAATGCTACATGCTGCAAAAGTCAGGTCTAATCAGGTTTGAAGAAACCTGTAGTGAGCGACCTAAAAAAAATAAAAAAAATAAATCACTGTTGGGAAGAATATGTGAAAAACAGCATAAAAATGGAATTCTGCTCCAATTGTGGAACATGTTTCTTAAATGCACATCTTAACTGCAGCATCTTTGCAGTTTTCAAGTTCTTTGGAGTTCAAACACAGATGTGGAGCATCGATACATAGATCAAAGCCTCTGTATAAGGTTAACAACTTACACTACACACATACATTCATGCCAAAAATATTGCACCTGCTGTAAAACATATCCAACGCACCCTTAGCAATGTCTTTGTTACTCAAAGCAAATATCTCTTCAATTGCCATCATCCTGCTCAGTATTTAAGTACTTGGCTTGATTTATGGTGATAAGCAGTAATTGCAGCAGTATCTTTGAACTTCAGAGGGCCAAACAGTCGGCTGTGGGATGTCACTAAGTTGGCAGTTGGAGAGTGAGCCTGTTGCTTTAGCTCCGCCTACCCTCTGTGACAGAACAACCCCTCCTGGAGGATGGAAAATACGTCACGAACTATGTCCTGCTTGGAATGTTTTTCCAAAGAACGTCGCCGCTGACACCCAGCTTGTTTGTAATGCTGCAGATGTCAGGGCTTTAATTCGTGGGCCACAGGCTCAGTCAACATTGTGTCACCTCATTTGGCAATATATAGTCGATTAACAGACATTTAGTGAAATGAAAAATCGTGGTGATTATTAGTCTAAATATTTTAATAGATCAATAAAAATAGTATTTTAAATAGCCCCGCCTCCTGAATCCCCCTGGAGGCTCTGATCAGACCCTTCTATCACTCATTTCCTGCAGATAGAGTTACACTTCTAATACAGAGAGTTGGTCTGGCACCACAAAGTGAAATGGCATCGTGAGAATGAACATAGACACGAATAGGAAGCATGGACTGAGGGCAGTGGATGGTATTTAACCATGTCAGAGCCCTGTATGGGATTTCATTGTTATGTGCATGACCTAGCATTTCCTTATCCTCTGCCTTGATATTCTTTGAATAATGTGAGACTGCATTATTTGCATTATTTGTGTCAGTACGGGTGAATGAGAAAATGGGACCCCCCCCCCACTTTCCCTCCCATATCGAGACTCCTGAGTGCCCTTTAATGGTATTGTATCTGTATGTGAGGTCGGCTCACTCTATGCTCACACTCAAGTGCTCTTCAGAGGCTCTCCGTGGAGCTCTGCGCTTGTGTGTGTATTCTAATGGGGAAGAAAGTGAAGCGATGCTCGAGCGTGGTGGGACAGGAGGGAGGTCATGCTACAAGACTTGTCACTCCCTGTCTTCGTCACGGCAGCAGCCAATACTCCCACACTTTGCTGCAGTATACAACAGTATAGGCTGTGCACAGGGCAAGGCATGGAATACACAGAGACTAAGGAATTACACATGCAAATGTTTCACATGTTTTCTCTTAATTATCTTTTTGTCTTCAGATATTTCAGTAATTACAGCCTCCTGTCAGCAAAACAGCTGGCTTCTACTCTATGTGCCAACTGTGTCTCACTGGATTTGACAGTAAAAAATAAGGATTTTTCTTTGTTCAGTTATTGTTTTACATCAGCTGCTGGTAATCAGGAAGCTCTTATTCTGTTTATTTCAGTCTAACTCTTGTTGAACTTGTTGGCATTTCATTTTGGCATAATTAAGGCACCTATAAAGGAGCATTTAATCATTCAATTAAATTGGAAAATCACCAAATTTCTAAATACATGGTGGAGCCAAATGACTAATTACCTTTTTATGAAGTATTTTGTGTGTTTGCATGCATGTGTGTTTGCAGGAAAGTAGTGTTGCCTGCTTGTGCCCATCTGAAAAAATTCAAGCGTTAAAGCTTCCCCGGAGCGGATCGAACCAAATTTGACCACACAACAGAATGGAAATCTTCCTTTTACCAAAATAATTGGTCTTTTCTGGTCTCATGTGAGGACTGGGCTCGGGCCTGCACTTATTTGTGCAGGCCAAACCACGTCTCTTTATTTTCACTGGATCTCATCATACAAAACCCAACAGAAAATGAGAGATTGTTTCTTTTTTTTGGGCTATATATACGAATTTCTTTTGCACACAAGCAGTAGCACTGTGAGTACGGCTTCAGTAGTCTGTCTCAAAGACGTGCAGTTTAGTTTGGACTAACCTATCATTCTGATAGCGGGGATACTTCTTTTGAACACTTGACTGAAGCACACTCTTTGAGGACAACAGTGACAACAAAAGGCCTGACTAAAACTCTTGTTCTCTGAGTGAGGGAGAGACGACAACCACACCTTCCATTCTTGTTCTGTCATCTGATGTCTCTCTGTTGTTCACACACAGCCAGGGAGGTTCCAAATGGAGTCACTGCATTTCAGAAAGCTTTGTTTATAAAGGGGCCATTTATCGTGTTTCATTTTTATCTTTTATGTTTTAATAATTGCTCATTATGTTTATTTTATCTTCAGGGTTATGCAGTTAAGTAAGGGAGAGACAGAGGAAGGCAATTTGGCACAAAGAAAAACACAAATAAGCTGTAAAATAACACATGTAACATAAAAGAATGAGTAAAAAGGGAGGCAATAATACCGAATTAGCAACAGAACTGCTCGGAAAGCATATTAGCCTGAGAGCAGCAGGCAGAAAAAAAAGTTCCACAGACGTGAAATCATTGACAAAGAGACAGGAGAGCTGGATGCCGGGCAGAGGGAGGGAGGAGATGGATGGAGGCGTGGAGGAGAGACTGATGCAGTGACTAAGCAGCGTATGATTGTTTCTAATTGGGACGGCTCACAATCCGTGACATCAGAAAACAGCCAATCATTTCCTCTCATTTCACCCTTGTCAAGTGTGACATGTCTCTGCTTTCCACTCACACCTTCAGCTCGCGGTGTCCACACACACACACACACACACACACACACACACACACACACACACACTAAACACACTAAACACTAAACATAAGGTGTGGCGCTCAGCTCTTTCTCTCTCGCTCTGTCTGTCACGTTTACAGTCTCCCGCTCTTAAATGTCCCACTCTGTTGCATGAACTCAAACACACACACACACACACACACACACACACACACACACACACACACACACACACACACACACACACACACACACACACACACATAAACACACACCTGTCTGACGGGCCAGGAGAGTGTGTCTATGTTGAGATGGGGGGTAGTTATAAATAGTAGTCCTCATATCCTCTGCTCTGCTGCTGATAACATCATGCACTGTCTGGTCTGATGACACACACACATATACAAAGAGCATCACTCTCTCTCTCTCTCTATCTCTCTCTCTCTCTCTCTCTCTCACACACACACACACACACACACACACACACACACACACACACACACACACACACACACACACAGGTGTGTGAATTGTGAGTCTGTGAGGTAAACACTGACCAAGACAAATGCCTGATAGCACACACACACACGCCAAAACCTGCATATATTGTTGTCATATATATCCTCGTATCACTTATATCTGCCACAGATAGCCTGTTATCTGCTGGGTTTAACAGCTCGGCACAGTCCACAGGAGGAGGAACACACTGATATGACAAAAATTCCTCACTGGCTGGTTACTAAATATAAACAGACAGGCATAAAAATAGCTGCAGCAAAAACAAAAGAGGAAGAAATATCTGTGGAAACAAACTGAAATGCCAAGAAGACAGCGCTCCCCATTTAAAACCACAAAGGGCACAACAAAACATGCACAAATAGAATGCGAAATAGCCTATTACGGTATGAATGTACTTTTACTAGCCTGAGATTCCCTGTTTGCCAACACTGGATTTGGAAAGAAAAATATATATCACATTAAATGCTTTAAAGGTAAAAAAAAAAAAAAGTCCTGTAAAACTTTAAGTAGTTCAAAAAAAGCCAACAGCTTCTGCTTGTGGTCACTAAAGTGTTAAGTTACCCGGTTCATTGTAAGATTCATGGTGCCAAAATTTGAACAGGTGATGATTTAATATATCAGTGAAACACATCTAAAGGATGAGAATCCTTATATTCACACTCATTAGTGCCCAACTCCCTTTCCTAGTCCTCACAGTGATTTTATAATTGCCCTTTTGACAGTCTGTTGTTGCATTTAATAATTTTACAGTTTGGCCATTAACAGGGGAACAGTACCTCAGTGACACTGGAGTTTGATTTGCACTGATAGACTGACATCAAACACATTTACTGAGTGTCAACAATCTAATTCAAATATATAAATATGACAACTTTGACAACACTCAGAAGAAAGCAATTGGCATCTCACTGAACTTGTGAGGAAGAATATCAGGCAAGCCAATTGGGAAGGTTGAAACTCTCTCTCATATATATGGTAAAATACTGTGTGTATATGTTCGGTGCTTTTCCTATAATACACCAGTATTAAGGGAAAGTGACAACAGCCCACTTTTGGTACAAAGGCCACATATTATTTCCAACAAGTGAACATTCCTTTTTAACAGAATGTTGATCAAATACTAAAAAAGGAGATGTAGATAAACTCAGACAAATACAGCATGAAGAAAGATTTCTAACTAATGACAAATTATACAATTCATAATAAGAAAGACTTGAAATTAACAAAGACACTGGACAGCAGAGCTCTATCCGAAGTCTCCAAGGACATGCTGATTTCTAACTTAATTTACACAACAAAAAAAACGGACAAAATCCCGAATTAAATCTTAAATTGCAATGAAATGTATCTCTGCTCCTACTTTTAAGTCCACCTCTTTTTTTTTTTTTTTTTTTTTAATGCAGAACCTTTTTTCCCAAAAGCAGAATATCTTATCTTGTTTACATCAAAGTGCTTTTGTCTTCTTATGCAAAAATTAGCACTGTCAGCATTTAGTGGCTGTTTAGTCATGAAGAAGGCAGACCGATTGAAGACGTCACGGTTCTGCAGGTTTGTGCTGTGCGTGTTTAACGGGCATTTTACACAGTTTTCGTACTGGCAGATTTGACTTTATACAGTTCCTGTGTGTGTGCGTGCAAAGAAGAAGCTCCAAGGCAGAGACGTAGAAAATGACCAGCATGCCCTGCATGGTTTTATTTCGTTATGTTATCACACCCTGTTAAGAACCACAGATTACATTTTTCATCTGAAAGCTCAAACCACTGCAGTGACAAGATCTTTCAAATGTTATTAGGATCATGAGGCAGTAAAATCAATACGTTTGATCAGATATCACATTCAAGACATCCTTCCACGTTTATATTGATTATATCTGACTGTAAAAACATTTTTACACAGTGAAAAGTGCCACTCAGGATAAAGAGGCACATTATGCATGAGAAAACCTCATAAATTGGTAATTCTGTTTTCACTCCAATTGAAGCAGAAAATGCTTCTGTGTGGGCTCAGAAAACCCTCTGAGCTCTACGCTGTACGAAGCCCTTTAAAAAGCTTTTAGGTAATGTCAACCTGATGTCATCAAGCCAAAACAATGTGAGGCAGATAAAATGCCCTGATAAAGACGCACGGGAGTCACAGGTCACATTTAAACGTAGCAGGATTTGCAGAGTTGATTTAAATGCTGCAGAAAGTCAACAAACACACGTGAAACAGAAGTACAGACGTCTCCTCGTGTCTTTATTTCAGTCTCATAATGCCCAGAGAGAAATACCCTTATACACTAACAACATTGCTGTAGTAATGTCTTTAACTTAGAGCACATTATGTGATTCTTCTGCAAATGGCATATGAATCTGTGAAAGCTTATTCAGTCTTCACTCGATTACAGTGTTTTAAAACAATAAGCAGATCTGGTGGTGGCGCTGTGAAGAAGAATGTGTGCTTTTAAAGTGTGTCTGTGTGAGCACATACACAGCAGCATATATGCTCCGTTTGAATCGGAGGATAATTATAAGGAAGCAGTTGCCTTCGACTGCACTAGAGGCTGCGCGCACACATACACACTAACAGAGAGAAAGAGAGATTATTAAACAAGGCTGTATTTGACGTCACAGAAGAATATTTTTGGCATGAATGCAGTCCATTTTGGGAGATAACGCACACGGAGGGAGAGAGGGACCTATTCAAAGTTTATCACATAGCAGCAGTGCATGTGTGTGTGTGTGTGTGTGTGTGTGTGTGTGTGTGTGTGTGTGTGTGTGTGTGTGTGTGTGTGTGTTATTGCTGTGGTTCCTCTGTCAGGACTTTTTAACAAGCATTCGAGCCCCCACGGGGAAACACTGACAAAACAACATCATCCCTCTCTCTCTGTCTCTATCTTTGTCTCTCTGTGTTTGCCCTCTTCTCCCACTCACTCTCTTCTCTAATAAGTCCAATATCTTCCTCTCTGTGTCTCCCTTTCTTTCCGTTAACTCTCTGTCCAGGGGCTCTGTCTTTTCTCGCCTCCCTCTATCCGTCTTGCCCTCTCCCACCCACTCCCTATCTCTTCTAATAAGGCCAATATTCTGCTACTCTCCTCTGGGATCCAACCTTGCACCTAAAGCAAGAACAGCTATTGTCGGTACCCAAGAAAAATCATAGCAATAAAAATGAGCTACCAAATAAAATGTAAATGATGAAAGGACACCAAATTAAAATATTATGTCCACTGTGTTTAACAATTATCTAAAGATGTGAGCTCTCAGGGGATATTTACTTGTAACACAGTGGTTTCATAAGTGGCCACAAAATAAATCTGAGGGGTTGAAGAATGATTAGTATGTAGAAAACAGAAAAAAGCAACATACTGTATTTCTGCTACACAAAGCTTTTTTTATTTTGTCTTTTTTCTTGGGAATTGCTGGATTCTTTTTAATTGTTTACAACAAATGTGTCATAATACAAAAGCAAGAAAGAACAAATCTGAACTGACAGACATTCGCAAACGTGATTAGGTCGTTCGGAATCACAAAAAAGTTTGTAACCCTCCTAATGTCTCTATGAACCACTCCATTGTTAGTAATCTGATTACTATTTTTTTCCACAGCCCTGCTCGTTATTTATCTCTCCCATATTCTCCCTGCTTTCTCTACACTTTGACATATTGTGCATTTCACACCTGCCACATGCTCGGAAACTGTTCATCATTATAGAGTCATCATTATTTAAATTATCATCACTGTCAATATTGACATCATCACCAGCTACAACCATCCTAATCATTCCCTGCATTTTAGCTGTGCCTATTAATTTCATCCTTTCCCTTCCTTCACCGCTTCCAGCTCTCTTTCCTTCCTTCTTTCCTTCCTTGTTTTGCACCCTTCAATTATCTTTGCCTACTTCCTTAGTTTCCCATGGAACTATCCATCCCACCTTGTACTTTGGCAGGCTTTTTCAATGAACACAAAAGACAGCAAAAAGAAAAATCCCCGTGGATGAGTCGAGGTGCTAATCACAATGGAATAGGGCTTTGAATTAGGAGTCGCTGCACAGCCCGATCCTCAACGTGGTAGTTCTTTTATTGAATACATAAGTAATATTTTGACAAGAAACCTCTTTGTGAGGATTACTTGTTGAAACATGTTTTCTTTCTAAGTATTGAATAAAGCAATCCTGGATGGAGGTACTCAGTGTGCAGCCGACTTAAAGGGTTTTAGAGAATTGAAGCGTTAAAGATGAGACTTCAGTGCAAGGCAGCAAAATGTAGAGAGATAAAATTGTAATCTAAGGAACTGTTTATTACGAAGTGATAATACACATAAAAAAAAAACGAATCGCACAGTCCGAGTTCACACACACACACACGCACACACACACACACAATTAGACACTTTAATTTACACCCAAAGCTGCCCATTAATTCAAACAAAGTCACAAAAAACCCACTTGCACAGGAACTGCATGCACCTATGTGTGGTCACGTTGTCGAAAACACTATCTAATCAAAGTAAAGGGATTTATAAGTTGTGTGTATGTGTGTGACTCTGTGCCATGGGGCTATGTATCATGCTGAGTTCATTCCAAAGACACAAACAACATAATATAAACCAAAGCTCAAACAGAATGGAAGAACACCCACTACACAGCAAAAATAAGAAAATCAAAGGCCTCAAAGGCCAGATTTACACAGGAACAAAACACTTAGACCAGCATTGATGGAGTCATAAAACAGCCGAGAAGAAAGGCTGAGGTGACGTGAGGGAGCGCGAGTGCTTTACTTCTGTGAAATCTTTTTATTTTAATGTCATGTTTTCAGGAACAACATTAGAATACCTTAGCTTTAGCTGCTGCACTTAACAGCAAAGAGAAAGAGAGTTTCATCTTTCAGCTGGCATAAATGCGGAACATAAAAGAGAAGAAAGCAATAGCAGGGAGAAAAATAAGAGGACAAAAATGACTTTAGATTGGTGCAAATTGGCTTAGGCAGGCCAAAACAACAGCAAATACTTGGATGTTGAACAGACTGCCTGAACCAATGCAGAGCTTATGTTCCAAGATTAAAGCTGTAATGGCATTGTTTTTAACCAGAGTTCACTGGAAGCCGAATCCAATTATATTTATTTTTCAAAATCTCTTTTAATGTGTGCTATATTATGATATAATACTGTGGACATTTTGTGTTCATTTGAAAACCTGGCCATAACCAGGATGCTGCTGTATGTGTCACAAGTGTGACTCACTTCACTGAGTTTTGCTCACCCACCCCTCCTCATCAGATGGTGAGAGGGTATTGCTTATTCCATGGTAAGCAATAGGAAATCCTTCAGCAGTATCCACTGCTAAGTGAGTGGGTTGAAAGTGTTGTCCAGTCACAAAGACTCACTGGTTTTCAACAAGTGTGGGAAAGAGACTTGTCGCTACCATGTTTTTGCCAGGGCTAGATTATGGGCATCTTCTATATGTTCATGCCCCTGTTCAGGCATTGCATAGGACTATGACATAGCTAACCACACTTCCCTTAAATTCATCACAAACTGTAAAACTGGATCAGGATGGCCTGATCTGGCAACCCGCAGGCGCTCACACTGCTGTACTTTCATATGGGCGATTCTTGGGCGACTTCCAACCCACCTACAGTATGTACTTATACTGTATTACAGTGTGACAGGCTGTATTCTTTGTGGTCAACTGACTTTTATAGGTTGTCTGCACCTTACATTCGTACAGATTAGTAAAGAGGTGTTTAAGTACTCCGCACCCTCGGACCTGAATATATTACAGAAAGATTCCATGATTTGTTTTCACTGAATGCTTTTAAATCCATTTTGACAGATCAGAAGATGGAGTCGTTGCTGTGCTGATGCTAGTTGGATGGCTGGAATTGCACTTTTATTCCTTGTGATGTCATATATTGTATTTCTGATGGTCTTGCTTAACTGCTTAACTTGTTGGTAATTTGTGCTGCTGCGTGTCTCGGCCAGGAAAAAAAATAATTTGTAATCTTTATGGGACCTTTCCTGGTTAAATAAAGATTAAATCAATTAAAAAAAAAAAAAAAACTACAACATATAATTTAAAAAAAACTCCAAAGTACTTCCTGCTAAAGAAAAGGTTTGACATTTTGAAAAATACTCATATTTGTTTCTTGATTCTTGGTTACACGAAACAAATAATACTTCTCTGATATCTCTTCATTCTAGTTGGAGCTTTAGCCAGAAGTCAGAAGCCTGAAAATGGAGGGTACACCAGAATGGATAGTTAGCACCTAGCTAGCACCACTAAAGTTCCTTAATAACTGTAATATGTCATTATATAAAAGCAACATATTGTCATGCTACAGGGACAGGAAGTCCAGTCTTTATGCAAAGCTAAGCTCACCAACTGCTGGCTGAGTTAATGAATTATTTTTGAATTTCGTCAACTCTTATTAGTTATAACTAGAAAACCAAAGACCAAAAAAGTTCTCTTCACACATTGAAGTTTTTATGGGAATGAAAAAGATTTGCCTTTATTTTAGTCACTAAGTATGTCGGCAGAAGTTAGCGCACACAGTACAAGCAACATGCCATCGCCCATCCTATTCCCTCCGGCCTCTGCTTTGACATACAGCTATATGGGGGCAAATCAATACTGCATAATGTGCTGATAGTTTCCCCAGCAAAGATGCATCAGTCAGCTTGTTCTGGTCATCGCTAACTATGCTGGCAGCATCAGTGATTCATCAGCGCTGCCATCGACAGACAGACACTGACACCAAGAGACCTACTTTGAAGAGGACGAAGTAGAGCGGGGACGGCAGGAGGGACAGATGGAGCGAGTGGCGGGAAGACAGATGAGGAGAGGGCAGCAGCGATGTCACAGAGGAAGAGTGGGGGAAAGACACAACAAGGGGAAGAAGACAAAGGTAAAGATGGAGTGAAAGAATAGAGGAAGAAGGAGGGGGAGAAGTCGTGAACATTAAAGGAATAGTTCAAACTGCTTATTTGCTTTCTTCTAAGTGACACGAACGATCTGTATCATTCTCCGATCTGTGTGTTATCTCAACCCCACACAGTCCAGTCATACTCAAGGCCTGTTCAAGGCAAAGTAAATTGGTGTTTTGTCTTGCTTAACATGAAGAAAGGAAGCAGGAGGAAGAGCTACTGTCACCATCAGCAGCTCTTAGTTGTTCCTCGATGTAAACTGACCACCAGGTTTGACCGGGCTTTCTCTGTTTCAGCTTGGAAACATTGAAACAACCTTCACCTCCTGAACAGGTTAAAAACCTATTTATTTTTTTTTTACAACTTTTCCACTCAATTGATATTTTCTGCTCCTTCAATCCTGTGTGTTTGCTTTAGCTTAATCTTATTTTCTATTTCATTTAATTGTGTTTTTATTGCTTATTTAGTCTCCCTGATTGTTTTACGTGCAGCACTTCGGTCAACCTCTGTTGTGTTTTAATGTGCTGCATAAATAAATTTGAGTTGACCAACAGTTCTTAAACTTTACCATCAACAAGTTGAACCTCATTTATCCAAATCATAGAGAAAGAGAACTATAAAGAAGACAATTTTTGACTGTAACATGACATTGATATCTTTCTTCTCATCTCACTCTTTGAAAAAAAAATACGTAAGCATGTTTCCTAAAATGTTCAAAGATTCCTTTAAACACCAGCAAGCAAAGATGAGGCGGTTACAACACGACTTTCATCACTGCAGCAAATCTGCTCACCTCCACACCTCCATCATTAATATTACAAGAAAGCAAGGAATGTTTACATTAACAAAGTACAGTGTAAGCGCTATTCCCCCCGAACCCTATTGTCATCTATAAGCTTTCCCATTTCCATTTGATTGGCTGCCAGTGAGGCCCGCAGCATAATTGGCTGCATTTCATTGGCCAAGCAGACGGGACGGCCCCCCTGGGAGAAGTCCATCAGGCGATATCTGTTAACAACACACACTCACACACATGGCCGAAGGGGAACTCTGTAATGCCTAATGTACCTTTTGCTATCACAGATGGGTCACTTACATTTCTGGGCATAAGAGCAATGAAGAGGGACAGATGAAAAAAAAAAAAAAAAAAAAAAAGTGGAATGGAGTGGAGTGAAGTGGAAAAGATGGGAGGAGAGGGGACAGCAGGAAATACACCCAGGGCTGGATAAAATGAGAGAAGGAAAGGTTTAGGTGGAGGAGAGGGGAGGAAGGAATGACGGGGACATTTAACAGCACCAGGAAACATGTTGAGCACATCCAGGTGAATTTAGAAACTTCACTCAGATTTTGTTATCATCGATACATTTTGCAAGCACATCTCTGTAACAACGATGTGTATTTGTTTTGTGCTATCAGCCATAGGGCACTTATGACCACTATGGTCCATATGAAATCATCTGTGACCACCCATTGACCTTCACTTCTGTGCCTTTATCAATAATAGTAATTAGTCTATTCATTTTATGTTTCACTACCACTTTTTTATTCCTTTCACAAGTTAAACAACAAAACCTAAAAGTAAAAAGTGTGTTCCATTAATTCATTTCACTTTACTATCGAATTACAAGCATGAGATTAGTTTGAACATGTTTTGCTAATTGATTCAGTTTATCTTTACTCTGCTCATTAGAGTTGCAACAATTTGTAATTTTATAGATCATCATAAAACTATTGACAACAGTTTTAATGATGATATTTATTGTTTTATGAGAAGAAAAAAAACATTTGCTGGTTCAAGTTTCTCAAATGTGAGGTTTTGCTGCTTGTATTTGTCAAATGTGGAAACACATTAAATATCTGGATGGGACAAAGCGTTAAAGATGCAGTCAAAATATGGCTCTGGGATATTGTGAAGGCGTTTCAGACATTTGACAGACACAATAACAAGTCAGTTAATCGTGGAAAAACAGCTGGCAGATTATGTGATGACAGAAGTAATTGTTGGGTTGGAGCTCTGCTTCTCATTTAGTGGCATAGCGTACGTGGTCAGGTTGCTGTCAGCTGTCGCCTTGGCAACATGTTGCAGTTTGCAGTGACGAGAGGCAACACGAACCATGTGATGAGTTACAGGGTCTGGTTTTGTCCTTGTGGTTTCTATACTTTAAAGAGATATATCTTGCATATTTTTTTGAGTATAAACTTGTCTCTGGAAACAGTTTTGATGCTATGAAATCAAAATGTAATTTGTTTAGGCACATCAAACCACAAATGTCTGTTAGAGCTGCTCAGTGACTGAAACGCAGATAATATATGAATATGAAATGTTAGAAATAAAATATAGTGCAATAATAATGTATTAAATATAATTGATAGTAATCAACTCCTATATTCATACAAACTTCTATTGATAAAGAAAAAATTAAAATAAACAACAAAACAACAAAAAGAAGAACAACAACAACCCTGAGCAGTTGCTTCCACCGAGACATACTGAACATACTGAAAGTGCAAACGCTCTCGTACTGTAGTTAACAGCCAAGTGTGACGGAAAACAAAAATGAGTCACCCCTGATGCTGGTTAGAGGCTGAACATCTTGGAGAATCGGGGTCATCCTCGCGTGGCCTCGCTGTGGTCTCTCATATGAGCACTAAGGACAGTAATACCAACTGACTTGAGTCATGAGTGGAGGGAAGCATCTGTGGATCACTGCTCACACGACGGAAGGGGAGAGACTGAACTGGGTCACAAACACGTTCGTACAGCAAGGTTTGAGCAACGTGTTCTTTTAAACACAGTCCATGATAATTCTTGTAAACATAGTTATAAGGATTTGATGCTTTCTAGACTGTTTGGTGAAACATTTGACAGAAATTAGACTTTGGAGGAGAGGAGGAGGGGAGAGGAGCAAGATAGGATGGGAGGAGAGGAGAGGAGAGGAGAGGAGAGGAGAGGAGAGGAGAGGAGAGGAGAGGAGAGGAGAGGAGAGGAGAGGAGACAAAGTTGCTGACCCACTTTGTAGCTCTCAAAGTTTCAAATCCTCTTTAAAGAGAGAGCGAGTTGTGGCCAAGAATTTGGCAAGACACAGACACACACACACATTTTGACACTAACACACACACACACACATCATACATACAACCATGCGCGCACACACACACACACACACACCCGTACAGGCGCACACACATAATCTCAGGCCTGTGACCCCAGACACCATGAATAATGAAGCAAGTGCTGCTTTTATTTAACACCGCATTAGCTCTTTACATCACCTAATAATGGCAGCACTGAACCACACTAACACACACTCACACACACTTCTGGTCGTGCTCGATACGGTTTGTTAGTTTTCTCATTTGACTTGGTCTATTTTAGTCCCGCAAAACCCTCTTTCTCATTCCTCCTCTCTCTGATCCTCCTTCCATTGTCTCTCACTTTTATCTCTGCTTCCCTTTTTCTTCATCATCTCAGCTTCTTTGTCTCCTCTCTCTCTCCCCCTCCTCACACCTCTGCATATTCCTCTTTTTATTCATCGCTCGTTCCCTCCACCCTCCCTCTCCGAGCAATTTTGTTGATGTCAGTGATAAGATCTGCGTGTGATTGGCTGGGCCAGATAACAGATAAGAGCATGATTTGTTTAGGGAGCTTTTCTCTTCTCATCACATCCCTGCGGACTGCAGTCATATTAATGAACATGCACACATGCGTACACCCTGCATGCACACAGACACACACTTTGCATGTGGGAATACAGGAGGGAAGATTGAGGAATGGAGATTCAGAGTCAGAGAGAGCTGAGAAGGAGAAAGATAGAGCGAGAGATGGGGTACAGTGGTGAGAAAAACATTTGCCCTAATTTGCAAATCATTATGAGTCACATATTTATAGCCAAATCAGCCAAAGGGGGGGGGGGGGGGGTATTTCTCCCTTCTTCCTCCTCTCTTACTTCAATTTAATTTCCTTGTTTTCATGCCTCCATCATGTTGTGTGGGAACAAAAATCTTAATACTTATTATTTTTACTTACTTACAGTACTTGTTACTTTCATGTCATCACCTCAATCCCCATTTCCTGCCCGGGATATCTGTTTTCTTCTGAGGTGCTGAGATGGAAACACCCAATGGGGCCTCATTTAAGCCATGTACTTTAATAATGGATACGTCAACACAGGTGAAAGTCAGGCAAGTGGTTGGCAAGTCGACTTACTGTGGTACATGTTCACTGAAGTTCTTTGTTATTATGCGTGCATTAACGATGTCCATAGGCTTTTGTGGGAAATAACTTTGTGCAAAAAAGATGTGATGACACATTTCAAAATGTCTTACTTAGCTTCTTCAGCAGTGGAGACGATATACAATCTAAATTCAGCAGGACAAAAATCAAATACGTTTTTCTTTCAAAGATATAAGCTTTACAGTGGACATCTTCTTGAGCCAGGGCTCCATATCATCTATTGGGTAACATTTGCTGTAATGCTGATATTATACTGCCATATTAATATGGAGGAAGACTGGAGAGGTTATTGTCATCATTATCACCAGCATGAACTCTACATCTGAAAGCTTGAAACGCTGTGTGTGTGTGTGTGTGTGTGTGTGTGTGTGTGTGTGTGTGTGTGTGTGTGTGTGTGTGTGTGTGTGTGTGTGTGTGTGTGTGTGTGTGTGTGTGTGTGTGTGTGTTTGTATTCGTTAACAGTCATGTCGTGGGCACCTGCCTCCCTTTTGGGGACATAAACCAAGTCCCTGTAATGGAAATCATTATGTTTCAGTACCAACACTTGGTTTAAGGCTGGGATAGGGGTTATGATCAGCGGTAATGGTTATGGTTTGGATAAGTCTCAAGGAAATGAATGTGAGTCAATGTGAGGTCTTCTGAAGCGTGTGAAGTGTGTATATATGTGTGTGTGTGTGTGTGTGTGTGTGTGTGTGTGTGTGTGTGTGTGTGTGTGTGTGTGTGCGTGCGTGCGTGTGTGTGTGTGTGTGCGTGCGTGTGTGTGCAGAGGAAAGAGGGGTAAAAGGGAGGTGAGATGGAAACAACAGACCGCTTGCATTTTGCTTGAGGTAATTGCCATTATAGTCCACAAACACTGACGCACAGACACACATACACGTTCATTAAGTTGTGCACATTCTAGCCAATTATAAAACTAAAGGCTATGCTTCGGTTTTCAGCATTTGCTGCACACAGATCTCTGTTTGTGTTTGTGTGTTTGTGTGTTTGTGTGGACGGGGGCGCATGTGTGCATAGCATCTATTCTCTCTTAAATATCTGGAGGCTCAAAACGTTACACATGCAATCATGTCTCCACATGCAATGAAAAATGAGGCTCACATGCTAGAGAAAAACTGTTCACAGTGTAGTTAACACTGCAAACAACAGTGGATGTTCTTTGATTCTGCTGTTGTTTTTTTATGTTTTGTTTTCCAATGTCTTTCTAACTCAAAGCAGAGTTTCCTCTACTTCAAAATTTAAAAAAGAGAGAAAAGACTAACACGACTAGTTCCTATTTGTTGGAAATGAGTTATGATCTTGGGGCCCACATAGAGGCAAAGAATTACGGTTCCCGAACATGAGCCTTGTGGGGCTCCACAGTAATGTTTACAGAAGATGGATTCCCTCTAAAGAAACATTGGGATCTGAATCACCACACTTCTTGGTCTGAGGTACCCACCCAGTGCTTGGGGCATTCAATTAAAACTGCATGATCAGCTATGTTACCAGCATTGGTATCAAGATTAGGATTGAGCTTCTGTCTCTGTTTTTAAAAGGGGGTACTTCAATCCTTTAAGAGGATTTTTCTGAAGAATATGAATTGATCTTACCTGTCTAATGTTGCTGTATATAGAATGATACAGTTTAGGGGCGTATATTTTCATTCATGTCTAATAAAAGTGGCAGATAGTGTTAATCTCTCTGTGTTTTGCCTCCCTCTCTCTCACGCACACAAACTATCACATATGGGAGTATATCACTGCCATAAATCAAGAGCATGCTCTCTCAGTTTGAGAGCATGGTTTCTTGTTTTCACAATCAATTATTGTAATATTCTCTCTCAAAAGTCCTCCCTCGGACTCAAATAGTTTCTGCTCACTTGCATATTTGCTCCGATCTCTTTCAAAACTGTGTGCCTGCACTCAGATTTCCTGTACTCCAGTTCAACCCCTTGTCTTTGCACTCAGACTGCCTCCGTGCGCTCGCAAAAACTTCTGCTCTTGGATCTCAGTTTGCGCTCTCTGTAAACCCTGCCAAAAGTCCCCAAACAATAGAAAGTTTGATTGGGGAAAGTTTAACCAATGATATCTTCTCTGCCTCCTTGCGGGTTTGCTTGCTTTATGTCTTACATCAGCGACTATTTGAGTCCGAGGGGAGACTTTTGAGAGAGAATATTACAATAATTCAAAGAAATCATGCTCTCAAACTGAGACAGCGTGCTCTTCACTTATGGCAGTGATATACTCCCATCATCACAGTTTCAGCTGTGTTCACCGTACAAGCTGAAAAAAATTATTGTATCCATATCCTCAGACAACCATTCTGGAAATCAAGACATGGAAGGGACATTAGGTTAGGAGGATGACAGACAGTAGTGAGCTGTTGAAAGGTTGGTGTTTCAACACCCTGCACTGACAGACTGACAGTTCCAGGAACTTGTGAAGTGCCCCAGAGGGATAGCAGTTAACCTCGGCGTATACCTAATCTAGCTGCTCAGATGGACAAGCACTGTAGTTGGAAACTTAATCAGGTGGAGATTTGCACTGCAATACCCAAAGGACAGTTAATGCAGACACATTGTCTGAAAAGTTATGATACCTTAGAACAAGCTGTGTTCAAACATCAGTTTCCAGCACATGACTGAACTGCATGTGTCATCTGACCAGCTGCTGTAGCTTTTAGCTATGTCGATTGTGCTGTCAAAACGCTCCAGGACAAACTCAGGACCGGGTACTGAACTTTGCTATTTTTATGGCACTGACCAATTGGTTGATCTAGTATCAAAAAAAAACTATGATTCGGTACCATATTTTGATACCCACACTACATCCACACGACACATTTTGTTTTAAAATGTATAACTTTTGCAACGTTTACACAGGAGAAAATCTCATCGATATCAATGAGCTACAGCAGTTAACTTACGGAGCCTTTACTCCATGTCGATAAAATCATTAGGTTTCAATTTATGCAGCTTAAATCTTAGATTTGAACACCTTTTTCTGTCCTTTTTAACCTGTCTGAGTTGCATGTGCTGCTGTAAGAGAAAGCTTCTCGGTGTGAAGCCGGCAAGCTAGTCTACCGATAGTATGCAAGGCGCTCACAAGACATCGGTAAATTGTAGTGTCATGTGATAACTTTCATGTGAGGTATTCAGGGAACATCAATAACTTGTGATAACTTGCATTTGGGGCATATAGGGGACATCTGTTTTTGTATTCTTTCTATTTATGTTTTTAATTGGTATTGAACACAGTATCAACTACGACAACAAAGTTATTAGTACAGGCGTTGAAAATGTTTAAACAAAACTCTGTCCTGACCGGGTGACATAAATAGACTTCTGACAGGAAGTATTTGGATCACAGGGTATAGCAATCACAAGTCTCATACCAAACCAAACCTCCTGTACCAATCAGTGGTCGATTTTAGACTATCCTCTGTCCAGAAAATGGACCCTCTATCATGCCTTATAACAACACAGTGAAATCTTACAGCAGAATCCCTTCAAGCTACCTTGGTGACAAACCTAACATTAGTAATCAGTCGAATGTTAAAACCTGGTTACATGACCAATAATTGATTTCTGACTGACTGTCCATGTGTGTTTGTCCGTCTCCTTGTCCCTTGTCATTTTCTCCCTCCTCCCTCCACTTTGCAATCCCTACAGTGTCCCCTCCTCTCTTTCTCCCTCTGCAGTACAGTCTTTGTCCTGTTACAGCCTCCTTGCTTCTGTGGAGTAGTTTCAGTTGTAGACACAATGAAAGCTGGCAGGATACATTACTGAGCACCGTACTCCTCCCACCCTTTCTGGTTCTCCCTCCCCACCTTCCCCTCTTTTCTTCACTGTGGCTTTCAACAATGAATACATTCTTTCATCATACAATTTTTTTTGTACTACTTTGAGTTTGTCTGACTTTGTCCTGCCCCAATTTATCCTTCCTTGGTTAGTTTTCTGTGCACTTTTTTTGCTCTTCAGCATGCACCTGTCTAATGACTGATCTGTTCCTCTCATCCACTCTGTGCTGATTTTACGTTGTTGCCAAAACTAATGGCTAAGAACAATTTCAACAGTGTTTTTTTTCCATCCTTCTGTTTTCTTCACAGACTTGCAGAAATACACTCGAAGCAACTTTTATTCCTACAAGAGGAACGAGCAGTCAAATTGTTGGTTAAAATGAGAAGCTGCTAGGTTAGAATTGTTAGTCAAACTTTAAAGGTGGAATAGGATATACAGCAGCTGGAGATAAGGATGTGTGCACTGCAAGATCCTTCTAAATGAATATAAGTGGCTCTTTAGCACCTTTTAACACCTGACTGAGTTGAATGGGGTCAAGGTCTGATGTATTGTGCAGAGAGTAATCAGCAACTACTGAGCATAGTTTTGTAGCCAAAGCACAAGTTCCTCTATTAGCACTTAGGTTATTTCCCTCTATGCTTACTATCCGTTATTAGATCATAACAGGTATTGACTCATCTCATATCATCCACGTCTAAAATCGAGGTAAAGATTTCTTGGCTAAAAACTGTAAACTGCAAACTACAGGGCCAATGTAAGCTTTATTAACAAACATAAACCTTTACTTGGATAACATGTTTAATGATTAAATCAAGTAGTATTACATTTCTTAAATTTTACATTTTTGTACCAAATTTGAGTAAAATATTCAGTGGCAATAAGACATTTTAATTTTGAAGGTTTCCTGATGATCATGACTATCAACAGAAGGTGTCAGTTTTGGGAAATTCTAACCGTAGTTTAAGCAGCAGACATTATCATGGCGAGATCTCGACTCATAAAGTGGCTATTTGATCGCTTTACGCTGATGATACCTTCTTTTATACTTCAGATAGAAAGGTACAATGGAGCTGCAGATTGATGTGTGCTTCTTCTCTGTTTGTCCCATCAGTGCAGTTTAACTTGGCAGCTTGGCAGGGAACCAGAGCATTCCCTGCTGATGGGAAGGGCTTTGAATAAAGCAGAGGTTTTTATTTAACGAGCCCTGCATGGGGACCAGGTGGCCGACTGGAATGCTCCCAGGGAGAGAGAGAGCTGATCTCTTTATCTGTCCGTCCGGTATCCTATTAGAGTATCACCTTCCATCACACCCTCCATTCAAAGGATGAGAACAGCTTTTACTAAGCTGCACGCTCCCTCTCGCCCTCTCTTTACCTTGCTAACCGCCTCCCACCCCTCCTCTTTCCGCCCTTCTCTCCTTTCTTCCCCAATTATTACCACACATTTTTCACTCTTCTCTCTATCTCTGTTTCTCTCACATCAACAAAATAGGCAGTCGGTGATTGCCTTTGACAATGACCCATATCGCCATTTTGTAATCTGGTGCCTCTATCAGCTGTTAGCAAAAGTTTTCAACACTGACGTCAAGCTACTTGGTTAAGATTTGACAAAGATTGCAGTCATAAGAAAGCGGCATTGACGCCCGCTGGGAAAGCGAGAACAAACAGCAGTCTTTGCAACTTACATGCTTTGTACATGAAACCACCTATTTGCTTCTGACCTCGTCACTCCTCAGGGAGGAGGTCAGAGGCAAAGGCACTATGATCACAAAAAGTCCTTGTCAAGTACAAGTAAACATAGTGAGTCATTTTAGACATTTAATGTTGTCATTTTTCTGGTAATGACAGCTTTTTCAATTCCATTTTTCTGTAATTCCCCTTTACTCTTTTTTTTTTTTTTTTTATCAGTGGCAACTACTGGCCAGAGAACTGCTGAGGCAGCACTAGCTCCAATTTCTGTAGCACCACACAGACCCCATCAAGCAACTGATACCCAAAACACAGCGGCAGAGCAAGAGAGAGAGAGTGAGAGAGCGTGACAGAACAGTTGCTGATGCCCAGAACTGCCTGCCAGAAATCGATGAGGGATAGACCGATGGCTGTAGAACAACAGCGCTGGTACAACCGATTGCAAACCACACACACATGAAGCGAGCCACCCAGAGGAGAATGCAGACCTGCTGAGGAACAAGCCATTGATCTTTGTTTTCTGTTATGTATTGTAGAAAACACTTTTTTTGACATGTCCTGTGCTGTTTTACTGATGAAGCACCACGGCGAGATACTTAGTTACAGTCTTCTTCTTTCATTAAAATAATTTATGTTTAAGAAAGGGTAAATAAGAATGTGTTAGGTCTGTATCTATGAGTGTTTGTGTGTGAGTGTGTAGTAGCCAGATTGACACCATTATGTCGTGTCTCCCTCCCTCCACTCCATAAGCCAATTCACCCTCATCACTCTGCTATTAAGCAGCTTTCCATGTGTACAGCTATGACTGGAACTGTGGGAATATGCATTTTACTGGGTGTGTATCTGTGTGTGCCGGAGACAGGGGGGGTGGTGACTTCACAACAACCCCAGGGAGTCGTTTTGCCACTAAACATGTCCTCATCGCTCCCCAATATCTACAGTACATTACCTTTGCTTCACCCCCTGCACTTTCTCGCCCATCTCCCTCCAGTTTTGCTGCTGTAATCTGTTCAGACGACCCAGCCATGAACTCTTAATAACATTAAAAGAATAAGGTGAAGCAACAGAGCTGTGAATCCCATTTTGGGCAATGGTACAATAATGCATTGTGCTTTAAAGGCATTGCCAAATGTTATGTATTTCCTACAGGGGGTTGGATCGCAGCAGAGTGAAAACTGGCCTCTTTAGTCATGGTTTACTGTGAGGTGTTGCAGAGCTGATATTATTACAGAATTACAGCATGAACTCTCTTGCTTTAATATTTTCAGTTACTCCAACTTTTTTTTCTTTGAAATCTTACCAACAGTAGCAAACAAATTTTATTTTATTTATAGACAATTTATCTGTGATGATTCTCATTCATCCAGGTCATTAATGGTAAATCCAGTTGCCTTTGGATAACACTTCATTTCCAGCTAATTATTTATACACAGATTTAAAGAAAACTTATCACGGGATCCTGTGAAAGTAAACTTTCTAATAAAGTTATGGTTATCACTATGTTAACTAATTTATAATCACTTGTTTTCTGTCTTAAGTGATGGGCTGCTGTGCTTGGAGTCAGTCTGTCTCCTTTGGTGTGTATTTTAAAGCTTGACCACGCTTAGCATGACATTTTAACTTGGGTAAAAGGTTGAGAGGCTCATAACATAAATTCATGACAATGTATTTGATGCAAGAATTGAGTTGCTTACTGTGATTTCTATTTTAAAATCATCTATACATGGTTCAGAAAACAATGTGCTCTGCATATCTGACCAATGGAAACAAAGTTCTGAAGTCTCTTTTTCAGTAAAAAATGCTGAGCCTGTATGCATATTCTTTAAAACTGCATTGAGGACATATATTATAATATTGTCTAATATGCTGTATCATAAATATATTTCCTTTAAGACGACAGCAGGTGTTTGTATTTTTTTTTTTCAGATCTAAGAACCAGGCAGCCTTTCCACGACAATCTTCACACACTATTCAAGACTCTCTTACTAATTTCTACTTTCACTCCTCTCTTCTCTCTCTCTTTGCCCTCTTCATCATCATCATCTCCTACCATATACCTCCCTCCCACCATCTCTTTACTGCAGTGAAGTCTGCGCATAGGCCTATGAGTGTGTGTGTGTGTGTGTGTGTGTGTGTGTGTGTGTGTGTGTGTGTGTGTGTGTGTGTGTGTGTGTGTGCGCGCATGTGTGTGTGTGCTGTCAGGTTCACTGGCGGCTCAGTGGCAATCAATAAGTATTTGGGCAACGGCTCAACATCATTATAGAGGGATACTGAGAATCACCCTGGCTGGACACACTGTGCGTGTGCGTGTGTGTGTGTGTGTGTGTGTGTGTGTGTGTGTGTGTGTGTGTGTGTGTGTATGTGTGTGTGTGTGTGTACAGAAAGTAACTACCTGCCAATAGTCACACTCTCCACTGTTCTTTCTCTGCAGCCACGAGCACTTAAAACTTTCCTCTAAATGGATAACTAGCAGTCCTGCTTATAACCAACATAAACCATTCTAACACAACGAATAACTAAAAGTTAAAGTTAAAACCTTTTAGTTAGGGATTTTTGTGCATTTTCCACATTGTACAGTTAATATAAAAGGCATGTAAGGCAGTTTAAGTGTTTTGATTCATTATTTCTGGAAGTTTCGTGAATACACTTTTAGTGCCAGAAAACTTTGCAAAGTACAACATCCAAAAGCTGATTATTTTTTCTGTAGTCCCGGACGGAGGCCTGCGGTGTAGTGCAGGCTGTAAAATATGTCAGTTGTAGTCAATTAAATCTTTCAAAATGGACACAATACACTATCAATACTAAAACTAGGAAAATAAAACAGACACAATCAATCAGTGACTTCAGGTCTGAGTATCTTTTAGTCTGTTTTCAAACCTACATTTAAAATGTTGCAAAGTACTACACTCGCTGATACTGAAAATTTCAATGTCCCCGCTGACAGTTTCGAACAAATTTTGTGGACCTATTTTTCTTTTTGCAAGATTTTCTCCTGCAGAACATTTTAGAATATTCTCAGAGAGCAAAGCAGGTAGATAATTAAATACAACAACAACAACAACAACAGAAAAGCCAAATAAATAAAAAAAATCCCATGCCAAATAAGCGTGTTAGAAGCAGCTGAATAACAAACTGTGAAAAGTTATTGTGCTTCTGATAAACCTTTCAGTTAAGAAAATATCTATAAATAGCCTCTGAGTGGGAATCATCATCCCTATCACATGACCTGCCCGTACACTGTAATGACTCTACTTGACACAGAGGTATCAGTTCTGAGTGTCATAATCATGGTAATAACTACAAACCTTTCAATGACAGGGAGAGAGAGAAAAAGATACCCTCGGAGTAATAATCACTGCTTTAAAGCTCACCACCCCGCATAAACCCAACACACACACACACACACACACACACAAACACAAACACTCACACAGCAGCAGCACCAGGGCAGTTTGCGTGCAAGAAAGTGGGATTTTGATTACAGTTACATCTGTATTTGACAAACAAACCCCTCAAGCATTGAACAGCAGTGATATGAATGTGGCACATCACACACATGATGATGTTTTCTAAGGATGTGGGAGTGTTCCAGAAGGAACATTAAAGACGAATGGCTGGCGTACAGCATGACGGGTGAGGAGCGTGTTTATAGAGGACGACTGGGGAAGTGTGCTGTGTGTGAATTCACATGAATATCAGTCTTTAGGTGAGGGAAGTGGGAGAGGGGTGGGGTAGTGTAGATGTAAGTACACACAAATATGTCTCCCCCCCCCACACACACACACACATTCACACAGTTAACATGCCTTGTAAAATAATTACATAGAAAGAATCATGATTGATTCCCACAGCACTGAGACAGCCTGAAGCTCTGAGTCCCAGGGCACGGCACGGCACGGCACACACACACATACTTGACTGCAAGAAGGATGATGAAGCTGCTTTCATCCTATTTGTCCGTTCGTGTGTTTACTTGTGTGTGTGAGAATGTATGTGCGTGTGTTAAAGTGGCACAAGGAGGAAGCGTAGAAAATCACATCATTCTGCCTGCAAAGCCCCATGGGACGACGATCACAGGGTATTTCAGGAAGTCTTTCACAGGGAGACTTACCAGGGACCCAGGTGTGTGTGTGTGTGTGTGTGTGTGTGTGTGTGTGTGTGTGTGTGTGTGTGTGTGTGTGTGTGTGTGTGTGTTGGCATGCACATGACAGAGAGAGAGAGAGAGAGAGAGAGAGAGAGAGAGAGAGAGATTTTTTTTAAAAGCCACACAGACTCAGGACATCTTTGAACTCTCACATTCTCAGATTTATTTGCACCCAGAGTACAACATCCAAAACTTTACTAGAAGGACAAGTGGCTGAAGATGACAAAATAGCAGACTATTCACTGCTTCATAAGCTGCTTTTATAGCCGAATAAAATGTTTAAATTTAAGGTTGTCTGGTTGGTCTGGTCGGGATATTACTTCAAAGAAAATATGATATTGCCCGGCAATAAAAGTCAAAATGTAGCAGGGATGACACCCAACATCTACACCAATAACAAAAAAAGGAAGAGATGTCAGTTGGGATGTTTTTATGATATATGAGTAGCTGTAGCATTTCAGAAGTCAATATATATAAAATACATCTGAACATAGATGATTAATTTGATTCTCACTATTATGACAATGCCTGACAGTTTGAGGATAACATCAACCCCGAGAAAGGAGATACAAAAAAGGGATTTTAATTTCTTGCTTTTGACTTTAAATGTCCTTTTTAAAAGTCTTCATTTGGGTTTTTGATTAAAGCAACTAACACATGTAATTTATTTGTAAAAAAAAAAAAAAAAAAAAAAAAAGTGTCTATTCTGATTATCACTAACAGAATGAGCACACAGGGATTTGTTATTTGACTATTTATCAGATAAATGGCATCATTTCTTGTCAAATAGTAATGTATGATTCAATCACTTTAATTTAATTAAGTCAACAATATAATGATGCTTTTTTTAACAGTTGCTCAGGAGTACTTATCTGAAATGTAATTGTCCTATATTAGCCACAACAGCTTCCTGCAAATGTTTTGCAATAAAAACCTTGTTCAGAACAGAAGGATTTCAATCTACTGAAGCACTAGCGCTTTTAATTCAAAAGGGATACTGGAAGTATTGAGTTTGTATTAACGCATAATGCAGTAAGTTTAAAAGAGCAAACAGTAGCGGATCAAAACATGGCTTTGATTTGACATTGTGACTCAATCAATAGACCTTAAATGTCAACATGACAACTGTGACCGTTCTATTTCTTCTTATTGGCTCTCTTGCGTGAAATATGCTTTAAAGATGACTGGATATTTGAGTACTTAAAACATTTAAATTAATTTCAACTGCATCAAGAGACGTTGGAGTAAAAAAAAGTGACAGAGCGTCACTCCGGTGCACCCCAGCAACACTACACCTTAACAGAATGTTTTTTTACATCTGTACCGTACAAAATTTTCATCTTTGTGTATCACCTATTCTAAATATAAACCAGGATTAAGGTTTGGATGATATTCCTATCTCTCCCCGGTGTACACTGTTTAAAGTGACACATCTCTCCCCTCCAAAATCCTTCCCTCCTTCTCTCTCTCTCACTTTAAATCCTGTCTTATCTCATCCTGTCCTTCCCTCCAGCTTCTTCTCATCATTCCACTTAAACTCTTTCACTAATGAGTTCCTCCTCCTCCCCATCTTCACCCCTACACCCACTTCCTTTGCCTTTTGTTTCAGTTCTGTCTTCTTCTGGAAAAGACATCGCAAAAGTCACTGAGAGGGAAAAAGGGGGGCACTGGCTGACTGCAGCAGACATACGTACGTTACTAATTCTGTCGGTGTCGTCGACTTTTATTTCCCACTCGATTCTGCCATGACTGAATGTTTGACTTTCCGTGGGAAGTCCGCAGAGAGGGTGAGCGGGAAGGACTCGTTCCCTCGGAATAATCATTCTGGAATAACAGACACTCATGAAATAGGTGGTCTGTTCCAAGACGGACCATCATGTGTCTGTCATTAACAAACAAAACAAAACACTCTGATAGCACGACAAACACAGAATCCGATCCAGTTTTGCATGTTAAATAAGAGCAAAGATGCTAATCACACACAGAGACAACACCCCACACACACACACACACACACACACACATATACTCGTGCACACACACAGGTGTACAAATAGCAATGCAAATTCTAAAGTGTCAGATAAACCCTCAAAAACAGATGTAAAAATGACAGTTAGGTATGTCATATATTTAGACCAATCACCTGCAATGCTGACCGGCACTATTTTATCAGCCAATTATTTATTAAATGCATACCAACATATTTTAAATTTTAGAGATCAGAAGATTGATCATGTTTACTCAATGACTGATGGTGACACCTAAATATGTGTGTCTACGTAAATTCAGTTAGTTATTAGGAGACAATGAGTATTATCAAACTTTACAACTTTACAAACTTTAAAAACTGTGATCCCTTTTTAACTGTTGAAAACTACAATGAATACTGTCTGATTAATGCTTAATTTGTAGAATGAACAAAAGAGCACACTTAAGCTGAAAAATGTCTTCTGCTTTCTCAACCTAAACTGAGGCTGTGGGGTGAGGAGCTGACAACCAGGGCCGAGTGGAAAGAATAGGAAACTATGAAAACTGTCGAAATACTGTCAACCGGTAAAAGGTGTAATTTTTAAGCTCGACTTCCAGAGTTCACACAACAATTTTGAAATCCAATATCACACACTTACTCTTAATATCACCTTTGCTTTCTTGTATATTTGATGCTCTGCTATGCATTTCTCACATAAATCTTGTAAAAATAGATCCAAGAAAAGCTGTGGTGACTTGAACAAAAGAAGGATTTATTACGCTGAGCTTCAGTCGCCGTGCGATACAATCATCAGGGTAGAAGAGTTTCCCATCCACTTGAACAGAGATGGGCCAGAAAGGAGCATGTTAGTTCTGGAGTCATGTTGAATACAGTGGAGCACATCTTTTCCTTCCACTCCCTCTCCAACTCTCTCTCCGTTTCTCTTCCCATCGCTCTGCCACTGCAGCTGAGAGAAGGCCGATGACCCTGCAGCAATTTGTGTGTGTGTGTGTGTGTGTGTGCGTGTCAAGGGTAATAGCTGTACAACAACCTCCCTTTCTGACACTTGGCCAACAGAGAGCATGCTCATAGCACTGCCACGCAAAGTACATGTAAACTGCAAGAACTACAGAGCAGTAATGGCTGATTTTATGCACTTAATTGCACTGCTAGGTTTTCAGTTCCACTTCCAACCACCACTACTGAAGCCTCACCTCCCTCACTATGCAGCGTACTGACAACTTAATGTATGTACGGGCTGTCACAGAGGCGCGTTAAGTTCTGCATTAACACAACTTCTTTTGCATGCAGCGCTGTGCTGCAGAAGAGTCGATAGAGATGTACGCAGGGTTGGAGAACTGTCTGAACTGCTCCTGCACATATCAATCACAGTGATCTGTCACTTTCAAATCCATCTTATTTTACCATTATTGATCAAAACAGTAAATAGAAAATGTTCTTAAATATGAAATGAGTAATTAGCCATATCAGAATTAGGAAACATTCTTAAATCCATTTCAATCAGCGGTTTTAGGAGGAGTGGTTGGAACACTTTCCTCCTTCTGACATCTCTTGAAACAAAATGGGATTTATTTTTTTAATGGTAAAATCAGGCACTCCATTTGCTATGTGGCACATACCTGAATTGTATTGACTCACAGACGCTATCCAATGATTAGTAAACTTGTAAGTAAGCTTAGTAAGCTGAACATTGAATATTTTATGAATTATTAATTTTGCAGTGGCGCAGAAGATATAAGTAGATCAGGAACTGAGGTTTACTCATAGACTGTGTATAAAAGTGGATGTGAGTGGTGGAAATTCTTCACAATAGCCTGGATGCCCTGGTCCCTTCACACCTGTTGCAGTCATCATAATGATACGCAGAGTCCATGGAGTCTGATGCAACGTAGGTTTTTTGAAAATCAAAGGTTTCAATAGACTGAGTGCTCTCACGAGAGCAACTGAAGCTGAAGTGCCAAGAACTTCCTTTTAAACTGGTTCAGGTCTGAACGTTGTTCTTCGGGTCCCACAACTGCTGTCATGTGTCCTAACACAACAAGTTTTATCTAACATAGATAATTTTGAGACCACATCATATTCAGTAATGTAATTTGATTTTCTGCTACCCTCCTTGTTATTAGTTTTCTGGTGATCCATCTGAAAATAATCTCATCATTAAATACATATCGGGCCTCAAAGAGCGGCATTTTTGCAGGCGTGTCTGTTTGATTGACGGGCCTGTGGTGCAGACAGGTTTCCGCCATCGGTGTTCCCAATCAGATCGAGTCAGATGCATCACTTTCTCATCCCCAGCTAATCTAAATATGGTCATTTCTGGCTCCAAAATAGCAAGATGGCAACGGCCAAAATCTAAACTCAAAGCTTCAGAACGACAGCCAATGGGTGAAATCACAGTTGGGCTTACTGTGTGTTTATGTCTTACTTTAAATACGAAATCAAGTCACAATAGTCCTAACAGTCACAATGCAATTGTTTAAATCCATTCAGGAGTCTTTCTACCAGAATCTTCCTTTGTGCTGAAGGTTTATGTATTTATAAATATGTATATCTCCTTTTTTTTTATGTTTGAAGGAAGCAAAGACACAACTGGGGCTGATTGGCTGGATGGCCAAATCGTATTTTATGCTTGTTACACATGCACACACACACACACACACACACACACACACACACACACACACACACACACACCACAGTCATCCTTTCATTAGCTGCAACAGGCTAATTGGGCTTGGAGAGCCCAGAGCAGGAGGAAGAGAGAGGGTGAGGAGGTGAGGAGGAAGAAGAGGCTGTCATTATGAACACAGTGGATGGTGGAGATAAAGGTTAGTGTTATTGAATCCTGATGGCCCACCACATCCCCTCGCTGCCTGATGAAAGAGACAGAGATGGTGGAGATACAGCGAGGAAGAGAGAGTGGGAGGAAGGGACGAAAAGAGGAGCAACGGATACACAAAGCGCTCACAGGGAGGAAGAGAGACGATGCCAGACAATATGTGTGCAATATTCGTGTGCATGTGAGCGTGCCATGGGTTAAATATGTGTGTGTCAGTGCCTCATAACCAAGGTCAGAGTGCCTGTAGGCGGTTCATCACAGTTGGCCCAACTAAACACGGTTGCACAGAAACTCTCCTTTCTCTGCATTTTCCCATCATGCCATGCTCATCCTGCTGCCTTATTTGCTCTTTTCCCTTCTGTCCTTTCCATCTTTTGTTTCCTTCCCCTTTTCTCCCACCTCAGATTTAAATCTAATTTTCATTTGTTGAAGTTCCTTCCCTTCTCTTTGTTCCGTCACGCTCTCTCTTTCCACTGCAGAAACAAACCCCAGTGTGAAAACAGTAATCTCCCAATAGAAACAAATCTGGTTTGTGACAAAACCCCTTTCTGTTTCCAAGATTCATTTCTTTCTCTCCTCCTATCTCACCAAACCCTTTCTGCTGCAGGTTTCTCTCTCTGCCTCCTATCGGTCTCAATCTTCTCTCTCACAAGTGCCCCCATAGCTAGGGCAGAGAGACTCTCTATTATCAGACAAAGCTGCACATTTTCTCATGCTTTCATTTTGGAAATAATGATCCATTTCAGATTTCTAAACCAAAAAGAAACAAACTAAAATACATATTATTCATTCTTAACCCGTGTAGATTTATAAATGTACTGACTTCATGTTTCATGAGAGAAGTTGAATGGGAGTCTATTGAGCTGGAGGCTTTTAGGGAGCCAACCTCTCGTGGCTCTCGGTGGTATTGCATTTTCAGGCAGTTTCGCATTGGCCTCATTTTTCAGACCTGGAACCTACGTCCACTTCTATACAATCTACGGATTTCAAAGTAGAAAGATAAACTGGCTATTAATTTGGAGTACGTGAATATGTGTGAATTCATGTGGCAGTGCCTAAAAGACAGACATTAATTATGGCTCTGTACAATCAAGATTGCCAATAACTGATGATGATGTGTGTGTCACTTTGTCAACAAAACAGCTGAGTCTGGGTGTGTCAAGGGTACAGCACCCCCACTTTGGAACCTTCCGCCTCAGAGGTCCATATTCCTGCAGCAATGAGTGTGTGAGTGTTGTATAGGTTAGGTGGAGGGTGTAAAATGTACCACAACAGTTAATCTCATTTGTGACCGTAAGTGGCAGCAATCCTGGGAAAAAGCCACTATAAATGAAAGAAGACCTTTTTTTCTTTTTTTTTTTTGCAAAACACAGAGGAGAGAGACTTGATTGTTCATATTTAATATTGATTTTTCTCTTCTGAAAAATCAATACCTTACAAAAAGACACAAGTATTGTTATATCAATACTTATATTATCAAGGCACCCATCATTAGAGCTCCAGTTTCAGTCTCGGAGTGGAAAGCACTTGCACACATACAAACACTGGCAAACAAAGACACACAATACACGCTCACACACACACACTTGCTCACACACCCACCCACACACACACACACACACACACACACAACATTCTCTTGTTCAGTACGAAAAACAAAAGAGGCAGGCTTTATTGTCTGAATAATTACTTTACACGCCACACTCGCTCTGCAAGTAACCACAAGACAGGAAAACGCAACACACTCTGGAACCGTCTAAACAAACACCCGTGCAGTGGATTACACATCTTTCCCTGGTCGATACCAAACACCGTCATGCTGCCTTTGCTTCTAGGAGACAACACGATAGACAAGCTCAAATCTGTGTGTTTGAGTTGTAGGCTGTTTTCTCCTCGTGCTTTCAACTTGACATGCTCCTACATTCACCCCATGTTCACATACAACTTGGACACACACGCACACTCACAGGCGTATCTAACGGACTTATCTAGGAGCCTAATACAACCCCCAGTAATGCAGCACTGTGACGTGCAGGCGACTGTCACTGTTGGTGGTGTGTTGCCCTGAAATGCAGCACAATTTCCTTTTGCCTTGTGATAAGCATCTTGCGCGCGCGCACACACACACACACACACACACACACACACACACACACACACACACACACACACACACACACCTTCATGGGCCATTTTGTGAGGTATGAAGACAAAAAGTCTCACAGGTATGCACTAATTAAAATAATAATTACATTTCCTGCGTAATATCAATTTATTTTCGAGAGGCTCATGAAGCAGTTCACTGCTGAATAAGTTTGGATTGCCCTCATCAGGTTGGGATCTACTTTCTGCCATAAGTCAAAGAGTTCATTTCAGCAAGACAGAAGCCAGTCAGATGTTTCTGAGCGACTACAAAAAGACTCGTCGGATAAATTATTGTCTGGACCACATGCAGCCTTCCAGCCTGACACCAAAGCTGAGGTCTCTCGGGACTCAGAGAGTGGATGAAGATGACGCGGTGTGGCGAGAAGGGAAAACCGCTGCGATGAAGAATCTTTCATAAAGGACCAGCATCCGATCGAGACGCCTCCCCGTGGAGGTATTAAGGGCAAATCCAACTGTAAGGAGACCTCTGGGCAGAGCGGGAATACATCGCCAGGGATTACATATCACTTGTAGCCTCGAAGCACCTTCAGAAGAGGGGAGAGGAGCTGCAGGAGCGGGCTTCTTTAACCAACCAAGGCCTGAATGACTATAAGAAAACAAATTAACAGATGGATTAATGTGCTCTATGATTTTTATGTACAATACAACCCTCTCTTGGTGCTTTCGAATTTGTCCAAAGAGTCAAAAAAGAAGCAAAGAGAAGCTTCACACAGATTACTGGGTGTTATCTTGATGGGCAGTCAGTATAACGTCTATGAGTATAGCTGTAGCTGTCACCTGCTGACTGAAGAATGGCTGGTGCTGTAATCTGTCAGCTGAAGAACCCTTGAGCAAGGCACTGAATCCAAACCGCTCCAAGGCCACAACGTGCAGCGTGCTCATTAAGACATGCAAATGTGTTGGATGTTGAGTGTGTCTCAAGGGAAGACATTCTTATTTAATCAGAATCACAGAGGGGCTGATTTTACAGATTTGATTGTATAGCATTAGCAGTCGTGGCTTTGCTTTTCTATTTCGACAGATTTGACTATAAATTAGGATATATTTTATTAACCTGTATGCAATAAAACATTTTTAAACTGGTTGGGGTGAAAACCTCTCTGGCTCAGGGTTTGCGAAGAACCGATCCACAGAGATCCTGTTGAGAAGCTAAATTCCAGCAACCATCGTGAAAAACGCCCACTAAAGTAGTCTCAGATCTTCATCTTGACTGGATATGTTATGCATGGATTGCGTCTTATTCATCTCTGATCCTTTTATATCCTCACCAGTCAGACTGCCGTGCTTTCCGCAATACTGACAATACCACACAGAATACTGTATCTCCGATTCAATCAGGGCTCATTACCCTATCTAATAAATCCATTATCATATATCCATGGCTCCATGTGACCAGAGGCAGATGTTCACTGACAATATTTCAACACAAATCGCTGCCATTGCGTGGGGGGGGGGGGGGGGGGGGGTAATCTTCATTAGTGTGTTATTTTGTGTATTTACATGATGAGATAGTGTGGTCAGATTTCATTAGGAGGGACCCAGCTCTGCTCGGCAGGGACAGATGCTGCCAACACAGAGACAGCTTTGCAGCGCTAGCCTCCGCTTTCTGGCATGGACATATGTGGGTTGCCGGGGGCTGCGGCTGTCACAGGCTGTAGCTCTTCTCCGAGCTGGCTGATGCGGGCGGATGGGGTCGATGGTGATTGGTTGATGAGAACGGAGCTGTTGTAGGCATGTGCGTGCGTGCGCGCGCGTGAGGGGACACGACGGGCAGAGCGGCGGGTCTCGGGCCGGGTGCGCTTTTTCTTTTTTTTTTTTTTTTTTTTGACGCTGCAGTATAAACAACTGGAAACGGACGGAGGGACCCCGAAATAACACTCAATGTCTCCAAAACACACTTACGCGGACACATGCGGAGACATATCAAAGCTGCCATGGAAAAAAAAAAAATTGGAGGGGTGGAGGGGGGAGGAGACGAGGCAGGTGACAGGAGGAAATAAAGGCGCACGGCTGGAGAGAATGGACAGAAAAGACGAAAGAGAAGGACATGACAGAGAGGAAGGAGAAGAGGGGAAAAAAAAAAGACGGGATGAAAGGAAAAGAAAGGAACACGGGAGGAGCAGGCAGAAGAAAGAAGGGAAGCGGAGAAGGGAAGAAAGGTTAGCTGGATAAGTGGGGCAGTGCTGCAGCGTGACACATCAGCATTCTGAACACAGCGGCAGAGAGCAGCGCAACGAACGCAGTCGCACCCACAATCCTTCAATCTCTCTCTCTCTCTCTCTCTCTTTCACGTACACGCACGCGCACGCACGCACGCGCAGGCAGGCACTCGCACGAGACGCAGACATGCGTAAGACACGCAAACAAGCTTCCAACATGTGCAGGCGAGCGCGCGCATCAAACACGTTATCTCCAAAAAACACACGCAGCAACAAGCTTTGAGTGTTCTGATAAAAAAAAAAAAAAAAAAAAAAAAAAAAAAAAAAAGCGCAAACTGCCAGCTCGCATTATCTACTCGAAAGAAAAAAAAAAACGCGTTACAGGCAGATACAACTATAAACATATGCGATACAATGGGCGACAGCTGATATCCATTTGAAACTGCCTGAGCCGGAGCACTGCGGAGCTCCGGATCCTGGGTGTTCCCTGAGACTCGAGCGGCATCTCAGGCGACACCGAGAGGACGCTGACGTGACTGACGCAGCGCTGTGAGGCTCCGCTGCTCAGGATCCACCGTCAGCCTGCTCGATTGACATCGATCGGCTGTTGGGCTGATTGATTGTAAACAAAATGGGGATTAAAAAAAGAAGAAAAAAAAAAAAGAAGGAGTGTTTTCTACTCTACTATTTGTTATAAATGTAAAATTACAGCTACATAAGTGGACACTAGTGGGAACTGAGGGACATAATCAGTCTCTGGCAAAGGGTCATTAATTAAGAAAAGGTTTAACAGGATATACTATTAGAAGGGGCGGGGCTGAACACAAGTTTGTGATCTGTTTAGAGCAGATTGACATTTCAAATCCTGTTCTAACTTTTCTAAATAATAGAACTTATAATGTGATAATATCAAAAACACGCTGAGGTAGAGAGTAATACACGCCGGTACACTCCTCACCTTCCTGATCTGACCCAAAGGCATGGAGATAAAGGTAGAAAAAGCTCAAAGATCTTATATTCCACAAGTTCAGGCTTATTTGGCAACAAAAATGCACAATTGAATACCCCCGTGAGAGGACATTTTAACAAAGTCCATCAGATGCCAGAAGTAAAAAACTGAAACTTGTAATTCAGGTGAGCGGCTGCAGGTCAGCACAGGTAGTAACCACATCTGAGAGGCAGACAGATGGGGTAAAGGTCACTACACATTCACTTCAGAGCTCCATTTACTGACAAAACCTGCAAGAAAGGGTCCAGTCTCAAAGACATGGATTAAGTTAAACGATCCGGGGAATCAAAGAGGGGTTGCCTACGATTCAACTCCAAATACTGGAGGATCAGGGAGAGCCAGCGTGGTGCGCTGCATTTTAGTACTTACGGAAAATGTTTGGCAGACAACAGACATTTCTTTTAATTCACTTTCAGTCACTTAAGGGAGGGAATGTAAACTTCAAATATTGACTTGCAAACCTTTGGCATGAGGAAGGCTTTTCATATAGCTTTTCTAAATAATTGGGAGTGATGGTTCTATCATTGGCAAATGAGTGTCATTCTTAATTTGGGAGTCAGTCTGATTTATCTGAAAGGGATTTCTTTACTGCCTTAGTCAACACAAAACTCACAATAAAGTCAATACAATATATTAAAAGTGGTAAAAGAAAGGGGGCAGGTTGGTGAGGTGTGCAGAATTAGATTTAAGGAGCTGTTTTAATCTAAAAAAAATATGCCTTTGTATTATTTGTTCACTTCTCCTACCCCGCTTTTCATCAATACAAGAGTTATAGCTGCTAAAATCTACTGCAGCACACCATTTAGATCCAATATGAAAACTCATATCGTGAAATATATGTATTGTGCATGTCTGTCTGTTCCATTTGAATCCATGTTTGTAGTTTTCTGTATCACGAGTCAGTGTAATTGAATGCAGTGTGCAGCTGAGGGGATGGAAGTTTGAATATCATCATGAAATACTGCGTGCAGCAGCAGTGAGCTGCACGTACCACTGTCAAATGGACTGTACAGTATGTGAGTAATAGAGAGCCTCTAGTGGTCAGACGGTGCAACTGCACCCCCTATGATGGACCCTTCTCTGTGATAACATGCTAATATTAAAGGAGGTTTGATTTGAATCTCTTAAACCTCTAACATACAAAACTCCATTTCAGTACACAACACTTTTCATTCTGCAAGTATGTGCACACATCGATGCGCATGCATGCCTACATACACCTTAATGTATCCATCTATTACTATATTATCTCAGGAGTAAGTAGAGCATGTGGATAAAGGCGAGCATCTGTCCTGCTGAAGTGTCCCGCGGCTAATCCCCCACCACCTGCAGACGGCTGCCTTCCTCCTGACCTTATGACCTCTGACCTCTCAGCAGAGGGAAGACAGAGTTAAAGCCGACTCTCATGGCGCTACTGACTCCTCAACCAAAACAACCTGATACTGAAAATATCTTTCCGCTATCCTTCAAATAACGAAAATAAAGCATTCATTTTTTTTTTAAACAAAACGACAGTCCCTGAAATCTCAGTAACAAATAGGAGTGAAAAATGCACCCTGACAATTAGGTGGATCTGTCTCAGCCCGTGCCTTCATCATGCAAACTGAGCTTTTGATCATATAAGATGGAGCTGATGTTTACAGGGTGAGGAAAATGGGGCAGACTTTAATGAGAAGACTAGTATGCAGTCTGATGCTCTCAGTGTTAGGCTGTTTAGAAATAATACATATATCAGCTGTGTGTACATAATAGAGACAAATAAATTAATCTATGATTACAACAAAAGAAGCTTGTAATGACAGCTTTGGTGATATTTATCACACTCGGTCACCGAGGAGCCTCCATGACATACAAGAGCTCGGGCGTCTGTCCGTCTACCAGGCTGGAGTCGTCCGACTCGATCTGGCACTGACTCCAGCCATTTGTCCAAAAGCTCATGACTAAAATTCAGCAAAAGCTTTCAGTGATCACGCATGTTTTTTTTCTTTGTTTTTTTTCTTCCCCCAACACACAACCCACTTCACACAGTTTCACACATTCACACATGGCAGCCGCCCAGCCGATCTCTCAGCACACGCTCCACGGCCGTCGCAGAGGTAATGGGACAGTGACAGACGCTCGCATCCCCTGTCCAGACTTTCCCAGTCAGTCGGTGGCGTCCAACGGGGGCGACCCTCCCAGCACGAGGCCTGCGTCGCCCACTTCGGTGCCACTGCCACTCACAGAAAGAGGGTTCTCTGTAATAACAATAATCTGGGAGGAGATGGAGAGGCTTCATTGTGTTTGCTCTCCCGTCTAAAAAAAAAAAAAGGGGGGGGGGTGAGGGCCCAGAGACGGCTGTATGAGGGGAAGGCAGAGAGAGTCTAAATCTACTTTATCCCGCAGTATTAAAGGTACTTGTGTGTGAGTGAGTGTGTATTTGTGGAAAGAGGAAGATGGTGACCTAGTTAGTTGTGTTCTCAGTCTCTTTAGAACTGTAACACCTACGGCACTTCTGCCTCAATTTTGACTGAATTAACAATAACACATGCACACACACACACACTCTCTCTTTTTCTTTTCTCATACTCAAATAACACAAACACAACTATATGCATACCAATACAGTCATTACTTGGAAAACCAAGGGAGATGCAGAAAGCATGAAGAGACTCTGTGTACAAATATATGTATACAAATGCAAAACCAAGAGTAAATACGTGGCTGCAGACTCAAAATCCATTCTCACAGTTCTCTGGTCTAACAGCTGAGTCTTCAAGGGGATAATACAGCAGACAAACTGACTGAACAACACGAAATCAACAACTTTATCTTGTTGCTGCAACACTAAAAAAACGCTGCTTACGCCTGCCCTGTGTCAGAAATGTCAGGTGAAGCTTTTTCAAATCTACAGGAACGTGTGAAATCGTCTTTGCATGCTTCCATCCTCCAGCCTACACAGGCTGAAAAAGAACCTGTCGTCTTCCAGCTTGTTTGAGTTTATGTATGTGAGTGTGTTTTCTGTCTGCGCTCTGACAGCTGTGCATCAGCTTCATCAGCGTGACAGCTGGCTGCTGCTCCAACTTTGTTTCCTCCATCTTTATGAACTTCGAAATAGAGAGAGGAAACAAGCAGAGAGAAAAAGAGACTACGATATGGAGAAGAGAAGGAGAGCAGAAGGTCCGGGGAATTTAATGTTCCACCGAATGCTGACTCCACTATCACACCACCCACCTGGGGAAATTAAGAAAAGAGAAAACTACATCCTCCCACTTGAATTGTCAGCAAGTGTCAAGAGTAATCTAGCAGAAAGTTTGATTTAGCATGACTATGTGCCAACACTTTTTTTTTTTTTTTTTATTACATAATATTAGTCAACAAAAGCTGCTGCAGAAAGAGCACGTGATGCGGGGCCTTCAGCCTCATTTCCGACAGGAGATGACGTGAAATGTTGCGCGAGCTTGATCACTCAAATCGAATATCAACATGACGACAAGCAAACATGTTTGATGACTGCACTACAAGCTGCGATATTTCTTCTTTAATTTTTGATTGCAGAACTTGACATGGCGAAAAATCATTATAACATTGCAGTAAATAATCTGAAGCTCACCATTTTATTTTTAGTCTGTCGTGCTTGCATTTTCATTATTTTGCATCTTTCTTTCTTCTTTTGCTCTGAGTTTAAATACAGGATTCCACTTTTATGCAGTGTAATCAAACCTTTCTCATTGTATTTCTGCACTTACATGAGTGAAAGACGGGTAATGTATGCCATAGGGGATGCCAGAAGATATTACAATTATTTAACTGGTAACTGGAACTTTTAAATCCGAATTGTGCTTCAGCTTTAAACCAAAGCTCAACAAAGGCATCCCTTTCAAGACTATTTGACCCCATTCTGCCAGACGTGTGATACATTATTTCTGTGTGGATTTCAATACCAGCAATTTGAATGAATGTCTGGATGTTGGTGTGATTTAAAGTAGACTGGATTGCATTGGAAAGGAACAGATTCAAGGAAGGAAAAAAAAAAAAGACCAAAATATCAGCAAACATTATTCTGGTTCATTCCCCTGGCATGTTGTATGACGAGAGCATAATTAATGAAGACATATGCTGAGACCTACATTTTCCTCACCCATCCAGACCGCCCCCACTTCACTTACCTCTCACTTCCTCTTTTTTTCCTGCTCTCATCCCCCAACTCATCCCTCTGCCCGATCCTCCACCCCCCAAGAGGGAGAGGCAGATGGCAGGTCAGGCAAAATAAGGTGAGGAAAGGACGAAGGGAGGGATGCGAGGATGGGGGGGACCAGGTAAAGAAAGAGGGTCACAAACGCTGAGAGACACTGACGGATGGAAAAGGGAGGATGGGGGAGGAAAAAGGGGCGAGTCAGTTTATGAATGCAGACAAGATGATCAAATGATGGGGGGTGGGAGTGGTGGGGGCGAGGGGGCGGTGCCAGTAGCAGGAAGTGGGCCATCTACTCACTTGGGGAATTTTACACACACATGCTCTGCATGAGCATTACAGACGCTACACATGTTTACTGTAAATGTGAACACCTTTACAATCTACACACACACACACACACACACACACACACACACACACACACACACACACACACACACACACACACACACACATTCTCATTCTAACCTCAACCCTAAAGCCAAGTCTTAACCCTCAGACAGCCCTTTGAAGGTGTGTCCAAATGTCCACACTAAATGTCTCAAATTGGTCCTCAAAATGATAGTTGTACACACCCCTTCACACACAACACTTGAATCATTACACCTCAACATAGTAATTGGGGCAAAATGAATGTCCAGGAGCTACTGATGTTGCTATGTGAATAAATATTACTGTGTCCGAGACACTTACATTTATTCACATGGCTGAGCTCCACCAAACCAGATAAATAAGTTTATTTTATGTGAACAATAACAAATTGATTATCAATAGCCAAACTCAAGCTACTGTCTGGAGACCTCTGACCGAGATCCATATGTGCAATGTAATGCAAATAGCAGGTCACTTTCCAATTTCTTTACCTGTTTAATGTAATATATCTAATTACATTACTTTCTATGTGGTGGGGTTTCCGGTATCCACGCAGTTAAATCAGAAGATCTTGCTTTTATGATGATTATGAGGAAAAACATACTATAAAGAAACAGGTGTTGTTGTTGGTTTTTTTTTATCTTCTTTAAACTGTTACGGTATGTACTTCATTATCCACAACAGGAAAACAGTCACTTCCAGCTGATTACACCAAGGAATGTCAATAAACACAATGCAAGAACATGCTACTTTTCATAAATCATCAGGTTCTGGATCCAGAGCTGGAACAGTCAGTCACCTATATATAAGATGGCTAATTAAACAAATATATATAACAAAAATACATTGCACCATTCCTGCAAACCAGTGTGCTTCCCTCATGTACAGAGACGTTCTGAACCATTTTTTTTTCCCAGTAGAAACCACCAAAATATCACACAGTATTCCCCCCACGTGATAACGGCCTCTCCTTGCCCTGCTTGAACTGGTTCAGAGGGTCAGCTGGGGACCGCTGGCCTGGCTGGTTCTGTCAATACGGAACACCTATTGATTACACTCCCATTGATTTCTATATCATTGCGAGAAGTGCAGACAGGTTGCTCAGTGATTTGCCTGACAATACAACAAGTATTGTACATCTGTCATTCACTGATCTGCCACTCGCCTGACCTGCTGTAATCTCCCACCGACTGAAATCCACACGGGCTGGATGCAAACACATGAAGCAATATGTGCCGACAAATGTGCGTATTAGTATGCAGGAATATGCAGAAAATCACCAACACGGAGAGATGACGCGAGGTAACGGACCGAAATGGATAAACACACCCACTGTGCAGCCGCCCTGCTAAATCCTCAAAACCTTATTTCACCCAGATATTAACATTACACCATCTCTAATCCACTCAGCCATCACACCATGAGTAAAGCTCCGACCCCTAGAGGCAGCTGCTGTGTGTCTGTGTGCAGCGTTTGTTTGCAGCTATAAACACACTGCTATTTGATGGCTTATAGAGTTGTGAAAGAGCCTGAAGTTAATCAAACTCCGACTTTAATTCCAGTAAAATAATAAAAAAAAATCAGGTCAATGCGACACACACAAAAACAGCAATTTCTTAAAAGGGGAAACACAAGAAAATCAAATTTCCTGAAAAACTATTCAAAATCACAAACATGAACTGTGATAAGCGTTTCCTGCTACCTCCTTCCTACTTTACAGTACAGCAGTATTACTGTCTGTCTATAGTAATGCACTGAGTAATGCTGCGGCCAGCCAGGAGTTAAAAGCTCATTTGGTGAAAGAGACAAAAAGTCGAGCAAGCCAGCACAGAAATCGATGGAGCTAATGTGATTTAATAAGAAGCTCTCTTTACTCCTGCGAAGCTGGTGAGCCTTGATAGATATCTTATGCTGCTGCTTCGGCAATTTAATTTGGAACACATTCAGGGTCTTTGCAGTGGCTTTAACAACAGTCATGAAGGGAGGGCGCGAGAGAGACACTCGGGAACGGCAGGGAGAGAGACGGGCGGCCATTGATACGTGAAATGAAAGGTGGTCGGAGAGGCACGAGGAGCGTGTTAGTGAATATGACACATGGATGACGTGGGGATGAATCCATGCTCACACTATTTGTTAAGGAGGCGCACTACTTTATTTAAGATATAGAAATGTGAATAATGTATGACAAGATGAATCCTTTCTTGTAACACCTTAGCTTAACAAGAGGAATTCATTCATCAGTATGCAAATTCAATAAAATCTGCAACATTGGCTCATTAACATAGTACCTGGTAGTCTGCTAAGAAATATTACTACTATCTATTATCTTGAGTTATTCACAAACTGCTCTACTGGACTAACTATTTATGGATTGGCAGTTAGTCTCGTGAACTCACTGGGTCTGGCCAAAGGAAACTCCTGCACATCATCCCTCATTAAACCACTAATTCAAATTGTTTTAAGCTTCTGTTTTTTGTGTTAAATGAACATGATGTAACGTCCATTTCTTAGAGGTGCTAAGAGGTAGCCTGGCTGCGGCAACTGTCGCTTACAGCTTCAGTTATCTTTGCGGTGATAACAGTCTGGGAACTCTGCTCGTGTTAGTGTTTGCACAGTCACTCTGAAGGGCGGACCAATCAGCGAGCAGTGTCGGTGGTTAACCGCTTTTGTCCCGCCCCTCCTTCACTGTGATTGGACGGCTTGGGACAGTTTCGAGCACAGCATTTCAATTTTTTTTCCACATTTGGTGACCAGAAAAAAAAAATGCTGAATGTTCAGTGTTCGGTGCAGAATTAACACTCAGCACCTCAACAAGCTGCTCGTGTTCATTACAACAATTTAGAAAATGTACTGTACTCAGGAAAAAACATTTTGGTGGACACGGGCCAGGTAGTTGCCGTGGTCGGAGTGTCGGCCAGTTTCGGCGCATGCTGATTGGTTAAAAAGAACCAAATGTCTACGCCCAATATGGAACATCTTGAACTTGAGTCTGGTTCGCACCAGGCAAACCGAAAGGAAGCTTGTGTAACCTTTAGACAGTGCGAGGTCCTTTTTCTGTATGCTAAGATAGGCTAACTAAATGCCAGCCGTATATTTGTATGTACTGAGCTAATATCATATACAATGCACTGGTGCTGGGCAAATCAAATCCAAATTGGATGATGCATGGACCCGGAAAAATCTTACATATTGTGGCTCAGACTTGGAATTCACACACAGAAAGCCACAACAAACACACAGAGCTCTATGTACGGAAATGAGCAACTCCAAGGGGTAATTAACTTGCAATGAAGATAAATGAGGGATGCAGGAGGTGGTGTGGGGATGGAAGGATTGATGTACTGAGAGACTATTAAACTGCCATGCGTTTTACACAGGGTAATGAAATCTCCCCATTGTCCAATGGAAAAGCAGCACAGATTCTCATTCGTGTGTGTGTGTGTGTGTATACATGTGTTTAAGCACATGTGTCACCGCCTCGGTGCGTTTGTGTGTGTGCCTGCCTGCCAGACACAGAGTGTGTGTGGGCATGTGCAACACATGTGCCAGGAATGGAAATGTATTGTGTGTATGTGTGTGTGTGTTCAGATCACAATGTCTGCAGTGAATTATTCAACAATAGAGATCTTGTAATAATGGCAGAGTCAGCAGAAGAAAAAAACCACAGTGCCTCTCTCTGCCAAGAGCTCTCTCTGTGTGTGTGTGTGTGTGTGTGTGCGTGCGTGCGTGCGTGTGTGTGTGTGTGTGTGTGTGTGTGTGTGCGTGCGTGTGTACGTGGGATCCAGGGAAGATGGGGGTACCAACAGGCTGGAGGGAAGGGCTACAGTCCGAAAACAAAGGTAGAGGTATGAAAAATTGGAAACAGGAAGCGACCAAGGATGCTCCCAATGCCATGAATGTGTTTTATTAATTGATGCACTTCATACAAAAAGCAGTAAACAGAAAAAAAAATTAAAAAAAATAATAATATTTGGTGTAACCTCCTTTTGCCTTTAAAACAAATATGACACAATGCAATGAGCCTAGTTTATGTACACCCACATGCACCATATACTGCATCGCCCTGTTTACAGAGCAGAATGCATAATATACACCTTACTCTGTTCCCCATATAAATACAGCCACACATTCAAACTGCATATTTAGAAATGCCTCTACTGCAAAACTTGCCCATAGCTATAAATATGTCTATAATACACACATAAATATCCCTTTAACACAATGTTACTGCTGCTGGTCTACTGTTTAATTGATCCGCTACACTGTTCGATTTCTGCACACCGTTTTGCCTGGTTGCACTTTATTTTGTTTCTAATGTCATTTTCCTATAAGATATGTAATTATGTCCCAGTGTGTACTCTGCATATGGCTGAGATGACAATAAAGAGAAACTCTCACGCAGTTATTCCAGGCACTTTTTTCCAATGTGCCACAGCTCTTCTGTGGATTTATGCTGTCTCACTTGTTTCTGTCTCCCATGTAATCCACACTCGCTCCATGATGCTGAGATGTGGGCTCTGTGGGGGCCACGCCGATTCACTTCTTCACTGTGATATAAATGCCTGGATTTCACAGAAGTTGTTTTTTTCCAGCTCAGCCAGGATAAAACAGAAGCAGTGATCACTGGCTCAAAGACACACGGAGGGAAAGTGGCCTCCAAACTAAATACAGTGGGACTCAGTGCAAGTTGAGAAACAAGAAAACTCAGTGTCAAGGCTCACAATTTAGAACATTTCTGAAGGAGACCCTTTATCTCTCCTAGCAACAGTGAAACTGATGCACACTTTCACTACAAGCAGGATGGACTACAACAATGCTCTTCTTACAATTAAGACGAGATGGAGATGTTGAGTCTTCGTACGGACTGCCTGTTGCTTCAGTTAATTTACAAGACACGTCTAAGTATCTCAAAACTCTTCCACTCAAATTTGGAGCCCGAGACAACCGCAAGAGATCAGGAACTTCCACTAGCACAGCGGCACAGAACAATGCAGCACATATTTCAGAAATATTGTGGGAAGAGCTGAATAGACATATTGTTACATCAAATGAAAAGTAAACCAGAACATAATCTTTCGAGGAGCAACTTGAGCATCCATTTCTTTGTGGTTTCTGTTACTGGTGAAACAATTGGTAAAAAAAAAAATGGATGCAGAAAAACATTGCTGCAGCAGCAGCTCTGCATCAGGTAGGGCAAAATGGAAATTTTGCAAAGGCTTCATGCAGATGGAAGTGCGGAGACAAAAACTGAGAAATTAGGCCAGAGGAAGAGTGTGTGTGTGTGTGTGTGTGTGTGTGTGTGTGTGTGTGTGTGTGTGTGTGTCTGGGGGAGGGGGGGTATAAAAAGAGAAGCAGAAAAAATAAAAAAGTAAACAGTGACACAAACCTAACGATACTGACAAAGAGGAGAGAAACGAGACTGATAATGTGAGTGAAAGAGAGAAAATAGATGCAGAGACAGCAGGAGAGAGAGAGCCAGATGAAGCTGAAAATATGTATCAAGCTGTTCCCACATCAGACAGAAGGGACATTAACAATTAAAACCAAGAGATGCAGAACAGGTACTGTGTAATTTGGCACTCACATGATATAATATTATTTTTTCTTTATTATTGATTGTTTTTTGTGCTGCAATACTTTTGGTCTTTGATGCCAAGACAGCACTTTTACTTTGGGATGGGAGGGAAGCGCCACAGACATGCAGAGGTGTGTCTCCAGCTGTGGTTTTAATGGTGTGTGTGAGCAGAGCAGATGGACTCGTTAGCTCTCTGGGCCATCAGCCCAGTCTCTCTGTCAACCATCCACTGACGAAGGCCCCAACTCACCTCAGCATTACCTCTGAAAGACCCCTGCCCAACAGTACGTACAACTCGGCGTTACTTAAGCTCATGTATTATCAGCCTTATTACTCGCTCTCTGTGCTGATGAGGACAGACCCATCTTGCCAAAATTTGGTATGAGTTTTTCGTGGTATGATAATTGTCTCAGAAAATATCACGGCATGCCGGTATTTTATTATATTTGCTCAGTGCTCTTCACTACCATCAAAAAAGTTTACAGTTTACTGGAGGTGTGTGTTTGTACATTAAACTTGATGTCAGCACCCGGAGCTGAAATAAGTGGAAATGGCAGCCGGGATGTGAGAAATGAATTCATTAGTGCATTTTATGTTTCACGTTTAAACAATCAAATCTTTTTTGTTAGGCAGTAAAATGATCTGGTTGTGTTGTTTGAATTGTTTCCTCCTTTAGCAGACAGTTGGCGTCCATATTTTTTGTAAACTGGATATTCGTCCTCGAGGAGAACCTCACGTTCATTTTAGGATGTCCAATGTTATCCCATGTTGTTTATAATCACTTTTTCGGGAATGGAGATGATATAATCAGATTTAAATTTTTGCCCTTTGCTGACAGGCAGTCGAGGAGAATCGCAAAGTCCTTAAAATAACAATCCAGCCTCTTTAAAATGAACCTGGATGTAATTTGCCCTCCACAACGTGTCCCTCCACTGCAGCGTGGACTACTGAAGCCACCTGTAGAGAAATGTGCCTCTGCATCTCTGAGATGGACTTCAGACTATCTGTGCTGTAAGTGTAGGAAATACGGTTTACTCTTTGGAACAGACTGCAACGCACACTGGATGCCAGCTCATTTTTCTATTTATCCACAGAATGTGAAGAAAAACACCAACAAACACTGGCGGAAGATCTCGTCATTAACATTTAAGCATTGGAGCCGGCGACACCAACAGACTTAACAAACTGGTTAAGAAGGCCGGCTCCATCATTGGCTGTAAACTGGACAGTCTGAAAAAGGTGGTGGAGAGGAGGATGCTGAGGAAACCATTATCCATATTGGATAATCCTGACCACCCTCTCCACCACCTGCTGCAGGGACAGCGGAGCACTTTCTCCAAAAGACTCCTCCAGCTCTGCTGTCACAAGGACAGATACAGGAGATCATTCCTGCCCACTGCAATAAGACTGTACAATAACTCACCTCTGGTTAAATCCATCACCTAACAATAATACCGTTGGTTGTATGTTTGCTGCTTAAATCTTTGCACTATTGTTTAGTTAGTTTAATTTAACATTATTCAATTTTATTGTATATATTGTGCATTTTCATATTTCATATTTAATATTTTTTACTTTGTTATTTTTATTTCTTTACCTGTGACTATAATGCTGCTGTAGCAAAAAAAAAAAGTCCCCTTGTGGGATTAATAAAGTATCTATCTATCTATCTATCTATCTATCTATCTATCTATCTATCTATCTATCTATCTATCTATCTATCTATCTATCTATCTTAAGCAGCATTTGATGTTACAGCTTGTTGAGCTGGAGCACATAGGTCCTTAAAATGCTTCATGTTTACTTACACTGCGTGTAAAATCAGACAGTGCAAAGTAACTATAGCTGGCAAATACATGTTTGGGAATAGAAACTAAAATAGTTCCAGAATTATTTTGTAGAAGTTTAAAGAAGAGTCGAGGGAAACTAACAGAGTGTCTCAAAATGTACTTTCTTTAGTATTTAAGGCCTGTTTTGACTGCGTTTCATAAATACTTAGTATTTCAAGTATAGCATTTACCAGTAGAAGTCTATGAACTAAAGTCTGCTCTGATATTTCACAATGAAAAGATTGTGTCTAAATCCTCCAACAAAGTAAACCAACGTCGCCAGACGTCTCTAGCTGAGCGTTAGCTCCATAAAGCTGAGTGAAGATCGCCAAAAAATGAATTTCCTGATGTAAAATGTTATCCTCTGTAAAAAGCAAAAGCACATTTCCAATGCTTGACCAGCTGCAATACACACCACAACTACAGAAATGCATATGGGCTCGTGAAGCTTACTAGAATATTTGAACATATTTTGTAATATGATGTAGCAACACGTTCCACCTCAAGAACTCTCATCTTTAAGTTTAAAATATGACAGATTTCCAGTTTTCTGGTTTTCTACTATTCCAGGCCATTACACAGCATTATAAGTAAATGTACCTGGTAACTATGTCTGATGTATTACCTTCCATGACTACCTCCACTTCACCTCACTTTCAATGTTTGGAATGCTGTAAAATCACCAGGAAACAGGTCAGTGACCCAAAGTCTGAAAATCATATCGCCTAAACTTACATTACTCACCAGCATTACGACACTACACTCATCGTATGTCCAGCCGCCAGTGTGTTACCACAAGTTGCATCATAGCCTGAGTGGCACTGCTGAGGTAGAGGCAGTCACCAAATGCGCCGCCGCATTAGAGCAGCGCTGCTTTTGTTCATTGCCTGGTGAAATGTAAAACACAAGCAAAAGGGATAAATCAAATGAGCATATTGGCGAGGCCATTCAGAGCAGTCTAATGGCTCCAAGGCCACTGATGGAGGACCCATTTCAGCTATGGAGCAAAAAAAAAAAAAAAAAAAAAAGCCAGGGAGCAAGAGAAAAGAAGGGAGGCAGGGAGGACGAGTAAAAGAATTGAAAATGACAGAAATGGAGCCAGAGAAATAAAGAGGGGGGAGGAGGCAGGGAGGTGAGTAAAGCTCCTTTGTTTCCCTCAGAAACCCATGAGGGAGGTATTTGAAAAAGGGAGAGGGAGACGGAGAGAGAGACTGCACTTTACACTGCACTGCGCCATGCTCTTTTCACACATTAGGAGTCTTCCGCCAACCTCTTTCAAGTCTCTTTTTTTCACACGAGCATACACACCCAGATGCTCGCGAGCGCACACTCAGACACACAAGCTCCACAGTGGGTCACAGAGATAGATAGGCCCCCCGAACCATCTCTATAGTGGGACTGGCAGAATCAATTATGGATAGATTTCAAAGGGAAGAGTGCATGTGTCTATGAATTATAGACTCGTAGCCACACACATCACCCCGGAGCAGCCGAGCAACGCGCGGCACATGTTAAGAAAAGGCCAGCACAGCATTGCACTGAACAGATCCAACAACACGGCGCAAGACGGCACAGCATGCACGTCGCTGCCAATGATAAAAGGCACGCTAATGAAACTATCCTGCAGCACACCCTGCCGCCTCTGCTATCACTAAGGTTTCCGTTCTATGCAAGAAATCAGTGGTGCAGGTTGTGAGTTAGTTCCACCCTGGATTCACTGCGAGACACAGGGAGAAGCTTCTGCAGCAGCTTCAACTGGTTGATGCATTTCCCTGAAGCTCAATCACAATCAGCGCGGTGATGGATGGTGCAACATGACAGAAGCAAGAAGAAAGCAGCCTGGATAGATGTGCTTTTTTTCCCCGTGGTCTCCTCTATGCACTTTTCTTTTCTTTGTATTGTCTTGTTTGATGGTTTACGTCAAACCTCAGCCACAGCTTCCTGCTGCAGAGCTCCTTCATTGTAAACTGCAACCTTCGTTCGCAGCTAAAGATGGCATTTTTCCCCCGATTGGCTGGCAGGAAAACTCTCTCACGCAGACAAAATGGGTGCAGCCAACTTATCGTGCTCAACATTAAAGCTGAATAAATAAAAAGGAGGGCTCATCTCCGTCCTCTCCTTCCAATTGGCTGCAGTTGTAATGTAGCGCACCCTCAAATCCCAACTCAGCCTCGGCCAAGTAAACCAGACGCTGGCACAACTGTACACCAGTCAAAAATATGATAGTAAATTATACATCGGTTAGTTTCAGCCGAGCAATCCAATTGGTCAAACAGACATTTCGAGTGCGCCGACAACTCCTGTAAAACTAGCTATAAGGTTACTATGACAACCCTCCCGCTAAGTGCAGCTAGTCCGTGACCTTTTTTTGGTCGTCAGTTTTATGTATGCAAATTATTTTGAAGCAAACTACTCGATGAGTGCACAGGCTTTAGTGACTATAGCATAAAAGCACGATGCATACTGCCATCATCATGGGCTGTTACCACTGTGGCACACTTACTTTATCACTGCAGCGCAGCACTCTGCCTGGTTTGGCGCTTCGCATTACAGCAAACACATATTGTACCTGCACCACACAATCATAACTGATCATATCTCTGTGGAATCAATGCTCTTGCATCACAGAGTAAGCAGCAGAGAGGTACAGTATGCTGTACGGACACGTTATGTAACTGTAAAACACACTGCAGATCGGTGATGCTAAAAAAAAGTTGCTGCTAAAAGTGTCTCCCGAAGGTCCAAAGTCAACAGTATACGAGTTAAAGTCTTACATTTGGACAAAGTGTGTTGTAAAGATACACAAATGCGAAAAGAGCCAAAGAGAGAAGTAGAGGCAATGAGGATAAAGAGAGACAGAAATGAAGGGATCTGCTGGTTGACAGTTTGTTTAATTGATAGCAGTGAGGGCGGACATGTCAGCGCTGTAAACGTGATGAATGGAGAGGGAAGACGGAGGAGGAAGAAGAGAGAGGATGGTTTGGGGAGGAGGGAGGCGCTTGACCTTTGCTTGATAAATCACTGCAAACTTACTTTCATATTTTGGATCCAATTGTTTAGACATCGTTTTCATCTCGGGACATTCGGATAATGCAGGTCAGTATTTGTCAACTCATCAAATTTGTCAGACTAGTATGACAAGGCAAGATGAGCTCACTTTCTCTTTAATAACAGAGTGTAGTGTGGATTCAAAGAAAAGTAGTATTTTAGTCAGAGCCCTCCATGCAGGCCCTTATTCTCCTACTTTGCTTGTTTGTGGTGGAGCGTCCGCCTCAGTGCTTGTCAGAGCTCTTCCCTCAGAGCCCTTGCTGTGGAGGCGCGTATCCAGGACACTGTATCCCATCATTTTATCCGGCGCTCGTGTAAATACCTCGGTGGGAATTGTCGATCAGGCTGATTACATTTGGGGAGAAAAGAGTGGCCCGTGTAACTGCAGCCAGTGATTCATAGCGTTTGGTCCAGCATTGTACTCCGTCAGCTCAGCATGGCAGCCGAACGCACACTAAACCGAGTAGCAAGAACTGCTGCAGACAGGCAGAGACAATTATAAGACAATTTAATTACCGTGAGACAGGAAAAAAAAAAGATTCCAAAAGATCTTTGTGTGACAACAGTGTATATTAATAAATAAAAAAGTGTAACATCCAGTGCATTGTGTGCATGATGTATCACCGCCTGGTCATGTCATTAACAGCAAGTCCGTTGATTTACGTCACTCAGTGTGACATCAAAGGAAAACGAATTAAATATATTTGCAGTTTGCAACAGATAATTTCATTATCAGCCAAACCACATTGTGTCAAATACACATTCGCAAACGCACTCCAATTGGCAAATGCATTAAGACTGGCCTGCAATGAAACAGACAAATGCACGCACACACGAAAAGACAATAATCTCATGGTTAAAGTTGCACCAAGAAATGACTGTTTTCAGGATTATAGAAACAAAATATCTCCAGTAAGTGCTGTTTTCCAGACTATTTCCCTTCTCTTTCTGTTTCTGTCAGTTGCTGTGTTAAGAAACTTGTGAGCTCGTGGCTACAACACGGGAAGTTTTTGTGCGCCGTGTGCGTGCTTGACGTTCAATTGGTTAGGTCGTAAAAACACCGTAGCTCGGCAACAGCAACGTGGACGGCATCTAGAAGCCACAGAGGCTAACAATTAAAAATAAAAATAAAAATGATTGTATGATATGGCAATAGTTTATTACTGCTTTTCAGTCATATAATTCTGGTATTAAGGAGAATCCAATAAACCATCTGCAAAAGTTTAAACTGTAAGAGTGTTTGTTTCAATTTACACATATTTATATTAGAACTATATTTGTTATATTCCAAGTCAAAAGACATCAAGTCCATTTTATTGTGGAGATGAATAACCCTCCTACTTAGACATGTTATCTAATGATATCAGCCCCTACTGCACTGTTTCCTGCCTGATTTCTTCCTCTCATTGCACATTAGCATCACGCCCCCCCCCCCCCCCCCCCCCCCCCCCCACACACACACACACACTTAAGGCTGCTGCTGAACAGGTTAAGCAACAAAAAAACAGTCTTCCTGCTGATCAAAAGCTCATCACTCTTCGCCTCCATCTTACTATCCCTTCATGACATTGTTTGGTCTCCTTTTTAAGAATCCTCTCTTCCTTCATTCCTCCATTGCTGCTATCTTTTTGGGCTTAGCAAGGTACATTAACTGCCGCCATATCCATCATTCTCACCATTAGTCTTCCATCCATTTGCCTCTCTCCTCTCCTTATATTGTTCACTTGTTTCTCCTTTATTTCCTCTGCTCCCCTTTCACTCTGTCTGACACCATTTCTTCCTGTTTAATCACCCTGCATCTCTGCCTCTGTCACTCTGACGGAGAAGTCTGCGTCCTCCAGTCTCATGCGTCCTCTCCATTTCTTTCTCCTCTTCCGCTTTTTAGTCTCTATCAGCCCCTTGCTTCTGTCCTTTTAAACGTGCCCTTGTCTCTTTCTCACTCCTGCTGGTCTAAATTGACAAAAGTGTTCACATTGTTATTCCCCAGACTGAACAACATTCATACCCTAACACACACACACACACACACACACACACACACATACATACATACACACACACACACACACACACACACACACACACACACACACACACCCTCCTACCGTTCCCTTCACACCCCTGCTGACATCATGGCCAGCAGTGTTTTTCTCAGTGAATCCATTAGCACCAACAGCAGCAACGGCGCCGTCACACGCACGCAAACAGTTAACACAGGACACGACCAGACGCTTAAACACAGACCACAACAAACGTTGAAGCACAGACAGCACCAACATTTCACAGTCGGTCTCCGAACACTCCCCTGCGGCGAGGGTGGACCTTTGAGTCTCCCACGTACAGTACAGGAGCGAGATGAAGCTAAAGCAGCAGAGCACACAACACGGCACCATGAAAGTAAGCTACACTGAGCGAGCAGAATGATAAACACAAGCTAACACATGTGTTTATTTGGTCTTTTTTTCCATTAGTGTGGATGTTATTTCTCGTTTAAGGCAGTCTGGTGTCCTCACCTGGAATACAAGAGATCACTTCATAAATAAAACATTCAGAACCGTTTGTTTTTCCAAAGATGTCCTTTAAAAGATCATTGTAAGACATTTGTTTTTTCCATAAAAGATTTCTTTTTTTTCAAGTTCAAGAAAGCCCCGGTCATTCAGTGTTCAAGGAATTGCAAGATATTTTCCTTCCTATCTTGATCAAAGTGTTCAATGATCATACATGTGTTCAAAGCTTCCACAGTTTTGATCATGTCGAACAAGTTTGATTTTCTGAAAACACATGTTCAACGAGGCAACTCTTCTTCCTCTTTTAAGTTTTACTCTGCGTCAATTGGTATCCAAGATGAGAGTTTGTCAGAATGTTTTATTGGCTATCATAAAAGGTTCAGTTCATGCACATGTAGCGATTCATATGCAACCCGGTATCACAGTCAAATGTGAAATAGACCCGTCGGTCCACTGCAGCAAAACATGAACGACAGCATGCGTAGAGCTGTGATTTACAGTAAAATGACACTTATCGCTAAAACACGTGGTTGGGGTTACGAAGTAAGCACATGGTTGAGGTTAGGAAAAACCATATGGTTGGGGTTAGGAAACAAAAAACAACTCAACAATAACATTGTCACCTCCTGGATTCGAACCTCATCGTCCCGAATGTCAGTCTGTGAGTAATGCCCTTTGTTGGCTATGCTTCAGGACCTTGTTTCCCGCTTTGTGTACCTCTCATGCCTTGAAAGGCTGTGGCTATTTCAAGTGTTGCTGTGATACTGGATTGTTATATGAGAACCACCATTTAACCAAATTATGTTGGCTGGACCTCAAAGATTCACTGAAACAAGATAAAAACATCAACTGCCGAATGTCTGAAATACAGAAATCTGATTTACATCTCTTTCTTTATGCGAACTGTGTTTTTTTTTTTATTGGTATTGATTATGATTATATGTCTGAATATAGTCTCCCTAAGAAATGGAGATAACAAAGTGCTTTAGGTTCATGTTACACTCTCAACTCGCTCAGACTGGTTTCAATTTATTAAGCTTAACTTTTTAACCACGAGGCCGAGCACATCTAAAATATGAAGATATCTATTGTTGCCTGTTTCATTGCAGGAACTGCCTGTCCTCATCGCCTGAAAAAAATTCCCTGAGCTTCGTGGCCTTTAGAGCCAATTGCCGAGTCGTGTCCCGAGACGGTCTTTGGCCATCATTGTTCCAGCCTGCGATGATTAGCCATTAGGCTCCTGCGTCGTGACATGCCGTTGAGGCCTCGCTTCCCCTGCTCTAATTTTAACAAGGGATGAAAAAGAAGAGAAAGATGAGAAGACGAGGGATTAGAGCGGAGAGGAAGCACTTTCCTTACTCTTCTTTCTCTCGCAGGTCCCCAACTAACACTTGTCCAAACAAAGAGTTATACTCTCCGCTGTGCCCTTTGTTAATATCTCACACTTCAAAATGTTCCAGTCCTTTCAGTGTGTGTGTGTGTGTGTGTGTGTGTGTGTGTGTGTGTGTGTGTTCACCCCATGCCAGTTTCTTTCCCGTTCTCTCTGTCTTCCTCTCCCTCCCCTCTGTCTCTGTGGGGTTAGAGGACTTAGCGGCTCTCAGAGAGCTGTTGATTTAGCATTAAGTGTGTTAATGCAGGAGGCCAGGAGGGGAGGAGTGCTGACTCCAATACACTTTAAATCCGTCACATGCCAATAGATAGGATGACACCTGGACCTCTAGCTGGGACGCTCCGATGCATAAATTAAGCAGCCCTCATCTCTCCATCGATCTGAATAAACCTGCAGTGTGTTTGTGTGGATGCGCGCTAATGTGTGGTGAGCAGTGAGGTGTGGGCAAGGGCTGACTGTAAATGTAGGAGGCTGGGAGTATTTGTATTGGGGAAAGGTGAGGCATTTAGGTATACGTGTGTTGTGTGTATTGTGCTAGTGTGTGTGCTTCCCTTCTGTCCGGGTCTCACATTGATCGTCAGGTCAGAAGGGCTCAACAGACGTATGGCAGCTGTGATAGCACCTTTAGGGCTATTAGCCTTGAGCGCAGGAGGGCATGTGCATTCATACACCGACACACAAGTACAATACACAAACAGCCATGCTTTTTACAACCGGATTCAGATTACCTGTATATGCTTGACTATCTCTCAGCAAAAAAAAAAAAAAAAAAAAAAGTTAAAGAAGTCTTCCATCTGTGGTAAATATGCAACATTTAAATGTCCAAAAATATCTTCACTTTTGACTTAAGAAGAGCTGGTCTTGTTTGCCAAAATGCTACAGGTCAAATGTTGACAACCCAGCCTTGAACAATAATCTAAAAGTATATCCCTTGGTATTGAACTTTCATACAGTTGGGGGGACCTCCAAAATTTAAATTAAAAATGTAGTGGAAAATGATAAAGCAGAGGCAGCAATATGCTGCCACTTTGTTCCGAGTATGAAAAAAGCTCCAAAAATGCTGCATCCCACTTTTCCCACAATGCAACTTAGCAGCATTTTGTACTCTCTCCCTTTCCCGTAAATGCCCACATCTATCAAACTCCACGGCCCCGGCATGTAATTCAGGATTTCTGTTATAATTTGTTGTCTCTAAGCTCAAACTGGGATACATTAAACATTTTCCAAAGCTGTATTTGTTCTCCTTAAACACAAAACGTGGCAAGAATGACAGCAGTCATCAGTGGAGAAGGAGGCAACAGAGGCAGGAGACTGGAGATACACTACAGTGAAGTTTAATTACCTCAGGCTAAAAAATAAACACTGAACAACAAGGTTAATGAAGTAACTAGACAGGTTGACTTTGACTCCACATCGCACCATATAAAGATGCAACAACCATGGAAAAATTATTATATGTTGATACTATCAATTATTAGTTGGACATGTTAGGTTCTGGCTGGAACTTTCTGCTGGCGGTAACCACTGCCACTGCTGTAGAAGTACCATGGACAGCTCCCCTTTCTATGTGCAGCGTTTGTGTTGCTTATGCACAACAGTTGCTGACACCCAGAGGATCAGGACCAAGGACAGTTCTCCAGGATGCTGTCCAACATAACCCAACTGTATGAGCTGTGCAGATTTGTGCATTTTTTTTTCTTTCAACAATACACCAGATAGCATAAATATTTTACAGAATCATGAAATAGTTGAATTCTATGTCTTGTTCTTTTTTTTTTGGTCAGTTTGTCATGATGGAGGGCTTTAAATATGACACTTGTTGTTGCCATGGAGTAGAGGCTAGCCACAGCTGTATATATAAGGGCAGCAGTGAATTCAACAGACTACATTATGGAATTTGTCCACAAATCACAACATAACATGGTCACTGATTCATAGGTTAATTGATTTAAGTTGCAGATTGGTTTCCTCCTCTTCTTTTCAACAGTGAAACTTTTTTTTTACCACATTCAGCAGCACATAGCACAGCATTTTAAGCACAGTGATTGGATGTTTCCTGCTGAAAGGCGTTACAGGAGTCATAGTTCACTTCTATATCCATGTTTTTAAGTACACAGGGTTATACCTTTCTCTTTAAAAAAAAAAAAAGAAGATGAATTGTTCATCTTTTGTACTGATAATTCAGCAGAGGAGTTTTATGCCCATTAAAGCTACAAAAGTGTTCCATTTGTGACTCATGTAACATTAACTAAGAGAAAAAACAAGAGTCATGAAGCAATCTGAGGAATGATTTAAAAAAGGTTCTGCAAAATAAATATAACATAATTTGGAGGCCACATTTGAAAAACCTCATTTTATTTATTTCTTGTTTTTCTTTTTGATATGACAAACTGCCGAGTGAAAACCGGAGGGAGGGGCCCTGTCCCTGTACCAACCACGGATACACCTCAGCAGTTCTTGAAAGTGCTTGTGAACTCCTGCAGAACTGTCTGGCAGATGTTAAACCTGCGACCTCTGAACTGAATGTGAAAGGGGAGCTTTGGAAGATAGCACGTCTGAAAATGTCATCTGTCACCTCGGCTCCCCCGGGGCTTTCTGACAGAACCGTGGTTTGTTGGCCCGAGAAATGCAGTGGTCCAACACTTAAGATGGACAGCTCCACTTCCTCCTGTGATCGCTGCGTTTTGTGCGACGGAGATCGGCAGCGATGCGAACCGTCCTATTCAGTGCGTTTAGCTCACTTTTCATCTCGGCACAATGAGCCTAAATACGGCCCTAAAAATAGAAACCACCTCCAAAATGGCACCAAAACTGTCTGAGTCTCACAATCACTGTCTCAATGCTGGAGACGGAAAAAAAAGAAGAAGAAGAAAACATACAGACACATAAAAGAGAGGGAAGGAATGGTGTAACACACAATTTATCATTTTCTGTCAGTGTCCCCAAAGATGTCTTTATCTCTCTTTTGTATTATCTCATTGGATCTTTCCTGAATCTTTCCTCATCCTTCCTCTCCCTCATCTGTGTCAGCCAGTCAGTGGGAGCTGCTGCTCATGCTGTTCTTTGCTGTTACAAACATACACCACATGCCCATATGTGTGTGTGTGTGTGTGTGTGTGTGTGTGTGTGTGTGTGTGTGTGTGTGTGTGTGTGTGTGTGTGTGCGTGTGTGTTTGTCTGAGGGAGGTGAACAATGTGATGTGCTACCGTGACGGTGAAAAACAACCTAACAACCATTCAGTCATTCTTAATGCATTGTGTGACATCAAAAAAGAGAAGAATTCGAAAATTGTGTGTGTTTGTGTGTGTGTGTGTGTGTGTGTGTGTGTGTGTGTGTGATGACAAAACCAATTGTTCCTCTTCCTCCTGATTGGATTTGATGTTGCAAAACTCACCCATTCTCTACGCAGTGCTCTTTGTGTGTGTGTGTGTGTGTGTGTGTGTGTGTGATGACGTAACAAAAACGTATCCATTCTCTTCATTTTTACGCATGTCTTTATTTGTGTGTGTATTTGACAGCCTCCAAGAGATATTATTCAGTGTGTCATCATGATGACTCAAATGAAGGCACTGTACTTGAATGTATATATGTATGTATGTGTGTGTTTGTGTGTCCAGTCAGTTATTTTACTCTTGTGCTTACAGTAATGTATGTGTGTGTGTGTGTGTGTGTGTGTGTGTGTGTGTGTGTGTGTGTGTGTGTGTGTGTCCTGAAGTGAGTCCACAGAGGCTGGCACTGACCTGCTTTGCTAGCTGACTATATAACTCCATGTTTAAGGAACTGCTGACTCATGTTCCATACAATAAACTACAGATTACTTCTCTCAGGACTGTCATTCTCTCTCTTTAATCGTGTATTTATATATTTCTTTTTATGTCCATTATGGCTAAACATCTACACCCATATCTGCAGCTCCAGCTTTCACTTCGTTGTTTTGGTTTGCTGGTGTGTATAGGTAGACGTTGCCTTCCTGCTTTCACTGAATATAAAAAAATAATGAGCAGCAGCTCACATATTCAAGCTCACCACCAGGAAATGGGGGGGGGGGGGAATACGGTTTTGAATCATACGTGGAGTTTTGAGGCTTTTCAGCTATTGGGTGTTGCTCTATCATGAAGTTTGCAGAGTCAAAAGAGGTCAATTAAAACAAAAGTGGACAAAACAAAAGCAGCAGTGGTTGAGATGTTCAGACTTTTAGTCAAAATCAAAAACACTCCATTTTCCATAATGCCATTGGAATCTATTTTTATTCAACCCTCACTGCCTCCTAAATGACCACTTTTAAAACTCCAAACCTCCAGGATGTAACACGATTTCTCTTGACAACTTAGGTTTCTCATCCAATGATGACATCATCAGCGATTCTTTCTTGTTTTTCTTTTCCAGGATATTACGCAACTGTTTTCACAGGCTGGTCATTTCAAGTAACACACAAGTCATCTGTAAATCAGTGCATTATGTCCCTTTTTCATATTTGGTGGCATTTACCTGATAAATCCGAAGGTATTGTTAAAATGTAAAGTGTAAAGTAAGTAAAATAACTAGTCCACTGAATTGCTGCTGTTCATGACATCAGCTAGCAGGAATGTGATACTGTTTTCTGCTGCAGGTTTACTCCCTAATTCAGGCAAACAAGTGGCATTTTCAGCAAAAAGGAAACAAATCTTTGCATTTATTTGCCTTTGTGCTGACAAACTCGGCTCCTTTCTATGCAGGAAGAAACTTAAATCTTCCTCAGATAAAAACATATCCTTCAAATATCACATCTGACTTTTGCTTCCATGCCAACTACCTTTTTTTTTTTTTTTTTAAATTTCTCTGACTAGATTCATCTCTGCCCCTCTTTCTCTCTCTCTCTCTCTCTCTCTCTCTCTCTCTCTCTCTCTCTCTCTCTCTCTCTCTCTCTCTCTCGCTCTCTCCGAGTGACGAAACCAGCCGCAGTAACCAGGGGAAACGCTGTGTGACGTCACACTCGCCCTCACACTGGCTTAGTCAAAGAAAGCAGCAACCTAAATCCCCGCACACACACACACACAGTGGAAAAGAGTGAGAGATTAGGAACCCCAAGTATTCATAAGGTTTTTTTTTCCTTTCTTTTATTTACCCATTCACACGCTCCCTGACACACACACACACACACACACACACACACACACACACACACACACACACACACTTTCTGCGCTCCCTTCAAGTAATTGTATTTAGAACGACGAGTCAGCAGAATAGTCTAAGCTGGCATGCAGGGTTATGTGGAGGCTGATGCACGCACACACACTCGGAGGCCAGCACTGCGGCTTCTTTTGCCGTCACTTTCTCTGAGTAACTCCTGCTCCCACTGCTGTGTGCCCCCTCGCACGGGAGCAGACAGGAAGAGGTGTGGTCATCCCGCCGTCCGCTCTCTGGTGCCTTGAGGAGAGTCGCATGAAAAGATTGTACCTCTCCTTTAAAGAAGCGATGATGGTGGTGGAGGGAGGATGACCCACAAGTGAAGGGCCGTATTCATTCTGAGCTTCAAAGCCCGTATTGAAGCTTATTTATTCAAAACTTTAAACACAAAGGGACAAAATTATCTTAGGTGGATCTTTTGTCTTTTTATCTTTGCAGCGGATTATCATGTTCGTGGTTATGCCCTTACCTTTCACACCCTCGTTTTGCGCCCTGTAAGATGTATTATTTCTGCACAAGCGACCACATGCTCGTGCTTGTTTTACAGTGTACTTTCCTGAAATCCTAATTCCAGTCTGGTCAAACTAAATGTGCAACAAAAATGGTCCAACCTTACCCACAACAAAAGAAATCTCCATGCACAAGGCAAACAATTTGCCCAGTGTGTGTGTGTGTGTGTGTGTGTGTGTGTGTGTGTGTGTGTGTGTGTGTGTGAGTGTGTGTGAGTACACCCTCAACAGAAGATTTTGGATGTTTGATGTTGCTGTTGTTTTTGGAGTGCTCAACGTGTAAACGAAGCATGTGCACTTCAAATGGTTGCTGCTCCGCTCTTATTTAATGGTGCATTCAGACAAAACAGTGAAAGTGGAGAACGAGAATCAACAAGTCGGTTCATTTAAATGTGAATTTGCTTCACAAAGAGGTTTTCCATCAGAAGTTCAAGAGAGCAAAACAGCATCAAGTGGTGAAACAACAAGGATTTGAGAACATTTTAATGTCCCACAACCACTAACTTTAATGTGTGAACCCCTCAGATAAAACAGTACTGCACTTGTTGATTTGATACAGAAAACATAAATACACTGTTACCCAATTAGCGTTGAAGGTGCTAGTTGACTGCTTGGTTGGGCAATATATTGATATTTTATCATATTGTTATGAGACTAGATATCGTCTTAGATTTTGGATATTGTAATATTGTGATATAGCATAATTGTTGTAGTTCTTGTATTATTTGTCTTCACCCACTTAGTCATTATATCTACATTACTGATGATATTTAACAACAAATTTCAACAAAAAGAGCACAAAGAGTCACCTGTACATTATTGTCTTAATATTGATATTGAGGTATTTGGTCAAAAATATTGTGATATTTGATTTTGTCCACATCATACAGCTCTACTACAGTCTCCCTACATCCAATATAATCCTATCAAAAATAAATTGAAAACCTGTACCCCATTTATAACAAATATTAAATGAAATTTTAATTTAGCCTGTTTGAGAATGCCACCTAAGCAACTTCATCTCCATACTCAGACGTATCTATAAACATAAACACAGTCCTACAGGCCATACACTCAACATTTAACCACCATTTGTTCCACGTCTGATCTCCCTAAACACTGTTTCAACACCTGTTCCATCAACACTATGCAGCTCATCCACGCACACACACACACACACACACACACACACACACACACACACACACACACACAACCACTTACACACATACGAACCACAAAAATAATATTCAAGACCAACATTTCAAATCTATGGATAAATACACACATTTCTGTTGTTTGGGGACATTATTTATCAACTGTCACATCGCAAAAGATGCTCAATTTGAACATCTCTACCACCTAAGGGCTTCAAAGTTTTGATAATAATAGAAGCATTCATGCCAGTTTATATGGTTTGAAAAGGGAAATCATCAGTTAGTAAATTTACTACATACAGGTGTATTTAAAGTACCGGTAGCAGAACAAGTGTAATCAGCCAATAAGAATCCAGTATTTTGATGCCTGTCTTTAGATTAATTCAGGAAGTTCTCTTGACACAAAACGTAATAGGAAAAGCAATTTGAAAATGGGCAACTAAAGGGCAATTACAACCAATAGGCTGAAAAGCGCTGCATAGACATGTCACTTCAAACAGTTAAAGGCCTGGACTAATCACCACTTGAGATGGGTTCAAATCCCAAAACAATCTCTTTAAAATTGAGACAGACTGGTGATTTATTAAGATGAATGCCAGCCACGAGTGGATACACACAGCAGAATCACGTTCACACCAGGGATGAGGGGTGGGAGAGATAACGAGAAGAGGGTAAGAGGGTTAATGACTGTCTCCAACATGAGGCCGGCAAGAAGATTGCTCCTGCTTGTGCATGTGCAACACACACACACACACACACACACACACACACACACACACACACACACACACACACACACACACACACACACACACACACGGGTCAGTCTGATGAAATTGCACATGATAGATGAATGAGCTGTCTGACACCACACCTCTTGTTGTCCTGCTGTCTCTTTATGTCATACATGGCTGTATGTCACAAAGTGCGTGAGACGGAGTTAGAGACAGAAAGACCAAAAAAATAAAAAGGAAGGACGAGGAAGACTGAGGTGAGAAGAGAAAGACGAGAAGGAGAGAGATAGAAAAAGAGAGAGTGATGTTGTTTGAGCCCGGAGGGCAGCTCTTTGTCTTCCTAATGGAGCCATTACCTCAGGGTGTGCGACCCCCAAGGGTCAGTCCTACACAACTGCGCGCGCGCACACACACGCACGCACACACACACACACACACACACACACTTAAAGAGGACAATGTAGATTATGGTAAGAGTAGCACTGCCAAGAGCTGAAGGACAGGCTGCAACACTGTGTTATTGGTATTTTATTGCCGGAGTTTTTACCTGCTGATGTTGCTGCTGCTCTCTCTGTTACCTCCACTCTTTCAGCCTGTGTCACGGACAGGCAATTTTGTTGGAAACTTTTTTTATTCAATCAGATCTTTACCTGTTATTCTGCCTGTATTTTCGATTTCCTCTCTGCTTCTCAATTTATGCTCCATCCAAATGCTGCTTTTACTCCCCCCAACTCACCTCTCCTTTGCTCTTCTTCCTCCATATTCTTCTTTGTTCTACACCTCATCTCCCCTTTATGTTTCCCTCCATTGCCGCCTATCCTCCCCTCATTGCATTTCCCTTTACCTAATTTAAAGTGAAAGTGACCTTTTGTGTGAAGAGGTGCTGTCACACACACACCCACCCCACACACCCACCCACACACCCACACACCCACACAGACACCCACACACACACACACACACCCACACACACACCCACACACCCACACCCACACACACGCAAAGTAATGATACCCCTGAAGAGATGTCGAGGAGGTAGAATGCACTCTTTAAAAGGTACACTCTCATTATTATGCCACACTCTTGGTGTGTGTGTGTGTGTGTGTGTGTGTGTGTGTGTGTGTGTGTGTGTGTGTGTGTGTGTGTGTGTGTGTGTGTGTGTGTGTGTGTCTGTTTGTCCACCACTTCAGGACATGAAATGCAATTACATCTGTCCTTGGGAACATTTCAATCGCTCCCTGTCCGCTTGAAGCAAATTACCTATTCAGCAGCATCACACATAAACTACAAAATGTGTGTGCGCATGTGTGTCTGCTCGCTGGTGCAATAACAATTTAATATGACGATTATGATGTACACAAAAGTGTAGGACACAAACTTCAAAGCTTAACTTTTAAATCTGACTTGAACGTCCTGCTTGAAGAAAACAGGAATAAATAGACAAAAAAAAAAACACCTAAATACACAAAATGTATTTCGCTTCATAACACATTTTTAAGTAAAATAAAAGCAAAGTAACCACATCTAATGAAGAGTCTTTAGTCATCGCAACACACAAGCAGAGGGAAAATGGCCTGCCTGTCTATGTATCTCTCTTATTGTCAGCAATCTGACAGAGTGTAATTGAAGAAAATAAAACCCCCGAGAAGAGGATCAATTACTCGGTGTACAAGACCGGAGCGATGTTTTCATATTAGAATGATAAAGTGTTGCCCAGAGTATTACAACACAGGCAGTGAGGAGAGCAAAGGAGCGAAACAGGAGGAGAGAAAGATGGATGGAGAAAGAGGAAGAATGAGGAAGAATCTGAGAAAGAGAGACGATAGAGGTAGGAGACAGATGAAGTTTGAGGATAGTTCACCAATTTGCCTCAGTGGATGCAGTGTATGTGTGTTACAAAGGTCTATTGCTTTGTCTGCCTGTGTGTGTGTGTGCGTGTGTGCGTGTGTGTGTGTGTGTGTGTGTGTGTGTGTGTGTGTGTGGTTGTGTGAGTGTGTGTGTGTGTGTGTGTGTGTGCATCACACCGGAGATTTTGAGTGTCTGAGAGTGAACTGAGCTGAATTAAGTTGTAAATTGGAAGGGTGTGATTGCGCCCGGCGCCGAGAGACTTATCATCCAGCTGCATCATTTGGAGCAGCCTCTGTGTTCAGTCAGAGATACTGCGAGGAACAATGCCAGGTCTAATTATACTATGTCCATGTACCTTTAATATGAGTGAGGAAGAGAGAGGAGGAGGAAGAGGAGGACGCCAGCCGCTGCGGGACAGAGGGAGCAGGATACACGGTGAGAAGAGGAGGAAGAGGAGGACGCCAGCCGCCGCGGGACAGAGGGAGCAGGATACACGGTGAGAAGAGGAGAAAGAATAGAAGGAGTTTCCTGATGAAGAATGGAGGAGTGCGAGGGGGAGCCTCACAACGCTGAGTGACTTCAATAGCCTTTCCTCCCCTCCTCAGCCCATCGCTGCCTCTCAATTAAATTCCAATCAATGGAAAAGCCTCATTATCCCCACTGCCTGCAATGCTGTGGAATTGATCCCTGTCCCCGTGGAATAGCCATACAATGCAAAAGTATAACGCTTCGGTCAGGACCAGTGGCAGTGGATGCATGATATCTACATTCTGGGGCAAGTTTACAGTTTGTGCCAAAATGTAAGAAACTCCCTCAAATCATTCTTTGTAGAGAAATCAAAACATCATGTGAAAAGTCACACAATGGTGTGTATTTTGAAACATTAATAAGTGAAATTTGTAAAATGTACAAATTCACAACCTTGAAGAGCTACTTTCATCCTGTGCCTTTTGTTCCTCACAAAATAAACAGCTGTGAAAATCTTCCCATGGTAACAGAAGTGGCAAATCAAAGCTCAAGGATGTGCCTTCATAGCAAAGTGTTCTCAGTGATTCACATGGTCACCTACACAAAGTCTTATAAAAACTTTATTGGACATGTGTATATACGGTTTGTCCTTCATGTGATATTGTGTAAAAGACAAAGCCCAGAACTTTGGTCCTTTGAATACATTTTGTATTTTCAGCCCTGAGAGCGTGTCGCACCATTCCTTCATTATACAACTTGAATCACCAGCTCTGCCAACGAGTCACCGAGTCGAAGAGTCTAAGTAGAGAATACTTAAAAGGAATCCTTATATTTGTTTTCATGCTTGGTGAGTAAAGCTGGTTGACACTAGACAATTATTCAAATACAGATGTTGATGTAAAGACACGAAAAATTCTAAAACGTGGATGCTTCACACATCTTCCACACAGAAGATGGATAATCACGAGTTTCAATGAAACTGTTTTGTTGAATGATGGACAGAAACATGTTTTTGCAGAACATTTTGACCTTTTGTATAGAAAACATCATAATTTCTCAGACATGTTTGTGAAATGTTATCATAATTAGATAACAAATTCTTGAGTCAAGGGCACATGTTTTGTGAGGTCACAGTGACCTTTGACCTTTGTCTTTAGACCCTCCAACATCTAATTAGGCCATCACTGAGGCCAAGTAATCGTTTGTGCCAAAAGTGAATGAATTCCCTTGAGGTGTTCTTAAAATATCAAGTTAAAAAAAGGAACTGACATGCGATCACAGTGACCTTTGACCGCTGTAAATCTACTCAAGTCCAAGCGAACGTGACCGCCAAATTTCAAGAAATTCCATTGAGGCATTCTTCAAATAAGGCATTCTTGAGAATGGGACAGATGGATGAGATAGACGTGAAGATACAATGACCTTAACATTTGACCTTTGACCACCAAAATCTAATCAGTTTATTGTTGTGAAAGGTTGCGTCTAATTTGGAGAAATTACCTGAAGGTGTTCCTGAGATATCACTTGTACAAGAATAGGAGGACATGAAGTTACTGTGACCTTGACCTTTCACCTCCAAATTCTAACCACTTCATCTTTGAGACCAAGTGAAAGTTTGTGCCAAAATTTAAGAAACTCCCTCAAGTCATTCTTGAGATATAACGTTCACGAGAAAAGGATGGACAAACAACCAGAAAACATAAAGGGGCTTGGCTATTGTCGTCACAGAGGCATAAAAATATATATAGAATTTCCCCTTGAACGTCTTAGAAAAATGACATTAATATTTCTATATTTGTCAAATGGCTGTCAAACTATTTTAACTGTATTGGTTTAATATTTGGGATTTAAGTTAGATGAATACTTCAATAAGACGATAACAGGACATGAATACAAGTCTGCTTCAAATGAATTCCTGCTGGTTAAGTTTCACGTTTCAAACAAGTTGAAACAACAGTGAAGAAGTGAGGCGACACAAACAGGCCGTCAAGAGCAGTTTGTTATTTCAATTCAAATTCTGGAGATTGCATATCTAAAAAACAAAAAACAAACATGTAGCCATGTTGTGTACACACACTCACACACAAAATAGAATAGGTGTGAGGGAGAGTTAAGGGAGAGAGATATGGGTACTTTCAGACAGAGACAAGGACAGAGGTGTCTGGGGGGGAGGCCTGTTTAGAAATCACCTGCCGACGACCCCTAAGGAGCAGACAGATGATTCGCAACAGGGACAGGAACGCCTGACAGCTCGCATGCACTCGCGCACACACACACACACACGCACGCATACACACAGCATTCGAAAGAATATGTGACTGCCAGAAGAGTAGAAACCTTGAAAACAATGTACCCCCTCAACACACCCATCCACACTCAAACTTCGTGACTGCGTGTGTTTGTCTTTCAAAGGCACGGACACACTGAGGAAGTGACAACAGCAAGCAGAAAGAGGGAAAGAAAGAGAAAAGAAGGGGTAAAAATTCAGCCCGAATGTACTGCACTCCTTTTTTGAATGAGGTGTCACAGCCCTGTTAAGGAGGAGAATTCATCACCTCCTGTCGTTTAATCGGCATATTCTCTACCTTTATTTTGGTGCCGAGTGTAGAAGGTTACCACAACTACTCTAAATACATTCTGGAGACCACGATCATCACCAGCATTGTGGGAGGAAAACTACTTACTGTTAACTCATAAAATTATCATTTACAACGTTTCCTTGTTTATGAGATAAAGAGGTAACAGAGGAAACAGTTTCTGTTGTTGTGATATCGCTGGAGAGCCTACGTGGATTCAGCGAGTGGCAGCTACAAAGTTGTTAATTACATGTTGAGAAAGTGTCCAGCTGGAATAGATGTTACTGTAAAGCAATGCATGGAATTGTTTACATATGACCAATTTCCTCAATGTGACAATTGGTGTCTAGACCTTGGGATCTTTATATATTTTGTCTTCCTTTTCAGGTAAAAAACAAATATTTGAATGACAGTCAAACACTCTGCACTGAAACAAAGTGGAAGAAAAAAATGGGATAGAATAGAATAGAATAGAATAGAATAGAATAGAATAGAATAGAATAGAATAGAATAGAATAGAATAGAATAGAATGTCTTGTCGATGTCACCCACGTAAGTCACAGTGGTTTCCTGTCACAAAGCATGTGAAAACCATCTTAACCCTCCTGTTGTCCTCGGGTCAAAATGACCCGCAGCTGTGTTCAACCAAGTTCTATTTTATTTCTATATTTTTTGGGATCATTGGTCATCATTCTTTAAAGAAACCCTCACAGCCTCCTTGTCACCAATGATCCCCAAAAATATGAAAATAAAATAGAACTTGGTTGAACACACCTGTGGGTCATTTTGACCCAAGGACAACACGAGGGTTAAGCATAATATCTCCTACCAACATTTTGTAATCATGATCAAAGTTTTAGTTACTTAAACTTAACCAATCCAAAATCCCCCCCCCCTCCAAAAAAAATACAATATAAAATATTTGATAATATTTCATTGTACTTGGAGACACTCCTGCATATCAAAACAAACAAAAACCTTTTGTTCATGGGTTAGTTTTATTCAGACGGTAACGCTATGTCACTTAAAATGTTTATAAGTGCTCACAATTCAGTTCAGTCCAGTAATATTAGTCATGTGGAGATTAACACAGGGTCAACGGTACATTGAAATTTGCTGGCTCAGCTCAGCAGTAAAACTCTAGTCGTATACAATTAATCACCTAGTCGTATAAATTAAAGTGCAGTGAACAGTTTAAAATGCTGAAATATTGAATATATGAAATATTAAATGGGTCTATGGTCTTATGTACTTTAACTTTTTTTTTTATCCTTGATAGTTTTCTAAAACAGTGAAGGTGAATTGATTATTGGTGGTGAATCTCACTGTTGAAGAAATAAACTAAGTGAGACTACAAGTCCACACAGAAGAATAAACTATTGAATAAGTAGCTGTTTTTACTGTTGGGATATAGGACGCTAAACACACACACACGCACACACGCACACACACACACACACACACACACACACACACACACACACACACACACACACACACACATCTAAAGTGGTAGGAAGAATCTTTTAAACGTTTGCATTCAATCATTGTGTATTTGTTTGTGTGTCAAGACGTAGATTGTGTTCAGTTTCCCATTTCTTTGCTTTGTGTGTATGTGTGTGTGTAGATGTCTCTCTCTGTCAAGGCATAGTTCTCAGTGGGTGTACACTAACAATGCCCTCTCCTCCTTGTCAAGGTTGAATTAAACTAACATCTCAAACACGCACGCGCGCACACACACGTTTAGAAAACTTGATAATGATGCTCAAGCCAATGCACAAATACCACGCACTCAACACACACACACACACACACACACACACACACACACACACACACACACACACACACACACACGCGCAAAACCTCCCCTCGTCATGACTCCTCATCAACCCCTCTGAAACAAACTATTGAAAAGTCAGTGATTTCGATTAATTCAAACCCCTTAATAACAAACCTCGGTCTCTATTCATTCAGGAGCGCCAGTATTCAAGCGCAGAAAGCCAGGGTCGGCCAGGTACAGCGTGGGTTTGCTGCAGTGAGGAGAAGAAAAGATCACTTCTCTCAAGGACAGCTTACCTGAGCTATCACAAAGTGGTGGTTTAACTGGAGATTGTGTTGGGAGAAAGTTCATTGTGGGGACAAGGAGTTGGTTTGCTATTTGTTATTTGTAAAAAAGAAACATATAAGAGACACTATACAGGATCATATCTCAGCAAATATAAAGAACTGTTGTAACTGGTACACCCAGCCCTGGTTTTACATGTGGTCCTTTTAAGATAATGGAAAGACGGTCATAGTCACAAATGAGCAGTTTGTAATGTTATAGTTAGGCGAGGAAATTTAAACACCTGCTAAATGTTAAAGACGATTTAGCAGCACGTTTATAATTTCAATAAAAGGTCACTGCTAATTGTGAGCGGAAGAGAAGACAGAAATCCCGGGTCTAACTCCACCACCTAGAGATAATGCTGCATTCAAAGGGAACTCATGAGCTCGTTGTTACAACATTGGAAGCCGTGTGCACCGTATGCTTGGTGTTCAAACGGTAAAATCGTAAAAACGCTGCCGCGTGGATGGGGTCTAGAAGCCACAGAGTTAAATCATTTTGCAAGCTAAATGGCGGGTAACGCAATGCAGACAATTCAAAGGTACACAGGGAAAAGATGAGGTAGTTGGGAAGATAAACATCTTCCTCAGACGCAGATTAATATTTAAGTTATGAAAACAAACTCTACATGACAAAAACTACAATTTACTAGCTTAACGTCTAATGAAAAATGAACTTCCGTGGCCTCTGCAATTTACGTAAACGTCAGCAAACATGTCACAACTCTGAACTCCAGGCTTATAGAAAATGTCGAGTTCCTACATCGTGAATACCATGAGGGGGCTGCTAATATGGACTCTTCTCGTGTGTGACCCTATTTGAACACAGCACAACTCCTTCCTTTTTTTTTTTTCTTCAAAATAAACATCACAGTCCTTCCTACATGACAGTGAACATTGGCACTGGACAGCATTGGTGTACCACATGATGGTCACATGTACATTTTATTCTCTTTTATTTTTCTTTCTGTGGTGAGGCAAATCTCAGTACGAAAGCCTTGTGTTGTACTGCTACCAGCTGCTGTGGCTCTGGACAAAATATGACTGCAACCCCTACCCTGTATCTTTAAATAACCAGCCACCGGGTCTAATATCCCCATTCTCGCCACAAATACTATGGACTCACTCTCGCTGTCTCTATATCCCTCTCTTTGTCTCATTCCCTCGCTGTCTCTATATCCCTCTTTCTCTCAGGTGTTTCAGCAGGTAAAAACCCCATTTCCCTGTTCCCCTTAGGGAGCGCTGACCTAACTGTCGGTGCTCCCCGGAGCCCCAGCTAACTCTGCAGACCCATTTGTCAACGTTGACCCTGAAACACTCCCTCTTTCCATCCCCCTTCCATCCGTCTTCCCTCCCTACCCATTCTCTCTTCTTCTAGTACTTCAGCTATTTTTAAATCCTACCCACATGTCTCACTGTATGCCTGTCCTCCCGAAAAGAAGCACCAAAAGCTGGATGAGATGGACAGAAAGAAGGAGGGGGGATTAAGGGAAAAGGACAGAAACAGAGGGAAGAGAGGAAGAGACAGACAAAGAAGGATAATGCTGAAACTGAAGGGAAGAGGAACACAAAACCAGAACGTTTAAGAACCGACGCTAAAATAATCGACTATATAAAGGTCCATTTCAAAATGTCAGTTCATCTTTAAAACCCAATTTGACCTGAGGCGCCCTCTATTGTCTGAAAACAGCCTCCTAAAGCCAGAGGGTTTTCTCAGAAAAACCTTCACAAAAAGTTCACTGAAACCTGTTTTTGTTAGCCTCCACAGCAGATAGAAACATCAAATAAAAAACATTTCCGGGCTCAAAACTTTTCATTGGAAATAAATGCATTTGCCCTTGTGTTCATTAATTTAAAAAAAACAAAAACAAAACAACAACAATAACAACAACAATGCACACACACACACACACAAAAAAATGTAATTTTCTTTTTGTAAAATCCTTGAATATGGCTGGACCATGTATGAATTCCTTGAAATGAGGGTTTTTAATTTGAAATTGCTACAAGAAGTCGCAACATTCGGCCAAGCAATGACGTAATGTCACACTCAAAATAATGTTCGTGTACAGACTCGATGCACTGTCTGCAGCCACTGACGACAATATGTGGCCTTATCAAAACCCGATCATGTTGCATCTGGCTCCAAAGGGAGAAGAATGCAAACGTCGCACCCAGTCTGAAAGGTATATGCACACAAATGTTACATCTTGTCCTGTGCCCCTTTTCCACTGTCTTTACCGGCTCGGCTCGACTCGCTTTTAGTACCCGGTACTTTTCTGGATTTCAGTTTCCACTGCAGATCGTACCCCCTGAATGGGTTACCAATGACAACATGGAATGTGAAAGAAGTCAATTATCATAAAGAACCACGAGAAACGTATTACCTGACTCTGCAGTTCCACACAGCTTTATGGACCATTTTAACATATTTCAGCTCATTATTTTAGATTCACAGCCCAAAACCTTATTGTTTTGGTTTAGTCTCACAATTCTAATGAATCTATTTCCCATCTGAAGCAGGCAGATATACTCGGCTAAAAAGCTCCAATAAACCCACAGTACAGTATTTGCCCAGCACCAAACAGCGAACAATTTATCAACTGATTATCACAAATGAATGAAGCAGACATTTCATTAAAAAAAAAAGAGCTTAATAATACATTGTATCAGGAAAAACAAAAATGACAGACTATACAGCTGCATCTGGTCATTCTGAGTACCTAAAGCATGAATCTGAGGGTCACAGCTCACAGAGGTTGCATACAGTAATTACAGTAGGCAATGGGGGAGTTAATAGGATGCGCACTGACTTTTCTCAGCAAAATCCTTATCGCTAATAACCACACTATCAACTTAATTAAAGAGTGCTTTTTTAAAAGCCCTTCAGCCTTGCTCAGGTTTTTCTCGCTCCTTCTTATTCTATCTTTAACTCGCTCATTTGTGCCCATTTCATCTCTTTCTCTCTCTGTTGCTTTTTCAAGGAGAAAGCTGTTGAGTCACTCTTTCGTTGTCCCCATTCTCCTCCCTCTATCTTTGAAGTCAGCTGAACTCCGCAACACTTAAATCTATAAGCGAAGAGTTCGCCGCACTATGTCGGTAACATGATGAGACACGACACTTTAAGGACTACATATTAAGGACTCCGCAGTTAAAAGAACCAAGAGTGCCGGGACAAGTTGCAAGTGCCCTGAAAACTAAAAATAGTTCTCCCCCCGAAAAAGTCATCATTCACTGCAGCATTTAAATCGGTCAGACAAAAACGGAGAGCGACGCAAACCTGCATTAGAAGCTGTCCCTTCATTTGCATGCAGGGGACATGCCTCATATCTGAACACGGGCCAATGTAAAACTCTTAAAGCTAATGTGGGACAACAAGCCAAAGGATGGAAACCATCATGAGTGGAGAGTATTTATATTCTGTTACTTTTAGGGTTAGAAGTTTTCCATGTTCCAGATGTGGAGCCTGTGTAGCTTTCAGCAGGCCGTCAAACACAAGGACACTCAAGTCTCTTCAGGCTCGACAAGACCTCTTAAGTCGTCTTCCATGTTAATGGATGCAATGCAGCATCCTTCTTTCTTTTTTTTTTCAGAGCTGAAGTTTTAAGAGCAAAGTGCTGGCTGTACACTGTGTAGGCTGAGAAAGTGAGGGAGAGCGGCAGAGAGAGACAAATAAACTGAGTGTGCCGATAAAACATGAATAATGCCATTTTCCTGAGAGCCCCCCCCCCCCGCCCCCCGCGGTGCTCACAGCGTGTTCGCCGCTTGTCACACTGGGACATTCTTACAAGTCGCCCCGTTTTTTTTCTGCCCATCCATCCATCCGTCCTTGCGCCTGTCTCGCCCGCTACTTCAGAACAATTAAGGTTGACTTCATGCTCCCCGGGGCTTTCCGTCATAATGGAGAGACGAGTGAAACAAGGAAGAGGCTCGTCGGAGGGATATTTAATTCATGTCACTCTTGCTGCCTGCATCTCTACGTTCCCTGTCTTTTAGTACAGCTCACTGCCCCCAAAATGGTGCAGTGCTGGGCTAGGCTACACTCCGCTAGCGCTAAGGGAGAGACTATGGTCCATTTTAATGGAATTGTGTTGCTATGCCAGAGAGCCTCTACATGGGATGCAGGGAGCAGGCGAGAGAAGCAAGCCAGCCCTGTTCTAACGTGATTGTGCTTGTTCACTGCAGACACCACAGAGTAATGTAGCATCAGAATTTCTGCATGACTGTCTGTGTAAAGTAAGTACAATTGTGTTTTATATATATATATATATTTATGTACGTGTGTGTGTGTGTGTGTGTGTGTGTGTGTGTGTGTGTTCTTTTAAGTCAGAAATAGATGAAGCAAAAGAGAAGGGAAAGATTGAAAAAGCAGGGCCATTAAAGAAGGGAGCGCTGCATCAAACACTCAAAAAGCAATGGATTGCAAGGGCCATACATAGATTTGTTAAGTGCTGTGTGTGTGTGTGTGTGTGTGTGTGTGTGTGTGTGTGTGTGTGTGTGTGTGTGTGTGTGTGCACATGTGTGTGTACATAGAGGGAAGAGGGAGTGTAGGGTGCCGCTGTTGCCAACTCCTTTCGACACGGCTTCGATGCGAGGAGAAATCTCTCTTTACAATCTTCAAACACTTAACAGACATGATGGAAAAAGAAGGAGAGAGGGGAGGGCAGATAGACTTTCAAGATTAGATGAGCGACGCAGATGAGAGGAAGAGATGAGGATCGAAAGAAGGATGCTGCAGAGGAATGCAGGAAGACCTGGTTAAACAGAATAAAACACTGCAAAGATTCTGGTGGAAAAAAAAGATTTAAATAGGACAGCCTACACTATGTTAAAAAACTGTGTAATTATAGCCCCCAAATGAGACCTGACAGGATTTTTTTTTGTTGTTGCTATTTTACAATGACCTAATTGATTTTATAGCAGCTTTGTCTTCAATATGCGTTCCTTGTATACATTTTTGCTCAAACCCCCACCAGCAAAATGTCTCCCGTCTCATCCATCATCAGTTTCTCCCGCATTTCTCCCCGCGTCTCTCTCGGAATTCTGGTGGAGTGGGAGGTCCATTTTTGTGCAGCTCTTCTAATTAGATCAAACTTAAAGTAAGTGACTGTTGTCTGACCTCCCAGCACGGTGGATTTGAATTCAAATCCCAAAGCAGCTCAAAGAGAAGATATCGTAGCGTGGCTCAAAAAAGAAAAATAACTGCAGAAACAAGCCTGGAGAATGGACTGCACCAAAAAAATCCTGGAATAAGGACACCGCGCAGCACGAGCGAGAGAGAGAGAGACTAAAATGTGACAGCACATGTGAGATAAAGATAACTGTGTCTGCATGCGTTGCACCACTCATCCACCCACCAACTTGTGCAGCATAATCAAGCCTTACTGCCAACAGAACAGATAGTTAACAACTAAGCACCTGTATTAAAGGCTTATTAATTATGTTTTGGTCTAAATCCTTAACACTCCATCTGACTTAAAAGAATATTAGACAACACAATTCCTAAAACAAAAACTACCCAGATACCTATTTTTGCAATGCGGCAAATAAACACAAATATGGTACCAATACCAATGTGCAATATCTGAGTCAAATATACCTGAATTTGACTATGAATTCAAAAGCAAAAGCAAAAGCAGCATCCGCTAATACAAGATAAGTGTATTCTTTTCCTCTTTAAACCCTCATAAATCTAAATACCAAACCAGACAAAGTTAGCATCACTAAAAATGAAAGTTAGCATCCCTTTGTGGCACTTTCACTGTTGCGGCTTTGTTTGTTTAATTTTGTGTCACAATCATAGCTTAAATATAAAAGTAGATGTAGCTTCCGCATCTGACAAATGAGGTCAATGCAGAAGTGCCATGAAGTGCAGTACCACCGAGGGTCACCAGGCGTTGGCTCCAAGAAGGCTCCGGGTCCCGAGACTCACATTTGACTCAAGTCAATATTTTTTTAAGATTATTTTGGTGTCAATCGTTAAAGTCACTCCTCCTTATTAAGTTTTTAGCAATCCTTTTGAAAATAATCACATCATATTAGGACTCAAAAAGTGGTATATTTGGGGGAGTGTCTATTTGATTGACAGGCCAGTGGGCATGTGGGCTGGTGTGGTTCCCAATTAATTGGGTTCCCAATCAGATTGAGTCAGATCCACCGCTTGCTCCGCCGCAGCTCGTCCAAATATGATCCGAAATAGCAAGATGGCGACGGACGAAATGCCGGACTTTCAGCAAACCAATGTGTGACATCATGGTTAGTTTCTCCTTGATCGCGATATAATCTAATTAAATAACTAGATGTTATCAATGTTTTACAGTAATTAAGACACAAAAAAGAGGAAATGGGGATTCTAGTATAGCAGATAAGATTGTCCAGAAGTCTACTTTGATAAACATTTGGACTGAAAAGACAGAACCACACATGAATCGCATTAAATAAAAGGGAGAAGTACTGTATAGGCTTTAAAAGTACAATTTAAGATATGAATATGAGAATTGGCAAGTCACCCACAGGTCTTTTTGAGGATCAATACATAGATGGAATCATAAATATGAAGGGGGCTTCAGTTGCAGGCCGATGGCGGCGCTAACTTTGTAACCACTAACACTACCAGAAAATCTTTGTCAACTCCTTAACAAGCTATCAATCTAAATCTCCCACCCGATTGTCAGGGAGGATGAAATCAGTAGGGTGAGGCAATTAGTGTTACAAACACATTCATGTCAACCTAAATAAGGGATCATGTCAGCGTCCCTAAGGGGGAAAGTTAGCTGATATTTATCTGTACGTATCTGAAGAACATGAGTGACAGGAGATGGCAATAATAAAGTCTGAAAAATCAACCTTTCACTCACATCTCTGTCTCTCTGCCACCACTATAACTGTGACCGACATGTTCTCCTCAAAGATGCTTCGAGTTAATAACTAGCTGCTGCTCATAATGAACCAGTTTGCAGTGTGTACGGAGAATTAAAGATCCTGGAGGTTTTGCAGCTTCAAATGGAGTGTAGACAATTTCACCACTAAATGTTTCTTTGAAAGCTTTTCAATGACTGAGGCTTCTTTTTTTTAAATTTACACTCGCGCTGATGCAATTGCCTCGTGACACAAAGATGAGGAGTGAAAAGACTTTCGCAGCCAGCAACTGCATGCGTTTGTTATCTGTATATTAGTCAGGATTAAGCAGAGATGACAAAATTCTTCCCTCCAAAGCTGTGATAGCCGTGTTATTCTCTACGTGCCTCTTCAGTGTCTCGGTTACCGAGCTTATGCTATATTTATTGTAGGGTTTTTGTGCCGGCTTATGGCTGCTGACAAGAGTCGAGTCAGGCAGATCAGAAATTCAATTTACTGCTGAAACACTCGGGCTAATCAACAAGAAACACTAAAACAGATAGATAGACAGACCCACCCCAAAAAAAATTCTCACACACATTAGTCAGACAGTCACTCATACACGATAACACAAACGCAAAGGCAAACAGACAAGAGGATTAGCCTGATGTTAGCCAGCCTGTTGTTTGCTTATCCTTGTAACGACACCACAGAGTGACAAAACATACACGCACAACAACACTTGTGCAGTAATAATGGCACCGGCTCCAAACAAATTGTTTGAATAGATGTGAACACAGCAGCGTCGCACTCTGCATGCAGATCCAGATGATGGGCCCTGATCAATTCCTGCATGTCGCCATCCGTCAAAAACATGCTGAGATGAGACTGTGACTCGTTCAGCGGCGGAGAAGAGGAAGCGGCAGCACGAGGAGGAAATGCCGAAGATGAAGTGCGTAAGGAGATTAAGACTAGAGTAAATGTCTACACGGGGGTGACATTAAAATCAATTTATATTCGCTTTTCGCGATCACATAACACAGTGTTATTCCTTCCATCCTGTACGTTTGTCAATTAAGTAAAGAGAGGAAAAGATGCTTTGGATAGTGGGGGTCGTAACTTTTATTTTTACCGTGCCAGGGCTACCCATCAATTGATTTTATTTCAGAAAAAAGGGCTTTTACTGCTCCTGCCCCGGCTCGTCTACCTGACTACAGCCGCTGCTGTTAAACTGTTCTGCTCTGTGTGCTGCTGCAATCTCCTTATAAACTGCCATTGTTCCTTAGGCAAAAGCTGAGGCTCTGAGACAGAGGGAAAGAGACATATTTACTAAGAGAAAGAGAAGGAGGGGAAAAGAACTGAAGAGAGACAGGAGAAATGCTCCACCAGGAAGAGTGCAGGGGGAAGAAGGGAACTTGATATGCACAGGAAAACTAGAACTATGTAGCACAAACACAACCTTCCAAGACTTTGGAACACATGTCATCAGGGAAAGCACGACAGAGGGGAGAGAAAAAAAAAAAAGGGGGGAAATATACTCACAGAGCGAGCTAACAGCTCTATTTCCTCTAGTCCCACATATTCATCCAAATCGATTCCTTTTGAGAAGTGAGAGGCCATTTCTCATCTGCAAGACAGCTGCATCTCGCTATTGGAATAATACACACATACAGTAGATGGGCGCTCGCACACACACACACACACACACACACTTAAGTGTTTTCATATTTACGGTCACATTCAGACGTGTTCACACAAACACTGTACAGTGAGAAAACAAAATAAGGAGTTAACAAGTAAAGTGTCACAATGAGAATCTCACTGGAGGACAGTCTTACCAACGTAATAAGTTATCTGACAACACCACAGTGATGTCATTATTGCAGTCCCATCAACACACACACACACACACACACACACACACACACACACACACACACACACACACACACACACACACACAAGTGTTATGGATGGAGAGGTGAGCGACAAAGCAACAGACGCAGTGGTGCAGCAGGCTGAAGACGCTCTAGTTAAATGACAGTGTGCTTCAAGCCACACAAAAACAGAAAGTCTCCACGCTGTAATTGGACAAACTCATAAATATCATAAAATGCTATTTCTAAACACTCTCTCAGCCGCGCTCTCCTTCCCTCCCAAACACTCTGATTTGCTATTTGACACAAGCAGGCAGCCAACATCAGAGAGCTTCTGTGTGTGTGTGTGTGTGTGTGTGTGTGTGTGTGTGTGTGTGTGTGTGTGTGTGTGAGAGAATGCGTGTGTGCGTAATTATACCGCCTGAGGGAGGACAACAACAGGGATGGATGAATAATGTCCTTTGATCAGAGTAACACCACACACCCACAAATCTACTACATTAATGCTGGAAGTTACATCAGGTGTGTGTGTGGTTAGTTGGTAAAAGAAAGAAACAAAAAAAACGTTCAGCCACTAGTCTCCGGCCACCAGCTGCCATGACATACTCGCACATCAAGTACAGGCACAAACACAGGGAGCGTAGTGCTGATATGAAGGACCAGGAAATACTGTTCACAATCCTGCGATCGATTGACAAATCTCACTATTATGGATCAATAAATTACATAAATACACTCGCGGCGCGTGTACACAGTTTGTGCGTCATTGTCTAATTAGTTGAATGGAAACATTGAGTAACGGTGGCTGATAGAGGGTTTCCCTTTGTACCACCATGCAACGCTGTCAGTCCCAATTATGGGCAGGGCATCCATCCAATGACAGTGTGTGCTTTACTTATAGATGACAGTGAGGTCAGTAGTCAGGGTGTTGGAATGTTTCACCACAAAAACTCACTCTGACCAGAAATACGCTGGGACATTCACCGCCACAATCATTATTTGTAGATATTCATTTGGTTAAAACACCTCAGCCAGGCTACAGGGAGATCTCGGATTCATTTAGGGATTTAAATTGGTTTGGTGTAGTTCCCACTATCGATAGTTTCCTCCAGTCTGAGAACAAAAAGACCCGTCGAGGCTAACTAAGAATGATTAAGATTAAGGACTCTCTCTTTCTTCCCCCCCAAAAGATAGCTAGCAAACTACCGGGCAAAAAATAAATAAAAAAATGTGTAAACACTTCTGCAAGTAAACAAACATAAAAACTTTTAGAGTGTCTCACATCTCCTTGGTTTGGTCCGGAACTTCAGACTTTTCAGTTTGGTCTGAACAGAATCAGCAGGTGTGAATGGCGTCTCGGACCAAAGTCCAGATCAGAGGACCACAATTTTGAGCGATCAAAAGAGATGGTCTCAGTCTTAATTGAACCATGGTCAGCTTTGTTTGCGGTGTAAAAACAATTTTTTTTCAAATGATTCGGTCTTTCGGATCAAATTCGGAAAAATTAGGCTGCATATCATCACTCAATAAACAGCAGAAGAAGGAAAATAACAGGAAAAAAGTACAAATGAGCTGTTGCAGCATATGGGAGAGTATTTAACTAACTTGGTCGAACAGAGAAATCAAAACGCTCTTCTTAGAGGAAAATAGGTGCCAGTCATAATGCTATGATAAAAGTAATAATATAGTGGCAATGTTACTTTTTTTTCCTCCATTACAAGTGGAAAAGATACTAGCCAAATAACGATACGCCGACGTCAGACACATGCCGTCTACAAACCAATCAATGTTAGGTGTGAGGTCGTAGGTGTGTCATGCAGAGTTCTTTAATGATCGCAAAATTGCAATGAAAAAACAAAACAAAACGAATCAAATGTACACAATGTAACAAAAACACGACTTTCACCTGGACTTTCAGGTGTGGAAATGCCTTTAAACTGACATATTTTCTGATGAATTTGACAGTGGTTAAATTAAAGCCTACTACCAACTGCTACCACAGTTTAAGTGTCAACCTCAAATGGTGAACGGACTTTGATCCAAAGTACAACAATCGAGCTTTCTTTTTGAGTTCATGTGGACAGCGGTAGGCGGGCATCGAACCACAGACGCTGCAATTAGGAATCTGCCTCCTGAGTCACAATGATGTCAAGAGATGGATTTGTCGCTCACCGCTGATTGATTAGGGGGAATAAAATGACACAAAATAACCTTCAGCCCAACGAGACGTCCACTAACATGACAACGCAACGTCAGTAATGGATGGAGTCGATTTGATTTCATTAGAGCACCAGGCTAAAGCGGCCTTCGTCTGACTGGCGTATGGGGGTGGTAGCGTGTGAGGAAGCCGAGTGCAGCTACAGGTAAAGACTTCACCTAATTCAAAACCAGTCCTTTCTTTGGATGGAGGCTCTTGAAGACGAATCTTAGGGTCTCACACTCACCCTTGAGCACTTGAAGAATAAGAAATATGTGATCCACTATGCATCAGGCACAATATTCCTTTTTTTGAATAGCTGAATAATTAATTAATCAACCTCTGTGAATGAAGTGTAATTTTTAAGTTGCTCCGGGGATGAATTCTGAAATAAAAGCACTGTGCGCGTGTGAGATCACTGAACAGAGCGAAGGCAGGAATGATGAGAAACCACACATACACACACACACACACACACACACACTCATGCCTCTAGTGTTACACTGCAGAGAAACATTAAAGAGCATCACAATACTTTCAGAGTCTTTGAACATTTTTTGTGTTATTCGGAAGTGTTTGTTTTTCTTCAAGAGGCAAAACAGAAGGACATCTCCCCATCGCTGCTGTTAACACATCTGGTGCAAACAGACCATGATATAATTCATGTGGCGTGGTCTTAAAAATTTTTTTTTAAAAAAGGAATAAAAAATGGGGACGAAGAAGAAAGAGAAAACAGCTGCAGCGGGAGAAGACGGATCCGAGCGGACGTGTTGATAGGCAGCTCTGAATCGGGGCAGGCAAGATTTAGGAATAAACAGATCAAAGTGTTTCGCGACCGACACAATCCAGTTGCCATTACTGACCTCTGTGCATGTCGACAAACATTTAGCATGAGAACTACATGAAGCCAATGAACAAGCCGGGACAGACATCCTCCCACACAACGACACCTGGGAAAGGAATGAAAAAGAAAGTCCATGCAGCACAGGAAGGGAAGAATAATGCTGCAAACAAAAGTAATACATGTATAAAGGTCAAAAATGTCAGAAATGGAAACAAAATAAAAGGTTTTGTACTTTTGTACTGTTTTTTTTTTGCTTGGGTGGTACATTCAAGCTGAACTGCTTAGACTGCAGCAAGGGAAGACATGTCTTTCCTTAATCAATAATGTATTCTTTTCAATACAGGCAAGTGTGCATTATTCAACAAAGGCTGAGCGATGAATGGGAGGGACTAACACAAGGAGATGCCGCAACTTTTATCTAATTAACAAACAGGAATGAAAGGCAGAGAGAAGGATGGAGAGATGGGATAGAGGGACGGCACGAGCAGACGGGAGGAAGACAGGAAGAAAGGAGAAGAAAGAGAAGATATGAGACGTATATACTTTTTTAATTTTTTTAATTTTAATGGGGAAGCTCTCTGATAGTATTCTCTGGAGGTTGATGTGGGAATGGCTTTGAATGGAAGTCATCAGCACCGAAAGATTTAGCCTCAAAGTGACAGGCAAAAAGGAAACGCGCACGCACACACGCCAGCACGTGCACACACACACACACACACACACACACACACACACACACACACACACATTAACATGCAAAGTAAAGGCATTAAAGCATATTTCTGCAGGGGAAATTTCACGCACGTCTATGCACACACAAGTACGAAGGCGTAATCGTGAATAGACAAACACCGAGGGTCTTACAAGGCATAATCATTGGAGGCGAGCTTCTCGTCATATTTCACATGAGGATTAGTGGAAATCTGCATGGAACAAGGCGGCACAAAGACTCCGCTACTTTAGAGGGGAAACGTATAAACTTTAACCTACAGAGGGTGAGGAGTTATATAAACTTTAAAGGAGGGGAGAGGACGGCACGCAAACACTACAAGGAAGAAGATTCACTAGTGAGGGACAAGATTCTTCTGAACACAATTCACTGTTGTTGTTTTTGTGTGAGGTGAGTATAACACACGTTGTGATTATGAATATGTAACAGAATCAGGACCTGTAATCATATCATAAATTCTGCAGTCCAGCATTTATTCCTATCACCTCTTTAGCCTTCCTTGACTGAACCTCCAACCTCAATTTCCTGATGTATAAGATTCTGTTGAACAACAACTGTGAGCAGTATATTCGACAACACAGGTTCGTCCTCTGCATACCTTCAAATCCCACTGGGAGCGTTTCCGAAGAGGAGCGTTTTGTCTGCCCGTTTTATCCTACTTCCTGACTACGTTATGTTTCCTTGACTGTTGTGCTTCTATCGTGAGTAAACGTGGTTAAATAGATTATTTTTTGTTCGTTTTGTATTTATTTTCACCATTACCTAATTTGTGCTGCAGCCTGCAGACAAAGTTAGCACAGCCAGCTGTGTTTTAGTCAATTTATTGTGTAATTATTTCACATATTGTGTCTGTAGTGGGAAGAGAACGCATTTCTTGTCCAAACTGAAAGACAGCGGGAGTGGATGGTGATGTAGTGATGTGTTTTATGACTAAAAGTTTGCATGTTGGTGTTTTATTTTGAATATTGACCGGATTCTCTTGGTTTTTCTCTGACTGACTTCCTGCCCGGCCGATCTGCTCTGTTCAGCTTGCAGCGGTCTCTGAGCGGCTTCCACCAAAATTAGACTAGCCGCCTATCTTCAGCGCTGCACTGCGGCAACCCGCATCTGACATGCGCTGCGGTGCAACTAGTGGGATGTGTAGCAACGACGCCAATTCACTCGGGCAGCCGTGTCGGAGACGTAACTCATCACAGACAGAACTGGTTGAAAATAGCTTTGAAAATCCTCATAGTACATTAACTGTTATCGGGTGAAAATATTCTGTATCCCTAATATGTCCAGAAAAAAAAAATGGACAAAAATTTGACACGCTGCAAATTGTCTTTTAACACATTTTGCGAGCCCGGGGGGGAATAAAAGAAAACGGTCACAGTTTTGTGTCTGAATTATCATGCATAAGTTACAAGGTTTTCATTTAACAGAAGCATACATTATATCTTAACCTCGAGCTATAAAAGAGCCTGTATAAGCACAATTGTGGTGAAAGGTAAGAGGCATGTGCACCTGGCATGAGCAGCATGCAGACAGGAAGCTCCAGATAAGGTGAGGCAAAACAAAGAGAAGACAAAATGCGGGGCTGAGCACTTTAAAGTGGATTATTTTTTCCTAATATGTTACCAAAGAGGAAACCGTGCTGCTGTCAAGGAGCTGAATCGCTGCTGTTTGAGTGACACTTCCTGACAGGGGAAATAACGTTTGCCTGTGCTCGTATGTTGTGGGGACATAAATCTATTTACACAATCACATTGTGGAGAACTGCCTCCCTTTTGAGGACAAAAATCAATTCCCCAGGACATAGGTGATTACATTAAGAAGACTTAGTTTAGGGTAATGTTAGGTTTAGTTTAGAATTAGGGCTAGGATTAAGATAGACATCGTTAAGGTTAGGGGTTTGAGAGAGTCTCCAGAAAATGAAAGTCAATGTAATGTCCTCTGAAGTGATGAAAACACAACTTGTGTGTGTGTGTGTGTGTGTGTGTGTGTGTGTGTGTGTGTGTGTGTATGCTCCTGAAATAGGTGGAGCTCGGCAGGTGCCAATCAGGACAGCCAGTAATTCCCTTCCCACTCAACATCACCTCTGGTCAAGATGAGGGATTATCCCTCACCCTTTCGTTCCTCTATTCCAACGCACACCTCCCCCCCCTCCTCCTCCTCCTCCAGCGCTTATCCTCTTCTCCCCTTCCCTTCCCTCCCCTCTCTTAAAAAAGGTGCCACATGTAGCATTACAGGATCAATCACAGCAACCTGAAGAGATTTGTATATTTACAGTAAACGAACAAGAACCTCGCTGAGAGGCTCTACTCTTCTACATGTTTTATTGCGGGTCACAGCGTCAGATTTGGTGGGAAATCAGACAGAAAGATGGCTTTTAGGCATGAAATAGGAAGAAGGATGCTGTTTTTCTGATGAAGAGTTATGATTCTGTTAAACAACAGGATCTTGAGCAAAGAGAGAGGTGTTTACAGAAACATATATCCTCGGGAAAGTAGCAGAAAAGACAAACACAGACCCGGGGCGCTATAGGTTGGGGGAATTTTCTTCTTCCGACTTCATGGCCCTCGTGTTTCTAAATCCACTGGATTTAGAAGTGTGGTCGTACTGTTGAGAAACATTAGCACTAAAAAAACAAGTCATGATCGTTTCATTTATTTACAGTAATTAAACCGAGGTACTGCATCACCAGCTACATGAGAATGACATATTGACCTTTAAGCATCCTTAATGCTGGTCTGATTAACATACTTTCCAGTAAGCAGGGGTGGAATGAATGAAAAATGTATCTCATTTAATTTGTGAAAAAAAACCTAACGCTTACTTTTTATAAAAATCTGTAATTTTACTTCTACGTGAACATTCTTTAAAATCTCAAATCATTTGAAAGAAAATCAGTGAAAACTAGCTCCAGCGAGCTCCGTGTCCGGAGAGGTGACACCCTCAACCTCCCTCAGAGAACATCTATAAAAGAATGAACATCTAAATGTGTGCAAATGTACAGCATGTTCACTGGCTGAGTGTCAGAGGGCAGCGAGGGTAAAGTCATACCTGAGGCTCGCAGTTTGTGAACGATAGAAAAAAATGCAGTGCAATTGTCACTCACTGTCCAGAGGTGACCATCCACAGGAACACATTTTATATGTGCACAGGTCTCTTTTCACTTTAATGTCTGTGTTCATCTAGTGCAGCTGCTCTGAACTTTATCATGTCTATCCATCTCTGCATTGTCAGCTTTACATTTGTAGAAGCTGCAGGTTATTGGATTTATGTTGCTTAATATTGCTTTACAAAATTGATATGGGAACCTCCTTTAGTGGTTTTGTCCTCTTTTCTGGTGAATTCTAGGAAGGCTAAACTGAGGAAGGTGGTATAATATTTATAACTAATAATCAGGCTGCAAATTGCTAGTCTATAAAGAACAATTAACTGTTTATTTTGGACATTAGGACTTGGTGTGGTTGGTATTGGACCTGGATGATGTTCTGCTTCAGGAGGGGTTGCACTGATATTTCATTGCATTATTTTGTAGCCTGAATGTGTTCTTTACTTCAGTTCAATTGTCATTCCTGCTAGTAAGCCTTCTTTGATCTTCTGGGCAAATACCACAGTTAAGAATATCCCCATTGTGACACTGACGAATTCCAGGAGCTCAGCACTGACACCAGAATCCACACAATCACGCTCCGTTCGTCGGCTCCCATTCAGGGTTCAAAGTGATTGGCAGGCGAGGGGGCATCGCCTATTCAAAGGAGGGAACCAATCAAGACTCGTGTACCTTGTCTGAGGGAATCCTACACAATGAGTGGAGATTTCCCAGATTACAGCTCCCTGCACCGCACAGTTGGTGTTATGGACTACGACAACACCCACTCCTTTTATATTTCCATCTCCTCGCTCTTCTCTCCTTAGTCACCGCATCAATTCTTCTGGCCTTCCTCCTGTCCTCCACTTGCTTTTCAAATACTTTCTTCTCCAGACTTTCTTCTTCCACCCATTCCTCTAACACCTCTCTGCAGATACTTACCTCATCCTCCTACCCCGCTATCTTCCTCCGCAACATGTCTTTCTACCAGCGCTAGCCAGGTTCCACTCTCTGCCTTTTTTCTCTAGAAACCAACTGCAGCGATATTTTGTAAGGTACAGTTAACAGCTAAAACTTATCCGCAGTTGGTAAGAGTTTGATTTTACAGGCTTGTTGACAGCAGCAACAGGAAAATATGTAAAGACAAAACTTTGGTCGAGCCACTCAAAACCAAGTAATCCGACAAACTTTGTTCATCCATTCCGTCCATACCCGACCTTGCATTTCACAACATTCATAGTCACACATTCTTCCACTAAATCACCCACATTCATGACTCCAACATACCTTATCAGCCATGATCATGGACGACCCCCCATGAATGCCCAGGATGGGTATGAGCGTCTGCGAGGAAATAAAATCCAAAATCTGGGCAATGGCCTCCTGGTCGGTGCCATCCCCGAAGATCACGCCGTGGATCTTGGTCCCAGACATCAGGTCGCACATGTGGGTGATGATGCTCTTCGGGTCAGTTTCGTTGACCAGCAGCGTGACCACATTGACGTCGATGGGGTCCTCTTTGCTCCACAGTGCCCGGATGTCCCGGTCAGAGATGTAACGCGTGCGTCCCAGGATCACCGCAATGTTCAGGACCGGCACTTTTTCCGAGCCGCCTCCACCTCGCTGCTTTTGAGCCGCCGCGGGGTCGGCAATCAGGGTCACCGCCACCATTAGAGCCAAGGAGAGCAGCACGCTATTACTTCCACTGCTACTGCTACAACCGCCGCTCCTTCTACTCCTCCTCTTACTCCTTTTGCTGCTGAGGGACATACTGCCAAACCACTTCATCCCCTGCATGGAGGGAAGATGAGGGAAGACAGAAGAGATGAAGACAGATCAAAGAGTGAACGAGAATGGAGAGAGAGGAGTGGAAAGAGGGAGAGAAATAGCAGTGAAGATAAATTGTTAATGCACACCTCTTAAATCCCACACATTCAGGTAGCAACTACCTCATTTCATTCCAGTTCTTCTCTGTAAATTTATTAAAAACATAAACCTTGAAAGGAGGAAGATGGCCTTGGGAGGAAGTTGCGGAGGGGTGAGAGAAAAAGAAGATGACTAACATTATACACTTCATGGTCACGACTGCTAGGAATCAGATGATTCAGGAGCAAGCTGTGCTGTTCAGAAGAGGCAAGCAGACATTTATAATGTCTGAAACGCCAAAGTTTTAACAAAAGTTGACACAAGTTGGAGGGGATTCTAGGAGTGTCAGGAACAGACAAACACTACCGAACTTTTATTTACTTGTGGTTCCATTTGCAGTGTTGTACAAGGCAGATAAATAAAGGTGTGTGTGCGCGTGTGTGTGTGTGTGTGTGTGTGTGTGTGCACGCACGAGAGTGACATAATGGTGGACAATTTGGGTTTCATATTATGGTGTGGAAGTTTTTCTCATATACAGTTTGGGGAAATGTTTCAAGCATTATAACCCAAAGTATGAGGTGTAATGATAAAGTTGAGAGACTGTTCTTGTTGCTCACAAACAACGCAGCACAGTAAGGCACACAGAGCAGGAGTAAGTGTCCCAAGTTATGTCGCTTGTTCAACATCAGCACTGGTACGTACGCATTTGCGATTTCACCGTGGACTTCGGCAAAGAGTTCGAGTTTAGAATTAAGCTCTGGAAATTGGCAATGGTGAACCTTGAAACGTTTTAGAAAATCTAAAGCAATGAAGCAGTGACCTGTCCGAGGTGTTTTGAATGAAAGTTGCATTTCAAGAGGGGCAGAACGTCACTGTCCAAGACCGAGGAAGGAATGTCAGGTCTGGAGCGAAACTGAGTGGGTTTTCTTTAACATTTGCATTTACTGTCAGAGTAGAAGTGTGAGGTGCATTGTGAATGTGTCCCTCAGGATCAAACTACCAACACCTCACACTTCTACTCTGACAATCCACGGCGTCCGGGGGAAAACATTTCGTGTAAACGGTCTGAATTTGGGCACAATGGCACTTGGGTTCTCCAACATTGTAATGCGCACACTCACAACATATTGAAAAAGTGCGACTTTAAAGCCCAAAATAACACAATTTCCACACCCCAACACCACTCAATCAGATTTTGCAACCGTTTTCTATTCCCCAAAGATTTGACAAGAAAATTGAGGGGCTTCTCTGCGCGAGTTTCAAGTCCTTGGTGAAATTGTAAATGTGCATGTAACTGTGGTAACAAAAACATGTGTAACACAGGTGCTGATGCTGATCAATTGAGGGAACTTGAAATAGTTGCTAGGATTGTCACTTTTTTCTTTTGAAACTTGAAAATTCATTCGAACGTAATTAACATTCTGTAATAACCCAGGAAAAGGAACAATCTCTGAACTTTTTGAATGCACCTTGTAGTTTAATTGTATTCTAAGCCATGCGAACGATAAGGCTTACAAATTTTATTATCATCCTCACACTTAGATTATCACCTTTGCTTTTAGTGCTACTTGGACTATGAACACGATAAACATTACACCGACTAACATAAAAAACTCAGAGTACTGCAGTGCCTGCAGCGTCATAGAGCTGCTTGAATGGCTTAGTCTAGTTCCTACTGCAAATAATCAGCATTTCAAATTTGGACAAACTCAAAGACCCCGAACAGGAGTCCAAAAATGAATCAAATTTGTGTCCTCACTACACTAATCCTACTTTCATGGATTCAGTTGTGTTAAAATGAATGCATAAGAGTTAAACAGTGCACAAAGGTAGTAGGTGCCACTGTCATACCAAGGCTTTGGATTTAGTGCCTCATGGAAGGGACACCCTTTGGCAAGCACAATGCTGAGGTTGTATGACAAGAAGTGACATTAACAAATCTATTCTCAACCATCTAGAAACACTGATGTGAATGGGTAATAAAACAAAACAAAGCTAAATAGTGTTTTTAATGAAGTCTGCTGCACCTGTCTCATCTCGCTGATGTTGGTTTGAGCAGCTCTTCCTTATATTCATGAGATCCTATGAACAGAGTGGTGACACAGCTGTCAGATACACGCACAGATCAGTTTGTTTCTGAGAGGTAAGTAGGACACAAATTACATAAAGGCTGAAAAGAACAGGCTAATATAAACCAAGTGAGTGCTATAAATAGCTTGGGATGCAAGATAGTGTTCTCTTGTGTTTTTGAAGTAGCACTGCCTTGGACATGGGGATGAACATTTATGTAGAATAATGTGTACAAACAGCATTAGTGAGTAGAGGTAAGAAGGTGATGATGGTGGTTGCTCTGTACCAATCAAACAGAAAAACAGTGACATCATCCCATCGTCATCACAACCTATACGACCCCTCGCCCAGTAGAGAGAGCACTGACTGGCCTCCTTGGACACCATGTGCTCAGAGAGCATAAAAGAGAGCATGTGTCATAAGATATATGAGCAGGTGTGCTGAACAGCAGAGCGTGAGCGAAATCATAAGGGCATGAAATACATGGTCACATAATGTGACGATTTATGGATTTGCTGACAGGACTCCATGTTTTTTTTTCACCGACCGTTGATTCACAGGAGTCGTCGTTAATTCTGCCGCTGTTCAAGGCAGATTTAAGCTCTGGGAATGCAAGTTCAGAGGAAACTTGTCGCATTTACAACGTTCCTGCACATTAACATGAGTGACGAACAACAGGGTGAAAAACATAGCAAGACATCCACGTGTTGCCAACCACTGAAGCACATTGTCATATAGGCAGATGGCAGAATAGAGTGACAGATGTTTCTTTGTCAGTTTGTTTCTTTGTTAACAATATATTCAACAGAGTAAATGGTCTTTGGTGCAGATCTGGATTGATGAGAGGAACCTCACAATTACCAGCGTTAAAGCGTTTTTTGCTATTTTTTTTTTTTTTATGATCTTAATGACGTACTCGCATTATTATATTTATATATTATTGCTGTGTGTATGTGTATTTGGATGCAGTCCTGGAACTAAATGCAAACAATAAATGTATATTTTCACTATTAGAATAAAACACTGAGTAAAACATGAGCAGGAGTATGTACTCTGATCTCAAGCTTTGGTCTTTTTGCAGGTTGTGGTGTGAAGCATCCACCTGTTCCAAATTATTCTCTGTGTCACATACGCCTGCCAACTGCTGTTTAACGAGCCCTGTGAGTTTCTCATTCGTCATCAACTTTTCGATGAGTCTTCAAATCACAATACTTTTGAGATAAGAAATAACATAAAATACTTTTTTATTTTATAAAATTGCCCGTGAATGTTCAAACCTACAGAGAAAGAGAGGAAGTAGTGTCTGCATTGTCTATTTCCAAGTATGATGGTGGTTTTAGATTATTTTCTGTGGGCTAGGATTTGTCATACCTTGTGATTTTGTAATGAAATTGAGACTCCACTGGAAGGCTCCATTGTGAGCTGAATAATGCATGTGGGCTCACTGTGTCATCCTGTGTTTTAAAAACAAGCAGAGGACTGCTTGTCCCCCCTGCCCAACTAACCAGAAACACTGTTTGAAGAGACTGGAGGATGAATCATCCAAATCTCAGTCCATTCTCTGTGGGAAGAGCACTGATGCCTAATGGATTCCTAGTGTCTCTGTCAAGAAGTCGTCAGATTCCTTTACCAAAAAGCTGTAGGATTACTTGGAGGCTTGCGAAATAATTTAATTTTAAAGGACGGGCATGTATTTGCATTGCAGGCATTGACTGCATCATACCTCCACACTAGTCAAGTGATTATCTCTCTCCTGATTCACTTTCATGTATTTCCACATGTTCACGCTGTAACAGAGTGTAACAGTCTCTTGTGCTGCTGATCAATGAACAGCTTCCAAAGCAGATATCCAGGATGTCCAATGTAAAGTCCAACTTTCTTTGGTTTGTTATCTTTGTAGCCTCAAGTTTGGCATTTTGGCTGACGCCATCTTGTTTTTTTTGAGCCAGGAGTGACCATATTTGGTCGAGCTTTTGTTTTCTTGAAATGCCCATCTAGTACATACATGTTTTTCTTATGTGTTGTATGAATTGAGGAATGGATGGCTACTAGACCACAGAAAAACCTGCAGTATCCTACTTGCAAAGTGTTTTAGAGAAAACACACATGCACACAAACAGTTTTCACTGTTGGTAGCCACAGTAATCGTGTTTGGCAAAACCTGAGTTATAAAAAGGGGTCAAACTGGCACCAATTTGATGTAAAATGGTATTTATAGTAACAAGCGAGTCCATCGCTGACAAAATTATCCTTCACTTCCAAATTGGTGGTGTGAAAATCTGACGAACAAAAGAGTACATTTTTTCCCCTCTTTTTCCTTGTCTCAACTCTAGAGCATTATGGGGTTATTTTTGAAACAAGGAAGTGGCAGTAAAAAAGCTTAAAAAAAAAAAAAAAAAAAAAAAACAGGAAGTCAACGCAATGCAGCGAGAAAAAAAGAAGTACTATGTCTAGAAAGAGAGAAAGAATGACAGGGGGAAAAGAGAGAGAGAGCAAGAGAGGACGCCTCCCCAGCCAAATCGTATTGGGCAGTTTGTCGTCACACAAAAGCTACCGTTTCCTGGCACCACAACAGTAAATGATGTTTGGCAGGCACATCCATACTACTGGCTACAATTCACACACACACACACACACACACACACACACACACACACACACATCTTTCCTACCTCACACAAGGCACAAAACAAACACTCTATAATATCAAGTCTTTCAAAATATAATTCTCACTGATGAATTTATAAGAAACTGAAATACATTTGTTTGATTGCTTTTTTAAATTCTTCCCTGAGTGTTCAATCAGACAACACACTCTATACACATACACACACACACACACACACACACACACACACACACACACACACACACACACACACACACACAATCCAGCAGTAAAATCTCTTGCTTTACCATTGCCACAATTCCCACATGGCTTTGCCATCACAAAGCCCATGCTTTAGATCCATACAAAACTAGGTTTCACGAGTTAATAATTCAACAGCAGTCTCTTTACATGATGATTAATATGATTGCATTTACAGCTGCGGTCACATTTGTTCTTCCTTCTATCTCCCTAAATTGCATTAAAGTTAAATTAACATAGTGTACACATTCTATGGCTATGATTTATTTACAGTCACGGTCAGAATGGCTGAAACCGAGGATGATAAGTGTATGTTTTACTGTGCAACGGCCCAGAGGACGTATGTGTGCATATATACTGTATATCCACATACCTTCTAGTTTATAGAAAACTATCCTGTAATATATGTTTTTTTTCATCCCTCACTAGCTCCTCCATTACTCAACATTCATTCAATGCCCCTTCATGTATCTGTCCATCCTTCCTTTTATCATTCCTTCTGCTTTCATCCGTCTATCTTTCTTCAACCTTCAACCATTTGCTACCATATTGCATCGACTTAAAAACTACTCAGTCCTCCGGGGTATCTCTCAATTTCTCTCCGGGGCTTTTCAAACCTTGAGGTACTCTGTGTATCCTCAAAACCACCCCTCTTTATCCGTCCTTTTTTTTTTTTTCTTCCTTCCCATTTCATGTGCTCACCTTTCCTCTGCCAATCTCTCCATCCATTTATGGATGTTGGTCCATTTCATAGCAAAGTTCAACCGATGTAAACAGAGGATATTTGGTTCAACCAAACGCTGCCAAAATTGTAACTGTGTAATATATATTTCAGTTAATTACTGTTCTGTTAATATACTGAACAACGTTCACCAAAATGACTATCAGAAGAGCTTAGATGGGATCTCACTAACAGGTGCAGACATGTGCCAGAAATGCACAATCACCCACTTCACCAATGCAAACTGCAAATTTGTATCAAGAAACAAAATTAACAATTTTACACTCTTTTAAACATTCCTTTGCTATCTAGGCAGGTTCTAATTAGGAAAAGTGATTCGAAGGTCTAAGTCTCGATCCCAGTTTGTTCAGCAGCCTCTTCCTACCAGCTAACTACCAACAATTTGTTTGAGTTATTTCATTGTTCGTTGTTTACTGGCTTTGGATATGAGCAAATGGCCGAGTGTCTGCATCTGCTCCCTCACGCCTGTTACAGTTGAATTGTACTGTAATGCACATCCACCTTCATCACCCCTCTTTCCATCTTTTATCTGTTTTTCCTGATCTATCCTTTAGTCCACCGTTGTACATTATCAAGCTCTATTGTTTGTCTTTGTGTCCCCACTCTATAATTGTCCCACGACATATGCCCAGTTATACAAAGACCAGTTCAAAAATAACTCCATTCTAAAATAACTCAGCTTTGTTTCTCCATTTGTTCACCGTTTCCCTGTCTGCCATCACACCCTCCCCCATTTCCGTATTCCTATTTCTCTCAACTAATTTCATTCCCCAAGTTCTGTATCCTTCTGTCCCTTTCTATTTCAAGAGTTTCACTCTAAAATGAGATTCTGTCATTTGAAGAAAACAGACACCAAGAAAAAGAAATTGTATGAATACCAATGTGCTGCTGAATTTATAGGTCTGGTTGCCTTTGCATATGAATTAACCATCTGTAGAAGGATTGGAAGCATTTTTATTTTTTTTAAGAATATAAGACAGTTTTGAGGATTTTATTTTATTTTATTTGTTTTGGTAGTTTTTATAATTGACAATATACAACTGGTAAACTAAAGCTTTTACTTTCCTTCTCTTGAGCACCTGTGTTTAGGAGGTTTATTGGTCATTCTGAGAAAGATTATTGGCTGCACAGTGAAATACGTTCACCAAAAGCAATTTTTGCAGGAGCAGCTGGAGCTTGGTACCAAACTTTGATACTTTGAAGGCACCGTCCGAATTGGTTTGGTGGTATCTAGCATTGAAAAATGATTTGTCATTTGGTACGAACTTGTGATGCCAACGTAAATCATTTTCATTTTAAAACTTATAACTTTTGCTCCATTTATACAAGAGTAACTCTCACTGGTGTCAGTGAGCCACAGCAGTGAACATATGTAGCTTCTACTGTGGCAGCCTGTGCATTGAAACCAATCAGTTTAAACTTATGTTACGTAAATCTTCTGCTTGAACACCTTCTTTCACTCATTTCAAAATCATTTTTGGCCATACACGTGTCAAAACTGTGAGCACTGCAGTAACAGGAAGCTTTTCTGTGCCAGCCGGCAAGCTAGTGTCTACTAAGGGCATGTGAGGCGTTTACGGGACATTGGGAAATAGTAGCGTCAAGCAATTGCTTCCATGCGAGGGATTTCCAGAACATCGCTGAATGGTCTTGTAGTAACTGACAAGGGAGGAGTTTAGGGGACAGTTGTTAATTGAAGCTACAGATAACAACCAGGGTTACACTCTCCCCCACTAAAATGCATGATAACTACAGATTTGTACCAAAATTTGTATTGTTTTCTTTTTCTTCAAATGGATTTTATAAAAATTTGATTGGCACATGAATTGCAAATATTTGAATGATACTCAGTCATATGATCAGCCGTAGACATCTTGGCTGAGGTGGTGAGAAAAACAGGCCAAGTCCAAATTAAAATGTGTCCTGGCTACCTCGGTCTACTTTGCATAATATATTTAATACATAATGTAATGTTTTACAATAAAGGTTCTAAAATTGTGAGATGCCTATATTTGAGACTAGTTTTTCCAAAAAAGGAAGTCGTGATAGAGTAGAAAGAGTGACCGTGTCCATGTAAAGAGGAGGTGAGGGGGGATTGGGTGGAAAGAACAGATGACTTTCACCCAGCAGACCAATATTCAAGTCCTGTTGAAAGCTAAAATGAACATGGATGTATTTTATGTAAACATAAGTAAGTAAATTTACACAGTATATTTACTTATGTTAAGTATGCTACTTTGATTTGATTTGATTTGTTTGATTTTGAGCCAAATCTTGTCCTAAACCAAACCAAGTGGTTTTGGTGCCTATATCGAACTGCAACATTTAATGCAAACTATGAATTTTTGCTAAACCTCACCATGTGGTTTCGGATCCTAAACCTCGGGCACCTTGCGCACATGTCTGAGATGCCAGTGAGCTTTGTTAGACAGTCCAGGCCAACAGAAAAGACTAGGCCAAGAAAACTTAGGCATGTCACAATTTGTAAGGTGTTATCTTGAAACTAATCCATTTTGCGCTTTGGACCAACATAGCTATTACATATTTTGATGTGAGACTCAGTTTGGTAAAGAGTGCCACTTATAGAAACTCAATATCATCAAGTCAATATCGTCAAGTGAAACATATCACCCCTTAAACCTAAGCAAACTTTAGAAGTACAAAAAATACTGTAATAGTATGTAGAAATGTTTCCAAGATTACTGGTGAACTGGTAATTTAACAGGTCAGTTTACTGGTGATGGTACTCTAATAGTTAATCTGAAAGATCCTTCAGAAGTCTGAAAAAATAGCCCTGGTAATGTAATCAGGGGTGATTTTGATGAGCCAAGTTACTCACATTTCTAAAATAAACCTTGTCAACTTTTACCAAGCACACAAAAATATTATCATTATAGGAAATGGAGGATCCAGTGTTTTTCTGGAGCTAGACCAACATGAGGAACTAGACATCGAAAAACCTCAACCTTTGATGCTTAAATGTTGACCATTCTTTTCAATAATAAGTTCCCCCAACTTTCAAGTACAGTAACCCTTGAAATACACAAACTGTTCCCCATATACCTGACATTCCTCTCCATTGTCACATCATTCCTTTATCCATTCTCTCCCAGCCATTCTCTCATTCAATCTCTCTCTCAGGCCCCAGCCATCTGCTCCGTGTGCCCTGACATGTGCATGAACGCCCATGAGAAGCCCAGTGGAAGTAATCGTCTGTTACCACTCAGGCTTCAACATGTTGTCTGCCCACTGCACATACCTATTTAGTTCCCTACAAACCCAATGTGTGTGTGTGTGTGTGTGTGTGTGTGTGTGTGTGTGTGTGTGTGTGTGTGTGTGTGTGTGTGTGAGAGAGAGAGGGGGAGACTGACTGGGATTGTATTCTGGATGTGCTCTCTCTGTTTCTTTGCTCCCTCTCTCTGCACCTGATGCCCAAAGCACACCTCTGCCTCCTCGCTGTATTGGAAGATCAAACTGTAGTGCGTTCCCACATTCGTTGATTTTCACTTCTTTTAGAGCTAATTGTATCAGTCACTTCCTGCATAATTAACATGCAGGGATCCCATGTTAGAACACCGTCTCTCTTTATGAATTCAAATTTCAATTGGCTGTATTGGGCATGACATTTAAATCATTTGTGTTGCCAAAACATAAGGGGCAAGCAAAGGAAAGTAATGGTGACCAGAATTCAAACACGTTGTCCAACAGTGTCAATATGGGTTGATAATGTCACTTGACTTCTTGCTTTGTATCATCAAGCAAAGATCTGAGTCTTGTGAAGTTTCTGTTTTCCGACAACAGGAAAATAATTCTCCGATGCCATCTTTGAAGGCCACAGTCAGTCAGAGGTGATTTCAGGCTTTATTCAGCCATGAAGACCAACGATGAATCTGAAACAGCGACACGGATTTGCACGAGAAATCTCTCTCTCTACCTGTTCTGGACCTGAATTTCAGCCGTTTACGGGTTTCAGAAGTGTCCTCTGATTGAAGCGATTGAGAGTTTCGTTCTGCTAATGCTGTCTTCATCTATATGTAAATAAAGGTGCATTAAAAATCAATCACACCTATCTCTCCCACGTACACGCACACGCACACACACAAAACCTCAATCTGCCAGTCTTTCATCTTCTCACAGTCCCCTGTTCTTTTTTTACACCCTTCTCTCTTGCATCTGCTAAGGTTTATAACTGGCACAAAAAAAAAATGTATGCAACAATACTTTATAACACTTTTCTACCTAAACACGAGCAAACACACACATCCACCCTCTTGCTGAACAGGTAATATTCCAGTACAAGCAAGAAAACCATAAAACTGAATTTTGTAGTCTACAGTAGGATCTGGGAAGGTGGCATTTTTTGGTGTCATAATAATATGGATTGCCCTTCCATGGGCTGAAGCCTGTACATATGGAGGGGAGGGGGGAAGGGGGGGGGGGCTTTTCTGTGAGGAGAACTGCGCTTCAACAACGTGACTGAATCCGGAGAACAGAAAAGAAAAGGTGGAGGGGCGGGAGGGGGGGGGGGGGGGGGGTTCATTTGGATTTCCCCATTAGATTGAATGAAGCCAACACAATACAAGTGCGACCCCTACCGGTACAATGTGGGCCTGTCTCCTGCACTCCTGCCCAAGACGATCCACACACGGTGTGAATATATATATATATATATATATATATATATTAAAAAAAAAAAATTTAGGGCCAAAGCCCGTGTTCACTTTATGGCACGATTCAAAGGAGGGCAGACAAAACATGTTCCCCCTAAAATTAAGGAACAACTTAAAAAGTAAGCAACGTGTTCTGAGACACATCGTTAATGTAACTGGTTGTTCGTCCTGATGTGGGATGGAGAGGAGCTGGAAGTTGTGCCAACGAGTGGCACGACCAAAACCCCGCAATGTGTTATCCAACCTCGGAAGAAAAATCACCAGCACGCACACCCATCTTTTATTTTACCTCTAATCTCTTTAGAGCAAAACCTGCTTCTCTGTTTGTGGTTATACAGAGATCATTTGGGAGGTGACTGGTGCACGAGGAACTACAAAAGGAGGCTTCATTTCTTTATATTTTAGATGTACATGCAGTTAATAGGTGAATTTATGGCGAAAGATGAACTGTTGTTGTGTATATGCCGTACAGATGCGCTTTGAAGCTGCCTGCGCTTCACTCACTGCGCCAGCCTTATGAATTAATAGGAAATCACAGCACTTGACGTAAGAGCTGAGAGAGGAGATTGTGATATTTTGTTTGCGCCTCAAACTGCCTGCCTTTTATCCTTTAAATCCAAGTTGATCGTGTTTTAGGGACGGCTGTTCCGTCTGTGGTGTTGTGCCGCACTTTGGTTTAGGGACGCTTGTGGGTAAAAAGCGGCACGGCGCCCGCTGAGCGAAGGGGGGAGGTGGTGGTGGCGGTGGAGGGGTACGGTTAATGATCGCTACAACCCAAAATTAAGAGCGAAATAAAGACATGGCAAAGTACTTACAGCATCTCCCTTCCACAGAGCTCCAAAACAGTGGTGTGAGATGACATTGCAACAGTCCCCTCTCTCCTCTGAGAAACCATGCAGCCTCTGATGGTGACCACTCTCACGAACACCGCACAGCAGGAGAATAAAAAAAAGAAACCAAAAAAAAAAAAATCACTGAATCTCCGGTGATGAATTATTCCCACCGTGTCCAAGAAAATGTATGAAATCCCCCCGCTTTATCACTTCACGAGCGCGCGACTGCGAATAAAAATCACTGTTGTTGTAATCCAATCTTCATTGTGTGTGCGCCTATACTGCTGATTCTCCACTGCAATCTCTCCTGGCCCCGCACATCGTGGGGGCTCAACCTGCCTCGGTGTGATCAGAGCACCCCGTATCCCGTTATTCCCGTCCCGGGAGGAGAGGAGCGCAGAGGAGGGAAGAGGCAGGCGAGCGGCCGCCGGACGCACGCACAGACGCACATGCACATTGACTAGAGGCTCCGGCAGCCTGCGAAACCGTGCGTGGGACCCGCTCCCAACGTCTCTCCCTTCTCTCCCCGTCGTGCACGTCAAATACGTGTGTGCGAGAGAGTGGAAGTGTGTGTGCCGAGTGTGCTCGCGTTTGGTCTGTGTGTATGCCTGCGCGCTTCTGCAGAGGCAGGGGCAGCTGGATAGATAGACGGACTGGCGGTCCGTCGGTCTGTCGCTCCCCCCCCCCCCCCTCTCTCTCTCCCCTGCTCTCTGCGCTAAAGCTCCATCAGGAAGTCGCTCAGAGACTAAACGGGCTACAGTGAGAGTTGTTCGAGATCAAAAACGAGTTAGACAACAATTTGACCCTCCTTCCTCGGACATTTCACCGTCCTATTTTATTTTTTTTGTCAAAATCATCCTCTGTTTGACTACAACTGCTTCCTCCAGCCATTTCTTTCGGGATCAATCCATCCGGAAAACCGGAGCACAACAGTGCAGATAAGTGGTGTAAAGAAAAAAAAAAAAAAATAACAACAGGCCTGTGAAGAAATGCCACATGAATGTCAAGTGCTTCACCCTCGGTTGCAACTGTGGATGAATTAAAATGGTGACACACGCACGTGCGCACACAATTTGTGAATGTAGACGAGCTTAAACTATTTTTAGGCGAATGAATAACCAGGCACGTGCACTGCTGTGAACTCTTCATTGTTAAAGTATGTTTGTCTTCTCTGCTGTAACCGACCTGCGAGTTTTCCACTGAAGTTTTTCCACAGTTGCTGCGACAGGCATTGTTCAGGTGGCGGAGCGCACACCTTTAGTTCCTCTGCTACCGTGAGATGCTCCCCGTGGACACCTCCGCCGGACCTACAGTGCGCGTTTGTGCGTGTTAAAGGTAGGACACGAGATCGATTTCAAAACAATGGTTCAAACGCATGCAGTGCAAGACATGACAACATTAGATACATCAAGTAAATGTAACTGCATGACAAATCACCTCAGACATCACACATTTGCACATTGAAGGACAGGGTTCACTTCCTGGACAACCTCCGGGACCTGAATAGCCGCCCCAAAAAAAAACACATTTTGGATTGCAATGTAAATATTGTGATGACAAATGAAAAAGAGAAGAATAGACGCACTGCTAAAGGTAGGCTATGTAGCCTGTGGGGGATAAAAAAAAAAAAATGTATGTCATATTTTGTTTTAATTGTCCTCCAGTTTAAAGTTTTGAAGGTGCTCTAAGACACCTAATCAGTATTAAAATACACAACTTCATTAGAAGGAGGGTATTTGGGCCCCACCTGCAGATGGTGGGAGGGGTTTCATGAAAATGTCAGGCAAATGTCAGATGCCACTTCCACTTAACTCCCTGATTAGGACCTATGACTCAGCTGACCTATGCATCTATCTATCTATGTATACATCTATCTATCCATGTATGCATCTATCTATCTATCTATCTATCTATCTATCTATCTATCCATCCATCCATCCATCCATCCATCCATCCATCCATCCATTCTCTTAGCACACTCAGCATTTGTGAATATCTCTCTCTTCTGAAACGGTCGTGTATATTTCCATATCTCTCCACTGTATACAGTCTCTCTCAGCTCTGATTCTCTCTTTGCGGAATGAGGAGCATGGAGGAAAGACGGGATCAGAGAGTGAGGGAAGGAGAGAGGGAGGAGTGTGTGTGTGTGTGGGGGGGGTTACATGCAGTAATATAGGCTTCACAAATGGGTATATAGTCACAATTCACACCTGACTGGGCAAACGACTATCAAATGACTGGAGAGGCGCAGAGTCGGCTGTATGTACATGCGCGTGTGCGTATGCGTGTGTGTGTGTGTTGTGTTTGGTAGCTGCTCACTGATTCTTTTTGAGTGTGTCGATGAGCCATATAAATCCATGCTATTCACACATCTGCAGCTTTAAAAAAAAAAATGTTCTTTAAGGATTTGTTATTGAGTAGTGATGCACCAAGCAGCCACCCTTGTACTCATGAAGAGTATAAACAAACAAGTTTCAATCTACTGTACAAGAAAGGGCTCTAATAATAATATTCCCGAAAGGACAAGCTATACGTACAACAACAAAATGCCGCAGCAAACCTGTAGCAAAGATGCAATAAAATGTCACAGAATGCCATTGTGACATTAAAAATGCCATAAGGCTCAGTCAGGTCACTATGAACTCATTATTGGGTATCATAAATACATTACAGTGTGCCTGCTGAAACATTACAGTGATACAAAATAGGATCATAGTGAAGACCCATCAGGCCATAGAATCTGAATATTAATCAGTATACAGCATACCTTCCTAGAAATATTTTAAGGATATTAAAGTGATAACAAAGGAGATTAGAAACACTGCAGGGGTTTACAAGCACTACAGGCGTGGCAGGAATGTTGCAGAATTCCCTCCTTAGAGTATGGACATACAAATTAAAGTAGAAACGTCGAAGAGGAAGTAATAATTCGGTGTACCATGAAGTCACTGAAAAATATATGGTCCTTCTACCCACAGGAATACAATAACAAAACAAAATGAAACCTGGATTTATATGGTAGGCCTACAATATCTTTTAAATGTAGTACTCTATACTGTGCAGCCTTCCTGTGTGTGATCTTGTCTGCCTGATCAGAACATCTATGTATCCTCATTCGATATTGATTTGACACATAAATGGAGCTCCAATAGCCTACATTTGACCAGTGACCCGTTTGTCATTTTCATTTATTCGCTGGAGGGCGTACAGAATGCAGAATCTGTTGGTTCTTTAGATGGTCAAAAGGAGGGTAGAATGTATGCAGCAGTCCAACATGATGTTTGCACAGGAAAACAGCAAACTATAAACTTCAACATATCCATTTTTAAAACTGTGCTTTCAATGAACTATTATGCTGCTACTTTGGTTAATTTATTTATTTATTTACTCCACCATAATGACAGTTTAAATAAAAACGTAAAGGCAAATCCAGTATTTTCTTTGCTGTTTAAATTAATTCGGGGTGCTTTATATTTTTTGAAACTAATATTATGGCAACAAGACAACAGGAGAAGTGACAGCCAGTAAGCAAAGTGGCAAAGTCATGAGTCAGACTTTAATCTGTGATAAAAGAAGCAGGTGTTACAAAGAATGAAAAGGTAGGTTAAGTATGGAAAATCTAATATTCAAATGAACCACAGATGGTTTCATACAAGTGCACGACCTATCTTCACATCCTTTTTGTAATTGTTTATCCAGGTGTGCTGCAGAGACAACAGGTCAAGAGAAGCCGCCCATAAAATCTCAGTAACAGCCGTTGTAGGTGAGAACCAGACATGCTGATGTTTGCTCCTGATGTGAAGGTGCTTTCTCAGTCTGACAGTGTTACACTCTGCTGCAAACTGCTCCTGTGTAAATCAGCCATCATGGTCCACTGAAGCCAGAAGGACAATGTCAGATGGTAGCCCAATGCCTTCACATTGGACACTTTCCAGACAGCCTGGCTGCACCTTCTTATATGTGCATACCAAAGTCAGGAAAAGGGGGCAGGTGCATCTTTATTGGAGTCCAGTTGTGACATAAATGCATTTGACTAAATGCCAAAAATTATAATTCAGCTTTTATAATTCCTGTAGCAAATCAACATTGTCACAAGCTTTGCAGGAATCCACAAAACTAACAGAATACTTTCAAATTTCCGTGTTTTCATTATTTATGTATCTAAATAAAAAACTATTTTAGGAACACAGGAACATAGATCAAGTGTTATTGCTTGGGTTCCTCAAAAGGTCCTGACACTCCTGGTAGCAGAAAGTGTTAAGATGCACATAAGCACTTGTGAGATGTTTGAATGGCTTCTGAAACTCTGCACCTCCACATCTTTCTGAGGTCAGATTAGGGATTTTGGATTTGGCCCAAAAATATCATATATCCACATATCCAATTCAAAGTGAGATTGGCCAGCTAAGAAGAAAACAGTTTCTGTCACTTTTTGTATAAATAAGTGAGCAACACTAAAAACATCCTCCAAGAGAAAAATGATCCATGTATTTAAACTGCAGCACACCAAGTCTAACCCGGTATCACAGCAAAGCAGGTAGTACACCTCTCAGTCCACTAGAGGATACCATGTCAGCTACACATTTTGCCTCTCGAACAAAAATCATGTGGTTTGGGTAAAATGTGACATGGTTGCAATTTGGTTAGGGTCAGGCAACAAAACTACTTGGTTAGGTTTAGAAAAAGATTATTGTTTGGGTTTGTGGCATGCGTCTTCTTACCACGGGTGGGTTCTCACAGCACGAATGACAATAGTCAGCTGAAGTCTGGTCTCCAAGGTGTTTTATTACACCACCAACATACAATATATACATCCACAATTTCTGTCATTCCCTGTCTCGTAGCCAACTTGCTACCCCACGTCCTCTCTCTCGTCTGATGTCATGCCACTCCCTTGTATCCAGCCAGAGAGGAACAATCAGGGATCAATTTCAGATGCAACCAATTAAGCCTCTCCTAGGCACCGTTCCCTGAGCCACTCCCCCAATCAGTCCCTCCTGCAGCTGAGCCAAACCACACCCGCCATCACAGGGTTTAAATAAGCAATTGTTACTTAGCGGACGTTTTGTAAGTTAAATATGTTATGGTATGTAACTTTGGTTACTTAAAAGAAATTTATATTGACTTTTGCTTTCTTACAGACTTAAAACCGTCTCCTAGATGAAAGTCCTGTGTTTGTACTTTGTCACATGACGCCCATCTTCAGCATCCAGGTTGTCACAAAACCGTAGCCAAAAGGCACCATGTGTGTATCTCTCTGACAACAATGGCTTTGACAGTACGGCAGTATTTGACACTGTGGGGAAGACAATGGGCCAGTCAAACGTGTGTACTATTCAACTAGGACAGGAAAAATGTGACACTGACATAGTATCCTGTATTGGACTGACAGGTGTAATACACACTTTGATTTCATACTCGGTTGCCAAATCACTATCATGGGCTGGAGTTTTACCCAACCTCCCAACCCAACCCAACCTAACCTAACCCAGTTTTTGATTTCCATCATGGTTGGGCAACAGATTGTGTGTTCTTTGTTGGTAAAACCCGGCTTTTAGGGTGGAGTATTCTGGGCTGGATGCAAACACAAGTCCAGGTAAATTAGCTACATGTGGACAGCATTCATTTAATCACAGATTGTCACTGAACAACTGAACTCAAGCTACCCTTTTTAACAGTCATGTTAGATGTATTGTGTACTGTGCCAATGGCTTCTACACCTCTCCTTTGCCCAAAGTGCATGTCAGGAGCTGTCTGTATTTCAATGTGCCTTATCTGAGCAGTACACAGCAGAGTTATTGGGGTTGACCTGCCAATCCACGGTCCTCAGTAATGTCTGTTTTAGTGTCTCTGTCACTGCAAGGCCCCATTAGGACAAACATTCACGAGACAGGAAGTATGTTGTACCTCTAGAGCTGATCATCAAAAAAAAACAATCGAGAAGGTTTGTATGGAGCCACATTTCATAGCAGAAGAGATATGAATGGACAAAGCTGGATGATCAGAGGGGTGAGTGGGTGGGACTGACAGTGTCTGCCTGTGATTGTATTTGAGTGTCTATGTATGTGATGGCTTGGGGATACCAGTGGTAGGAGACATGCTGTCTGGGCTGCCATGTGTGGGGGACTGTGTTTGTGTGTGTGTGTGTGTGTGTGTGTGTGTGTGTGTGTGTGTGTGTGTGTGTGTGTGTGTGTGTGTGTGTGTGTGACATGCTGAGAGAGGGAGAGGAGGGGTGTTACCAGGTCACCAAACAGCTGTCTGGGAGACAGACTGGCCTCAAGGGTTGTGCAACACACACACGCACGCACGCACGCACGCACGCACGCACGCACGCACGCACGCACGCACACACACACACACACACACACACACTTACAGAGCATAACATAACCACAAATATGAGACAGACAGACAGGGAAACAGATGCTAGTATCTTGCTCACACACACGGCACTGCAACATATGGAGATCAATTGGTTTCCTCATAGTCCTTGATCTTTTTATTGAGAGTATAATTCAGCGCTTCCTGTGGTTTTCTAGATGCAGTAGGGTGATGATAAAAATCAATTTCTCAGTTCTCTCTCTCTTTCTGTCTCACATGCACACATCTACACAAGTACAGTACAAACCAACACTTACAGTGCACATGATCAAAAGTTTTTACTGAGAAACCGTGCACGCAGTTTTTTTTAAAGTACACACAAAGTGCCATACTATTGCAGAACAACACAGCAAGGGGTGACTGACTCAATGGTACTACCAAACTTAACCAATCAAACACTTTGCTAACTCACAGGATGCTGTACTAATGTTACTATATTACAACTACCCACGTTGCTCATACACCCAGTTAAACACTAACGAATACAAAGCCTTAGCAAAAAGGTGACAGTTACCCCATTTCAGCTTTGCATCAACGTTGTGTCCTGGCATGATTGGATTACAACTGGAACAAAAAAGTACTGGTGAAAATGCACGCAGGACGCATTGGAACTGATCTGCCTTGGTCGCATTCGGAGGTGGTCTGAGACACTTTGGGCCATATTCTCTTTGCAGTGGAAATGCAATGCTTCCTCAATTTATCCTGGGCCACAATGGAAGACTGCCTACTCAGCTAACATCCTCTGAATAAGGAATACAAATAAAGGCAGCTCAGCTGTTAGTTTTGGATTTCTTTTTCCTCCACTCAAACTAACGTGCTTGATTGTGCCTAGCGCAGCTGAACTGTATAGCAAGTAGGAGAAAGCGTTATAAAGCAGCTTTTTAGCAATTTGAAATACAAGCTGCTATATTAGGCCTGTTTCTTGTTTTACAATTTATTGATTTCCTCGTTTTTGAGCACGAGTATCATCCGAGTAATTGTGTCAATATCCATGTTGATGAAAGCTTCTAACAGACACTAGCTGTGTGCACACAAGGCCAGACACATCGAGCCCTGCTTCCTCCTACTGCAAAAACTCTGCTGAGACTCTGTCAGTAATAAACAACTACTTGCAACTCTTCTGGTTAATTTCTGGCATCAGCTTGTTTCAATCAGGTTAGTATAAAATATCTTCAGCCAAATTACTGAGATAACTTTGCTCTTGCCGGATGAGTCGTAAGTGTTGTTTTCTTTTTTTTCTATCAGCTCGCTCCTTCCTTGTTAAGATATCTTCACTCAGCTAACTGCTTTCAGTGAGAATATAGTGTAAGGCTGAATGCATATTTTGATGACTGTCTGCATATATCACCCAGCTTCCCACCGTCAGTTTATTTAATAGAATAATAAAACCAGGCTAACAATTAAAGTTGGCCACTTGTGATCCGATCTCGCCAGGACGTCTCAGGACAGATTGATAATGCGGGACACAGCCCCAGTGCGCAGTAGCTCAATGTGGTCATCACATTGGCACCTCCCTTCAATGGTCTTTTATCATGTTAGGCCCACTACACCTCGGGAAGGTTCAACACCAGTCCGGGCATCCCAGAACTACTCACTTCAATACTCACACCCACTACCCCTGCTCTACCTGCTTTACATCAACTCTAGTATGAAATGTGCCTACATACTTTGGCAACGTTCAATGAGAAACCTTGCACAGAGAGATGTATACACACTGTAAATTTGGGAACACTCTGACTTTGAAGGTTGAAGAGAGAAGGAAAGAGGGAAGAGAGCGACATAAATCAACACAGTCCATGGAAATAACACAGTCCATGGAAATTCTGAAGTCTCTTCCTTGGCATTTTAATTATCTTTAGTCATTATTAGTTTAAAACAGAGTATTCACCATTTAATATAAACAAACAGCTTGTCTGATAAATGATTGATTGCACAACATTTAAAAAATAGATAGAGGCAAAATGATGTTCACAGCTGACAACACTCGACATTTCAAGATATACAATTATCTTAATGTCCTTTTAAAATGATCTCCAAGACTTAAGAAATGAACGCCTAACAGTTCCTCCAATGCAACTACTCAGAGCTTATTTGAAATCTTATTGTAATATACTTGTTGAAGTGAAGCAACTGTTGTTCTTATTTTGTTTGGCATTCAGTTGTAGCAGATATCAGGTATTCAGCAGCATCCACCCACACCTTTCCCTGAGCATTTCCCAACTAAGCACCCGTAAGCCTCATTAGCTACCAATGGAATAATATGATACGATCAGAAATGATTCCGCTTCCCTAAGCAGCATGACTTCATCCTTGATTGTTACTGTTCCACTGGTTGCATCCACAAATGTTGGCCCTTTCTTGCATCCCAGCATCACCCCTGAACAAGTGGACCCTGTAGAGTCTCTTCAAGCAAAGAAGTCCAAGGTATTGTTGTATTTTTCCGTTTCTATTCCTGTCTATTTTTGAGTGGCTTAACCATTATGTTACATTTGTTGGCCATTAACAAACAAAATGTAAGTGTTTCTAAGCTCAGTATTGATTATTCTTTGTTTCATATCATGCATTTTAATGTATGAGACCACAGGATGTCCCTGACACTTTATAGACCACACTGTTGGATATGGCCACCACAAGGATATCCAGTGAGCTCTGATTTGAAGTATCGGCAGCTTGGTACAGCAAAGTCTGCATCAAAGCAGGACAAATCAGCCACTTCACTGGTTTGAGAAAAATATTCATCCTCTGATACAGCAACAACAACAGATATGAGTTATCTTCTACTCAAGAGGACACCGATGAGCCCCACCCCACCCCTTCACCAAATGCACATGGTCTCCTTCGCATTGTACAGCAGCCACTTCCAACATTGTACTGTGCTGAATCATAATTTGTTGAGACAGCATACAAACTAATCTAGCTGACTAATCAGACAACCTATTCAGTAACATAAGGGCACTTGGAGAGTGCAGGTTTTCGCCAAGGCCACCCTTCTATGATATACAAATCTGCACTGGTGGGACACCGCATTAGTTGCAACGATTTTATTGGTCTTGCCTGTCTCTTTATCAGCCCTCACTGTGTGCCTGTCATTCAGGGTGAGCATGAGAGCATTCTGCGGGCTGTCGAGTCCCAGCAGACAAGTTCAGGGCTACATTTTTTTCTCAGGACACCTCTGGTGCTCCATGACAATTACTTGCTGTTTTAAGTTTGAGCAGGTACATGTGACTTTCAGAGGACTACTCATACTCGAGAATGTGGATTGTTATTATGTAGTTATCTAGTTAGTTCTAGGATGGCCTAAGTTTTGTCACGATTTAACTTTACTGCCATCGACTGGATTGTGAGATGTATAGCATTTAGTAGGCCCAATTAAAACAAGGGACTGCAGAGTATGGACCCAAAAGCACGACTTAAAACAGAGGAAATAAAAGCTTGGCAATTCTTTACATAGAAAACTCAGTGCCGAAGCACAGGGAAAGCAGAGGGACAAGGTAGAGTCAAAAACACATGGCTGGTACGAAGAGCCCAGAGGACAACAACAAACTTGCACAGAAGGCAGGTAGCACACCAACTGTTGCTGCATTCAAATGGGGTCGTGTTTACCATGTGTGAGAAGAGGCCGTATGAACGGTTCCCTCGTGATGTTCATGATGTCGGAATAGAATAGAGTCAAATTGTAATGTGTTTGCTGGGGTTTACAAAAATGGCAGAGGCCATGGAAGTACATTTTTCGTTGGATGTTAAGCTGATATATTGTAATTTTAGTCATGTAGAGTTTGTCTTCATAACTTAGATATTTTGCGACTTATCCAATTGAACGCCAAGCATATGGTGCACACGACTTTCCATGTTGTAACCATGAGTTCATGAGTTCAATTTGAACGCAGCAAGAATACACGATGGCGGGGAGATAATTGAACAGCGGTGAATACAATCAGGGCGGGGCAGAAAAATCACACAGGCAGAAAGGGAAGACACCTGAAACAAGAGATACTGTGAGTCACCAAAGTAAAATAGAAAATGGAAACTAAGAATGAGAAGGAAACAGAAACATGACTGAAGAGCTGGAGCAGGTTATGACACAAACACCCTGACTTGCAATGTTAATAAAAGTGAAAAATAATCAATGGACCGACCCCATGATTCAAATCAGTTCCAACAATTGATGTGCATTGGGACCAGTTACAACCACCAAGTTTAATGGAAATCTAGCTGCATTGAAAACATAACCTCCTTAGCAGACATAACAATGAATGAATACAAAAATGAAAACCGCATAACGATGAAATAAGGACCACGTCACAGAAAATGAGAACAGTTTGCTCAGATAATATTTAGGTGCATTTGTGTTCAGTAACACCTACTTTGTTTGGTTGTGCCCCACATACAGTATCACCATGAAAAAAAAAGCAAACATAATCATGTAGCATGTAGTTCACGATGAAACAGTTGCAGTGACTATAACCCCAATTTCCAGAGGGAGCCTTAAGCCAAGTGACTTTCTGAGCAGGCAAGCGGGTTCTTGCTTGTTCCTTATTTAATGTTGGAGTCACTCTGAAATGTATCCCTCGGTGCTGAGAGAACTCACTCTTTCTGCCTTTCGGCTTTTAAGTCGTGACTAAAGATGATTTCTGGTTTGATGTGTCTAAGACTCTGCTCTTGGACAATCAAGCCTCAGAGTAGTTTAATGTTTGTTAGCCTGTTTTTTTTTTTTTTACAATGATTCATGAGGTCTTTTCATCCCTTCTAAGTCCCCATTCAAAGCAAAAGTCAAAGAAAATGTTGATATACAAAGTACAGTGAAAACAGTTCAAATGTGTATTGAAAATGTAAATAAATTAAATTCTGTAGTCACTTAAATACCAGAAATGTTCCTCAGAACCAGTTCATTGACTTTCAATAAAACTTGATATAAAATATGATCTTTTCTATTGTAGCATGCCTCACATAGAAACACATTTACACATTTGTTGGGAGCCTCACAGGCCCCCAGTAGCTGTCCTTTTCTTTTTAACTTGCTAAAATGTTATTATACTGTGACATTTATGCTCTTTCTACCTCCCTCCCCTTCAACAGGATGTCAGAGGTCAGTGTCAGACACACAGCTGTTATCAGTGTCTTGCTCAGAGACACTTCAGCAGAATATAACTACTCATTCTAACATTGATTTAAAGCCAGCTGGGCTCACTGTCCTGCCCTTTTCTTTTTGTGCCTTTATAACTGCCGTCCAAACGGACAAAGCTGTCATATCACCACCTGACAAATCTACTTCACACCGATTCCAAGCAGTTGTTGAAGAAGGGAACTTTTCCAAGAGGGGTATGACAAATGTTGTGGGGTGGTTTGCTGAGCAGCCAAATGTGGATATCCAATTAAAAGCTGATAGTGGACGTTTCATGGCACCATAAAGATAGAAACCTGGCAGGCTGACAGCAGACTGATACCAGGTGACCGACTTATTTGAAGAGTAGATAAGTGCAGATACATATGGAGAAGGGTGTGAGTCGATCTGCAAGGCTGCCTTTATAAACGCTCTTCAAAGAGAGCTGAAGCCAAAAAGAAAGATGTTTCTTTAAAAGACGCCGGCAAAGTCAGTCTTTCAATGCAGCTTTTTGGGCTGCATTCAATCGTGGAGAGGCAGAGCTGCATTCAAACCCCGAATCTGTCTGTTAACACATCAAAAGGCTGAAATGAACAAAAAGCCTAAGACTGATTTTATTACAAACGGGTGATGATTCAAAATTGAATTTGCAATAGTAAATCCATTACCACACAAAGGCTTTAATAAATATTGGCACACTAAAAGAGAAGCTATTAGCAGGCACGGCTTCTCATGTTAGGAAAGGAAGGGCGGGAGGCTTTTTTAAAAAAAAATTCTGTGAATCTGTCATCTTGACCTTTACTTCTCACTGGAACATATTACAACTGACATTGCATCACGAACAAACACACACACAAACGCACGCACACTCCGGCAGCTCTGGAGATTACACTCAAAGATTTCCACTGTGACAGTGTCTTGTTCAGCAGCAACATCTAGTGGTGTGTTGAATAACTGCACTGTAAATCACAAGATAAAATGGTGCTGCAAATCCACGTGAAGCGAATTGGTAAACATGTTGTTTTGTCCTACATACTCGACAAAACATGAAAGAATATTGGAACATTTTAAAAGCATCATAATATTCGATATTGATGTTGATTTCAGGCCTCAGTTTTTTTTTTACAGGTTAACTTCTTTAAATAAAGAAACTCACGTAATATCAATTATACTTTTAATGTATTAATGTGGTAATTTGTGTGCCTTGGGGAAAGCTATAATAGCACAGCTCACGCTCCCTTTTTTAATACAAAGCAAAGGGTGGAAAGGTAAATAAAGCAGAGTGGGGAATAGCCTGTGTCCAAAATACTCACATTATGCATTTGGTTCATATTCAATACATTTTACATTACAAATGATATCAGCTTCACAATGTTAATGTGAAGTTGAATTTCAAAAGAATTGACATTCATTTGATAATATCTTCATATTAGGTGCTTGACTGATGTGCGGAATGTTTGGCTTTCTCTCCTTAAGTGTTCCATAAATGTTCAGGATACCAGAGGTCCGAAGCTTCTGTCAGAGCCAAGAAACTCCTCTTAGATAACCAGGGGCACGAAGCTCCTGTTAGGTTACCAGGGGAACGAAGCTACTCATAGGGTACGAGAGGCACAAAGCTCCTGTTAGGGTACCAGGGGAACGAAGCTACTCAGGCTTACAGGGGCTACTGTAACCCTATGAGTAGCTTCGTGCCCCTGGTATCTTAACAGGAGCTTCGTGCCCCTGGTACCCTAACAAGAGCTTTGTGGCTCTCATACCTTATGAGAAGTTTCTTGCCCTTGGTACCCTAACAGGAGGTTTGTGCCTCTGGTACCCTAAGAGTAGCTTGTGCACCTGCTACCCAAGGTGGAGCTTCGTGCCCCTGGTACCCTAACAGGATTTTTGGGCCTCTGGTACCCTATGAGGAGCTTCCTGTCTCTGGTACCATAAGAGGAGCTTGGTGTTGAGGTCAAGTAACTGTGGATGAAAGTCCATGACAGTCAGCATTCCTTCTTCTTGCAAATGCGTTGAAGTGTGGTCGGACTCCTTATCCTCCTGCATTATTAATCATTTTCCAATCAGAAGGTGGAACTTGTCTCTGAAGAATGGATTGTTACTTCTCCTTGGTTAGGGAGGAGTTGTTTAACTGCAACCGTCCTACTCCAGACTATTCAAACAGCCACAGACTCGAATATTACCACCACCAGTTTTCACTGTGGGTTTGATACGCTGTGGTATAATTCTCCTATTTATCTCGTCACATTCACCCTTCTGTTCATGAGCTTCTGTCGTCATCCACCGTGAAAGTCTGGTATGTCTGAGCCAACATGTGTTCGGCCTTGTTTCCACTCCTTAGAAGTGGTGCAGAGACCCTATTTGTCTTCTGAGACCACCATGGAACAGCCTTCTTTTGACAGGACTTTTCTTGACTGGAGTCTTGTGTTCTTTATTTAGCAAAACTCTGTATCTGATGATCTTCTGATGGTATGATAACTTTCGGTCTGCCTGAATATGCATTGGACACAACTGACCCACATTCTTCAAAGTGTTTTAGAACTATATGCACTGCTCCTTAAAAACCTCCAGTCCAGCCTGGATTTGATACTGAAGGCCCCTTTTTGCTTGCAAAATCCATTTGACTTCTGACATTTTTACTTACCTCTGATGCCACTTTAAAATTATTTTTTGTGAGCAATGTTCTGCTAGCACAGCCATATCTATAACAAGTGAGAAACAGCTGCAGGTTGATTAAATTGAACAAGCTCTGATTCGTAAATTAAACCCACCATGAAAACTGCTTCAATAGAAAGACACAAGGAAATCTGACCTTTGGCCGATGAAACAAATTTGCGTCACTTTGGTTGCAGACCCCGGAAAGAGTGCAGAATCTTAAATATTTCTCTGTTTGTCATAAATTCTGGACTTTTTAAATCGTCAACTTACTGGTTAGTTTTAGGTTTAAATGAATATATAACAGACGTATGAAGTGATCTCAAACTGCATACACCACTTCTCAGACTCCTTATTTCATGATCAAGCATTCCCACCTAGTGGTTATAACACTTCCCTACAGATAGATTGCAAAATGTGTCATTTACCTGCAGTTTCATATACTGTATGTATATTTTCAAGTTAATCTAAGACCACTTAAAGATTTAACGAAGCTTGCTGTAAAAGTACTTTGCTGGTTTGTAAATGTCAGTAAAAGAGTATTTTGTTTTGTTTTGTATTTTTGTAAGAAATTGAGATAATTTTTAATTTAACCCGTGAAAGTGCAATACAACTGAATGTGGACTGTGAAATGTTTCGTTTAAATTTGACTTTTTATTCAATCACGCTGTAGGCTGTAAAGCATTTTTGATGATTCGACGGGTTTGTTTTAGATACTCTGGAAACGTGTTACACACATACCACATACAAAGGACTGTTATCTGATTTGTTATTGAGAGACTTGCCTCTGTTGTGACTGTCAAAGAAGAGAGGTTTTTTTATACACTGCAGGAAGAGAAATGATGGAATGCTATCTTTTATGTCTTGGATCATACTAGTTGGTGGAGAGACTTTGTTACACACACACGAGAAAAACAGAGTGAAGAATTGCAGGTGCTCTGTTCCCAACCATTTATTAATTGCATGAGCTTGGCGTGTGCGGCTGATTGATTGATGATTTCTGACTTGTTTAAGCGATAAGCTGTCAGTGCACACACACACGAATATCACACAAAGAACTGGATTTTGGATTACTAGTCATTGTTTTGTGACTTTGCATTAACTAAAAGGACCCATCAGACCCAAACTGTGTTTTCCCATTGAAGAATCTTGTTTCTTGCTGACCTTCACTACATCACTGTAAAACATGTTATAGTACAGCATATTATGTTAACATCTCCCTTTAAGACCACAGTGATATAACACAAACACTACAGTGTGGACTGTATCATATAACCCACTTCATAACAATTGACCTGCACATTTTGTTTCTAGTCAGCACATTATCGGTGTTTATTTTATGTAGCTTAACAGAGGCCAGCATTTAATTTTTTTCTTATTACCTATCATACCTACCAGATATACAATATTGGTCATTCTGCTATGAGTTAATACCGGATGAAAATGTACCTGGATAATTTATCAGTCAGACACAATAGTCTGACTGTTTCATCATCCACACAGAGGGAATTGATCATTACATTACCACAATCAATCGAAGAAACTGAACAGACCATGTCAGGAATAAAAAAAATCTGGTATTTTTTAATTGACAGGGAAACATCCTTCAGGACAACAACGGTTGGTCATCACACAATAATCAGCAACGATACAATAGATAGAGTCCGACTGTGTGTCGAGCCTTTAAACACCGCATCTGTCCCCTCCCCTCTCCCTCGGTTACGGGGAATCATGGAGGGCTTATTATTGCAGACACACTGGCTCACCTCTGACAGACAGAACACATGCACCTCCTCCCCTCCTTGTAAGGCTTGGGGGGTGGGGTGGGAGGGTCGGGGGTCGGGGTGCCAGGGTCAATCACTGAAGGGTTATAAGAAAGGAAGGAAGGAGGGAAGGAGGGAAAGAAGGAAGCAAGGAAGGAAGAAAGAAAGGATGGAAGGAAGGAAGAAAGGAAGGAGGAACGAAAGGAAGAAAGAACGAAAGAAAGAAAGAAAGAAAGAAAGAAAGAAAGAAAGAAAGAAAGAAAGAAAGAAAGAAAGAAAGAAAGAAAGAAAAAATAAGAAATAAATAAAAACACAAGGCTTCTGATTCATCAAAGTCAAGTTCTATCACAGTTTGAACTTCCTGGAGTCTGTTGTCATGGAAACACTCGTGTTGTGTCGGGAGCATGATCGCCTTCACTGCGAGGCAGGACCAGCTCAGAGTCAACCCAGAAAACACATCTTATTACTAGTCTGATCAGTCCTTTATAGAGCATCAGGGCTGAGGCTACTCCTACATAAAATATACATCAGATAATTATTTTCACCATCTACTATGTTCAGAGTATCAGGAGGAAAAGTGAAAAAAGTTCACCTCAACATGAAATAACATTGGTTCCAAAAAAAACATAGAACCAACTAGGTTTCCATTTCTCTAAAAAAAAACTGTATAAAGAGGAGATCTGTCCTCATACAGTAAATAACCACCTAGTATTGCATGGGACAATAAAGAATAGGGTCATTTAATCAGTATTTTATAAGATACTGACTAAAAAGAGCCTAGTGCAATTAGGTAGTCAATCTACAAATGGAAACATCTGAAAATGCAAATATCAAAATCTCTAAAACATCCAGATGATTCTTTCCCAAATTTTTTTTTTTCTTAAATCAGAACATGCAATAGTCAAAACTGTTTCCTCAAAAACAGGATTTAAATACTGTGATCCAAAGATCTGTAAATCGTAAGAACAATTATGCAGTCACTCTACCAAACTGTGTTGATTAATATGGCAATATGCTTTCGATTAGGGTGTTCACTTCAGAGCGAGGCTGTCCTCAGACTACTCTAAACCTCCCATTGCTGACAATCTGTGTAGGAAGAGGACACGAAACGAGACAAAGCAGTTGCGCAATTTCAGTGTGTTCGTGCAAATCGTGGATAAAAATGATTTGAAACCAGCGAAATTATGAACTGTGAGATGTTCAGGAAGGAGGACAACCTCTCAGAACCTAACATCAGATATGCTTCTGTGTCAGAACTGGAAGAAGAGTTCTATCAAAAGACGAACCAGCTGACTGCAGCGTTCAGCAGCAGCAACACTTTCAGTGATTTCACTCGCAGAGAGCGACCAATCAGGAGGCTCTGTAGAAGTACACAAAGGTCAAAATGAGGCTGACATACAATAGGTTCCTTCATTTCTTTTTTTTTTCTTCTGTTCTACCTCACAATTCTGCCATCTACATGCAAGCAGCTTCAGGAGAGGAAAATCTAATGAGAAAGTTAATGATGATCTGATAATAATAATCTGGACCTCTTCTTCATCACTGACTGGTTTCTGTGAGTATCAATGAACTCTGGCTTATTCAAGATAATTTATGCACTTTAAAAATAATGTAAATATTATTTTTTTAATTAATACCATAAAATAATATATTTTTTGTGGAACTGGTTTAACACTTTTTTTTTTTTAATCAAACCCTTTGTAGTCAGTTATTCTAGCCCAAATACTTTCAATTTGGTTGGTTTAGTCGGCGATACGTACCAGGATCAATTGTTCTTTACACCTCTGCACAAACATGAGAAACTGAGCCTTCAGTTGTAATGGTACAGCATCAAAGCACTTTGGTTTTCACTCAGATTACTGAGGACTTGTGCATGTTACGTGCTGATTACAAAGAAAACGAAGAAAAGAAAAGAAAAATGATGCCGTCCCAGCCAGCTGCCTTTGAAAAGGGAATCAGTACCGAGAAGCTCACAAGCACGCTTCCTGTGTGTGTGTGCCAAACCAGACTGTGCATAAAAAAATAAAATAAAATACATATTGTGCTGTGTCACAATAGAAGTATGGCTTGGTAGGAAAACATTCAGCCAGTGAAAGGAAAACGCTTGTTTGTAGGCGGTTTATGATTTCATCAGTGTTTTAACACAACGGACATGTGGAGAAATGTGATGTGTTGTCGAACTCGTGTTTGAATTTAGAGCAGGATACTCAAGATTAAAAAAAAAAAAAAAGGAAAAGTGGAATGATAAATGGCTTATTGAATCCTCAGTAGAGATGCATGTCTCTCTTCTGCTTACAGTAATACCATCAGTGGGTGGGCCTGAGCTTTTGGAGAAATCTACAGTACCTAAACACTGCTTCAGCCACACCCATGCCACCACAGCCACACTCAGGGCACAAAGTACCTAGTAGCATTAACACTAGTGATAGAACTATTTTCAATCATTATATATATATATAAAAGGGGTTTATATCATATATAGCAGTTCTACAGTATGTATGAATACAAGAGTGTGGCTGTTTTATGTAGTGTGGATGTTACTATATTTTCCACAGGTATATATTATTATTGCACTCTGGCTACACATATTTAGTAAGTTAGTTAGTTTGGTTGTCTTTAGATGTACAGAAACACAGGTGTCAGAGCTGACTCAGCTTAAAAACAGTGGTAGAAGAGAGGCTCAGTGGTGCCGTGTCATGCTCTTTAATGCATGTTGTGCATAATCTGTCTCATAGCCAGCAGTTCACAGAGATATTTAGTTGTTATATTTTTATGTTTATCTATCTTGACAAACAAACAAATCAAAGCACATTTTATTTCAAAGTCACATTAGCTGTGCAGCCCACTTCTGATTCCATTAAAAGAATTGCCAAATTTAAATTTAAAATGTTTGGAATGGGGCTCTGGATTAGCCATTAGCCCTTGTACTAAAAAAAACCCCAGATCTTTCTGCAGAGATGTCTATCTATCTGAAATGAAGTTGGCTTGCATCACTGAACCTGCTTCCTAAGACTGTTCTTTAGACACCACATACATATAAATCTGAGACAAAGCTACAGAAACACATCCCACCCCTGTTCTCTTCTTTCTCTTTTTCAAAATAGAAAAATAAAATCCCTCTCCTCAACCTCAGCGAGCAGGTTTGAGGGGAGGGTTGATCTCCTTCACTGCTCTCTCGCTTTTGAAAAGAAACATACATTCACGAGAGGACAACAAAGGAAAAAAACAAGCAACTTGAAGTTCAAATTTGTGTGCAAAAACATTTTAGATCTCTATAAAAATATGTGCATATGGATAGAGCTATTTTTAATCTCACCAAATACAGTATATTCCTTTATTTACACTGCACAGATACACAAAGAAACAAACACTACAGCTCTGCCCTGCTCCCCCTCTCTGACGCTGCAAGCATAAGAATAACATGGCCGACTTTCATGACGACAGATGTGACAATACTCACACATAGGAAAACACGCACACACACACGCACACACACGCACACACACACACACACACACACACACACACACACACACACACACACACACACACACACACACATTTCTGTCCTGATCAATGTGATCGAGGAGCAGAGGAGGGGCAAGCAGAACTTCTGTAGAAAACCTGAAGTTGCATATCTCACGATCCCCCCGCCCACGCTTGCATTTCACAAACTGCTTCCTGTAAAGGTCAAAGGTTATCAGCCAGACGCTGCTTCCTGATTGGCTCACGTGGGTGAGGACAGTGTGTGAAAAAAACTTTGGCTACGGAGTTTGGTGGCTTTAGTCCTGGTGCGTCATCAGTATTAGTCCCTGACACACCGCGTACAGTGAGTACTGTTTGACTGGTACAGCCTCGTGGATCTGCTGTCTTTCAAGCTGGGTTTAGAAAAAAAAAGGATCCATTGTCTATTATTCTAGGATGAGTCTGTACCAGTGTCTCTCTGGAAAGAGTAATAAATGTCTTTTCATTTTTCATCTTCATACAAACAAAAACGCCCTCTCTCTCAGTAAACTTCTTTCTCTCGTTCTCTCCTCAGCATCAAATCTCTGCTGAGGTCAGCCGGGGCCCGTCGACTCCAGCTTTAGAGACTGTGGACCAAATAATTCACCTCCTGAATCAAATGCTCGATGCTTACTGGGCGGTCCTGCGATTCTTTGCACTGAATCCTGCGCCGCTTCCCAGTCTGTTGTCGAAAGGGGAAGAGCAGGTGGCAGTGTCAGTGTCTGAGATGCTGGCCGACAGGCCGCTCATGTATCTGGACTGTGGTTGGTCGAAGGTGAATTGGGGGACGGGGATGTAGTCTTCGGTGAGGGGGGAGCGCCTTGCAGCAGGGGAGAGCGTCTGCGAGAAAGGCATAGTGTTTGGGATGAGAGGTGCGTGAGGCTGGATGAAGATGTTCGGGCTGATGGGGATGTGTGGGTGTGTGGGTGTGGACGCGAGTGGTGGAGTGTGTGTCTGAGTGTGTGTTGGTGTAGACGCCTGTGCGGGTGTCAGTGTGTGGGTGGATGAGTGCGCCTGCAGCGGTATGTGGACGGGTGTCAGCGATGTGTGCATCGCAGAGTGCATCTGCGTGTCTGCGGGGACGTCTTGCGTGTGCGCGTTTGACTGTGTGTGTGGTGTCAGGTCATAGGACGGTGTCCTGCGCCTCAGCATCATGCTGCAATCAGCCAGTTTTGGGGGTGAGGCGATCTGGGGGGGCTCCCTCTCCGAGGGAGGGTGGATGGAGATACAGGGAGGACTCATCTTCTTCTTTCTGTGGTTGCTCCCGACTGACTGCACCCTCATAGGAAATGCATGACCCCCTTTCTCTGAGCGGTGGACCTCCTTTGTGAAATGTTGGTTATCACTGGTTATGACAGCCTGTGGAAGGCAGACCTCGATCGAGTGGCGCCGCTGGTCGTCAGAGTAACCGATAGACAATGATGCCGGCTTGTCCAGGAAGCCCTGGTTGTCATCATTAAGACCTTTCCTGAAGTCACGGTCCTTCAGTCCCGCCCCAAGCAGACTGAGCGCGCTCCTCGAGGAAGAAGGTGGTAGCGGGGGAGGAGGAGGGGAGGAGGTGGGGTCCAGAGAACACGGCAGGGTGTAAGGGGAGAGGGAGTGACTGCGGCCTACTCTCCCTCTGCTCTCCTGCCCTCCTCCATCTTCATCCCTCCGCCTGCGGCGGGCTGCGCTCGTGATGTGATACACCTCCTCGTCGGCCGGGTCAGAGAGGGAGACGGCAGAGAATGGATGAGGTCTCAGAAGGCTCGGGGGGCGCAGGGGGAGACGGGGGGAGGGGGGGTGGCGGGAGAAGGAGTGAAGGGGAAGATGGCGGGGGAGGGAGATGAGAGGGGGAGAACAGAAATGGAGGGAGAGGAGAGCGAGAGGGAGGAGAGAGGGGGAAGGCAGAGGGGGAGCCGGGGGGTAGGGAGAAGGCTGAGGGAGAGGCGGGAGGAAGAGGCGACGATGAGAAGGGATGACGAGAAATGGCAGAAAGGGAGCGGAGGGGTAGATGGACGGAGAAGGGTCTCTCCTGTTGCTCACAACTCTGGGACTCCACAGACTCCACTTTGGCTGCCAACTGCAACGTAGAGCATAACAACACCCCATAAAGTTACATCTGTTACCACAGTAACGTGTGTGTGTGTGTGTCTAAATGTGTGTGAAAGCAGCTGAACTGGGGTCTCCCACCTGTTTCGGCAGGGCCCGAGGTGAGGGGCTGGGTGTTGGTGGGGCGATGCGAGGCAGGGTGAGGGTGGGATGCGACTGAGGGTGAACGGGTGAGACGTCGGGGACCTGCAGCAAAGCACGGCTCTCACACGGCTGGGAGTGGACCGACATCACTGAGACTGCAGGGACACATGTGCCGAGTGTTCATCACGCGCCAAACAATCACATGTACGCACTCAAGAGAAAAGCATGCCTGTTTGCATAAAACACATGCATTGTTGGGCATATACAAACTACACATACAAACTATTTCCTATTACTACGAGACAGATTCAAACAACTATATTTGAGCAATCATTACAGAAGTATACTAACACTTTATTGTGATAGGACAGCTGATTTGAGAACAATTCAATTCAAAGTTCAATGAAACGTTTTAGTCATAATATACAATTGTTTCAAATCTGCTATCAAAATAAAGTGTTTTCAAACAGTAGGTTGCTGATCAGAGCAGCAGCAGTGAGCTGACTGTCAGTGCCATATACAGCCGGTGTGCTGGATGTAATATTCTGCATTAGATCCTGGTTACAGTTTCACATGACTGTATTAAGTCATGCAAAGGAATATTAAAGTCCTGATAGCACTCAAATGTGTCATGTGGACAAAGAGATGAGGAGGAAGCTCCATCAAAAGTTCAATCTGTGTTTAATTACAGTTGTGAAACTTGTAACTAGGGTCAGTGACATTCTGCACAAACAGGTCCAGTGAATATGTGAGTTCAGACAGAATACAAGTAAAACATGTTAAAAACAGAACAGCAAATTCAGCAGTACATCATAAACAAGTTCAGTTGATACTTTCAGCTCAAGCTATAAAGTCACTTGATTATAAATGTGCCATTTGCAAGAGACAAAGTAAAACATGTGATGATTATTATTTTTTTAACATGTAAAATCTTCTGACTTTGCAGCTTGACCACAAAGTTAACCATCATTGTAGTTTAGTATCCAGCCATTTCACAGCTGAGCAGATGAGCCTGTGTGAAGGTTGCAGAGATTCACATGTATCAACTCATCCACTACAGTCAGTACCTTGGGACAGAGCCTGTCCACAGCCCGGTCACAACATGCCATTAGAGTCTGACTGCAGATAAAACAGTTCTTGTCAGTACTGTGTCAGAAAAGTGTTGTATGCATTGTTTTTTCTGCTTCTAATTTACACGCACAAGCTGGAACTAGAGACAAATAAAGACCAGTAAGGTTAAGTAACATGATTGTGTTTATTTCTTTATAAACTGAAATCAACATGTATAAAACATAAAATAATTGATTGCACAGCATTGGTGTCTGCATCTGCGCCTGTTTCTTTGCTTGAATCTGCATCCCTGTTGGAGCCATACTCCTTTTCTTAACCATATCTATGTCCAAATTCTTAACTGTAAAGATCCCATCTGTTGGACTGGATAGTAAAATGTGAGCATTTGTCATGTCGTCAAAATGTAAGAAATGGAAGCATCTTCAACTCGGAAAAGGTTTGATATGAACTTTGCTGACAGCTAAGACTCGTGGGATATTCTGTTGGTGCCGCTGAATGCTCGTTCAGCTCCACTAACTGTGAAAGTTGACGGCACTTTGCACTCTGCACCTTAAATTTGATAAGTTGCATCATTGCCTTAAAACTTTTAGAGACCTTTTCAAATTTGTAAATCTGAATATCATGTCGTGATTATTGTGTGTGACCAACAGCATATTATTTGTGCTGTTTGCATCCTCTGGTAAATAATTAATTTTGAATCACAAAGATGAAAGTCTAGAATAACTTAAACTTCTGTCATCTCTTCCAACTTGGGAGTGCTCCACATTTTCTGGATAGAGGCTTTAATAGCAGTGAAAACTCTTGAGTATGTTAACACACATTTATACATCTGACTATCAGTAGAGTAGAGTGCCCAGATTACTGAGGGACAGTCTTTATCAATCCAAACCAAAAACTAAAACTAATGAAAACCTTTTCGGCCTTCATTTAAAACCACATTATAGGATTACTGATTTTAGCGTGCTATAAAAATAGATGCATCACGGAACAATTTCAGTCCATGAAAAGTTTAATAAACAGGATTAGCAGCTGTATCGGGCTCAGGGGCTGTTTAATACAAACAGGGAAGACAGAATACCCAAACTCCATGTTAATAATAAAAGTAATGCAGAACTCATGTCTAATATATAAAACCGGAACTGATTATTTACCTGAATGCTGGTGCTGGGGACTGAGGTCTACCTCTTCCAGAGGATAGGGGGCGCTAGCGGGCCGTACCGGTCGAAACATGTAACTGTCATTAGGCAGAGAGTGCATCCTGGATACAGACATCTTCCTGGACGACTGCAAGTCTTGGTCATCGCACTGCACCTCTTCCTCCTGCAGAGGGAGACAGAGACCGCGCAGCTTTAACACTGACATCATCTCATTATTTGTAATATTCCATACTGCAACAGTTTTACAATGAATTCATTAATTGACATGACATAGTCAGAAACACATACAGCATGCTGCTAATACTATTCTATTCTGTTATACCTATAGTTACAGTTACAATGTCCTTCTACCTGTCCAGGTGAATGTGGGCATGGCCCAACATAGGTCCCTCCCGCTGAGCTGTGGTTGGAAGTTGTGCTTAGTTTGCGTTGCCTCTCCATAGCCATTTCCAAGGCGATCTCAGCGTCCATCTCCGCATCCTCTTTAGCCTCCTGCAAATATACTTCTGCTTAATAACTCTGGTTTTACAGTAGATGTTAATGTCAATCAGAAAAGTGTCCATTGGTAATACATATTGCGTGTGCACAGAGTCACACGCAAACACTCGTCTTTCTTGGTCTTTGTCTTTCCAGTTACTGTACCTTGTTGCTTTCCTCTAGATGTTTCATCAAAACAGCCACCACCACGTTGACCAGAACAAACTGCGCCATGAGCACGAAGGTGACAAAGTAAATTGGAGAGACCAAGGGCAGGTACGAGAGACAGTGGCGTTCGTCTGGGTGACACTCCCTTAGTGTGTCCTTAGGAGACACAAAGCAAGATTCAGGTAGAAAGAGGGGTAGAGAGGAGAGAAACAGACAGTGAGTAACAAAGAGGCAAACACACACACACACACACACACACACACACACACACACACACACACACACACACACACACACACACACACACACACACCAACGCAGCCACCAGTTAATGCAGTGGGGCAGCAGGGCAGAGGCTACACAGCAAAAACCTTGGTTATCATGGACATTTCACAGACACTGATTTATATTAAAAAAAATATTAGAAGAATTAAATAATTTGAAGAGAAACATGGACAGACGGTATAAATGGTGTAGTTACACCGTACCATGTCATGTCATGATGACCTTAGTTAAAAAAAATAAAAATAAATCACACATTATTAAACAACTCTGACATTCCATTACTCCTACAAAATGAATCCCTGCTTCCCTACATGCTATCACATCCCATTTTCTACTGTAATGAAGTTTCATGCATGTTCTGAAAAAAGAAATCAGTCCCCATATGATATAAATACATGAAAAAACATTTTGTTACAAAAACATCTGCAAAAATATCTGAAATATTCTTCTAACCCATATTGTTTTTGTTATTTACCTCAAATATCAAAACCATTAATAGTTATTCTCAAAATTGCCCCAGTTTTTATCAGATCATATACTGTATATATTTGTGTTGTTTAGGGACATTTACATCATGCATCACATTTCTAATAAAGTAAAAATCAAGATGTCAACATTGCTTAGTCCTAAGCTACTTCATTATTCCATAATTGGTTTTGGAGGTCATTGCTCTCTCTGAGGTTATGAGATAATCTAGTCCTCATTTATGAGAGTGTATTTTTGTGTGTGTGTGTGTGTGCAAGCGTGCGTGTATGTGTTCATACTTTCATAATCCCATTCCAGTTGTCTCCGGTGGACACTCGGAACAGGGTGAGGAACGCCATCCCAAAATTCTCAAAGGTTGCGTGACGACTCAGACCTTCACATGGGTTGTTGTCATTGCACACTGATCAACAGACAAACAAACACGTTAATTACACTGCACTACACATATTGTGGTTGTCTCAAATAGAAACACTCTCCTTTTAAAAACATTCACATTTTGTTGCTTCACATGAAATTAAGTGACACTTAAAAAAAACAAATTCTTCCAGAAACTCTCAACATCTGAGTGGAAGAAAAAAACAACAACATCAATTCGGAGAAAAAAGAAAAAAAAATTGATTTGATGAACGAATTTGATCATCACCCAAGAGAGGAGGAGACCGGAAAAAAAAAGTATATTCTGTACGTGCAACAACAGCTTGGTACTCATCGAGTCTGGCTTGAAGACTCTGAGGCCACAGCAACCTACAGTAAAGTATGGACGTGGTAGCATCCTGTTCTAGAGGTGTTTCTGTTCAGCGGGGGGACTGACTTTTTGTCAGGTGAGAAGACAAAAACGGAGGCGGTAAAATACTCTTTAAATCTTGGGGAGAACGTGCTGCCCTCCTCCTGAAATTTGATGCTGGAAAGAAGGTTTACCTTTCAACTTGAAATGACCCAAAGAAGTCAAATTGACCATACAGAGGCTGAATGAGGCAAAGGGGAAATGTGTTTGACTAACACGAGCTCAGAGTTAAAGCCTATTGAGAATCTGTGGATTGGCTTGAGAATTGCAATCCACCAGCGGCCACCGTCCAGTTTGACTGAGCCTGAAAAGGAAGAGTGGGCAAATACTGCTCAGGTGAGGTGTGCAATGTCGGCCTCAGAAGTTATTGGAGTTTTTAATTTATGATAATTTTTCAGCGCTGTTGCTATTTTGTATTCTATTTTGGAGTTGTAAGTTGCGTTGTTTAATTAAAGCTTGTTGATTGTGTCTTTTTGTGTTTTCATGTCAGTTTGTGAAGCAACCAAACTATTTTGAACGGTGGTCATTCTTTTCCAGACCCACTGTGTGTAAGTGTCAGTCTCTCATTAAGAAAGTCCTAATAGTCATATGAATACAGAGTACACTGAACAAACAAACAGCTGGACATGACACAGGAGAGGAGAGAACAACTATCTTCAAGAGGGTAGGGAAACTCTCAGTGTCAGTTTGACAGAAAGGAGCCTGTTGGCAGAGTCAAAACCAGCACCAGGAAATGTTTTTCGTTCGCTTCAAACCTCGGGTCACATAAACAGGAAGCTGAAGAGTTTCGTGACAGTCCTGCGAGTACCATGTAGCGTAGCCTGAAGCTGAAAATTAGAGTATTTAAACACTCATTTAGTCCCTGATGACATCATCTTTTCCTCTCAGTCTTCTGCAGATATCAGAGCTGAGACACATACTCGTGTCTTGGGGCTAGCAGTTTCTGTAAACCACTTATCCTATAACCTGTTATTTCCGTTGTAACTAACAGTGGAAGCAATCTATAAAGCACAATTTAAGAAAAATACCGATGCCTACTCCCACACTTAAACCCCAAAAAGATCATTCAAGTGGAGGACTTAACATGTAGCTGCTTTGTAATCCCTGTCAGCCATCTGATGGGAAAAAAAAAGTTTCTCTATTGAAAACCGTCCATGAGAAATACATAACATGAAAAGCAACAAAGAGACGTGTTGTGAATGTTGTTTAATATAAAATATATTGAGAGATCCTCACTGTAAACTCACAGAAACCTTTATAAACTCAAAGAGCTGAAGAGAAAAGCCAGACATAACCCTAAGTCCTTTGGGTTGGATTTGTGTGTGTACAAACAGTGCAGTCATGAGCCTGACGATGGGTGCAGCTTCCTGATCTCCACAATACTCTCCACCCAATTTCTCCACCAGCCAAAATCATGAAGTTCTTGTAATATGCATCTAAAGCGAGGCCGAGATGGAGAGGAGAAGACATTGGACACATCTAAAAGGTTTTGTCAGCAGCTTAAGTCATAGTAAAGACTGGATTTTTGCTTGATAAAACTGGAAAACAGACTTGACTTTGTTTTCCGATTGTGTGGAGCACAATCATAATAACATTTCACAGAGAGCAACCTCTTTATCGGCAAGTTGTTTTCATTTTGTCTTTCCACATGCCTCTTTGCTAATCCTCTTCCCTTACACATTGTTGCTCTTTCAGAGAAAATGAGCTGGATGGAGCTGGCCTTTTGAGGAAGCAATATATGAATAAATTGGATCATTCAAATGCGATCTTTCCTCGGTAAAAAAAAAAAAAACTCCGATGTGAGAGTCGTGGAGATAAAGAGTGACGGGGAGACAGATGGAGGAAGAGAGTGAGGATGCGACGGAGACGGCTCAGGAGGGGACATTTGCTGTAAGTCGTGACTATGATAGTGATGAGTGGATTCAAAAACCTATTCTGCCGAAGCGTGTTGACAAATACGAGTGTGTGTGTGTGTGTGTGTGTGTGTGTGTGTGTGTGTGTGTGTGTGTGTGTGTGTTTTCTGCAAAAGTAGCGTGACTGACCCAGTTTGCCAAAGAGCTCCACTCCCAGAGCAGCATAGATGAAGAAGAGCAGCATGAAGAGGAGACCAAGATTTCCCACCTGGAAGCAAAACACATGTTAGATCCCCTTCTGCACATCGAAACACTACAGTGTAAACATTGCTTGTTTAAAGCTCAAGGGAATAGAAGGCATTCATATATATTATTTCATTGTATTTATTACATTTGACACATAATTAACCTTACATTATAAATGGAAAGACCGTATTTACAAAAATGTCCTGCCTGCAGGTAAGCTCTCTGTTGTTTGATGTCTACTACCAGGCTGACACATGCTAAAAATGGGCCTCGTACAGAAGTTGATTTCATTGCCTGGCTCCAGCAAAGCTGTTTGCATTAATGTTTGCTCAGCCACTCTGAAAGGCAGACCAATCAGCAACCAGTGGTTAAGTGCGAGGACATTGAAGTCCAGCTTTTCTTCCTAAATGTAGTTGCAGTAATTAGTAGTTGAGTTTTGGCATAAATTGTAGTTAATGGCTACTACTGGTAAAAGGATGGTCAAGTTATTTCAAAATTAACCTGAGGTTGACACTCAGTAGGATGCAACAACTAAACAATTCTCTCAGATCAGATCATAGCTTGTGTATAATGTGGATGTAGTTTCCAGGTCTGACAAGTGAGGCCAATTTGGCATAGAGTGCAATACCACTGAGGGCAACCTGGGGTTGGTTCACAAAAAAGGCTCTGACTCCATAGACTGCCATTCAGCTTTTATCATGAAATACAAAGTCAATGCATTTTTCCCATTAGTCATAATGTTGTCATCCACTAAAGTCACTTCTTACTAGTTTTGTGGCAGTCCATCTAAAAATGATTACATCATCAATTAGATATTGGGCCTCAACAGGTTGTATGTTTGGGGGCTTGCAGTTTGATTGACATGCCTGTGGTGCAATCAAGTTTCAGCTATAGGTAGGCGGGACGTAGTGTCTCTAATCAGATCAAGTCAGATCCACCGGTCGGTCCTCGACAGCTCGTCCAAATATGGTTACTTCTGGCCCCAAAATATCAAAATAGTGCTGGCTTAAAAATTGAACTTGAGGCTTTACAATCGCATTTCACAGCCAGTGGTTCAGTCTTGGTTGCTGCTTGATCCAGAAATTATTATTCCCCAGAGAATTTGGGTCTAGAAACACCAGACTAGTTTATTGCCAGTTGAATATTCACTTAATAAACTATGATAAAACAAACTCTAAATTGTATTTTACTCACACTGAGAAATGTGGTTGTGAATCCTCGAGTGCTCTAAAAACACACCCTGTGAACTTTACTGTATACACTTCCTATGAATGCATCTGCATCATATCACCAGGAAGTTCCCAGCCTGTTGACTTTTCTCCAGTTCTTTAAAATGTGTTATTGTGCCCTCTGTGCCCTGATGGTTACATCTGTACACTTGACATTTACAAAATATCAGAACAACAGAGTCTGTCGCTACACGTACATCATCATCTCTGATGCAGCTGCTCTTTGCCTCTGAGATTTGTGTCGTACAACTAAAGAGAAAGATTTGAAATACTTTATACGTACTATAAAAGGAGTGCATTCACTGGATAGAAAAAGCACATTAAGTAACTTCGGTTGTACAGTCTGATTGTAAAGATTGTTTAAAAGCCAGCAGAACCAATCTATGACAATAAAGTATTTACCGGACATTGGCTGCACTGAAAACTTAACTGATACATTATTTTCTCCAAGTCTGTGACAACAAGATGTCCAATTGAATGCAATATTTTTGGCATTTATAAAAATGTACACCTAAAGAAGGAAACTAAATGGAGCACACAATAAACCATTTAAAAGGTAAGAGAGGGCAGCAACAAATAGATACTTGAGGTTCAGAACGTGGCCTTTGTAATGATCAGAATACATCTTTCATAGCTATCTATTTTGAACAAAATCGCAATACTTATCATCGTAAATAAAACAAATAATGAAACCACTCTTTTGTGTTTAGGACCTGACAGAGTTGGTGTTTACCTGCGGCAGTGCTTGCATGACAGTATCCAGCAGAGATCTCATCCCTGTGGCCATCTTCAGAAGTTTCAGCACTGCAGAGAGACACAGGAGACACGGGTCTCAACTAGTTGTTGCTGGTTTCACTCAGCCCATTCACTGCAGAGTTCACAGTGGTTTACTGATACTAACACTTCAGCAGGGACTCTTAGATTTGTGTTCATTTCTTTAAACCTATGACATATTCCCTTTAATGCCAAATTTACAAGAATATACATTAAAACGTGGGCGACTGAGTAACAAACTGTTTTGTAATTGATACAAGATAAGCAAGTATGGACTAGTGTGTGTGTGTGTGTGTGTGTGTGTGTGTGTGTTTACCTCGTGCTATCCTGAGCACTCTCATGATTCTGATGATGGTGGGATTTATTGGCAGTGCTGCGCTCATTTTCAGCTCCTCCAGGGTGATGCCCATGATGGACAGCGCCACTATAGCTACATCCAGCTGATTCCACCTAAACACACATTGTTCATCCGTTTAGGTACATTAATAAAAACAAAAGAAAAAAAATGATATTACATTGTGTTGCTGTGTTAGGATCAACTCACTTCCTCGCATCCCCTACTCATCATCCTCAATTAATCCCATGCGGTGAGGATAACAGAATAAACAAAGTAATACACACTACTTCCTTAAAAAGCTGCAATTCTATTGTCTTTAAATGTGACTGAGTTTGCTGTAAAGAAGAACAGGAAGCAGGAGAAGCACTGCCTGGCTGTTGATGGTAAACAGTGGGCAAGCTGTTTAGATCAACGTGTAGCCCACCCACTAATCTCTACGGTGGGGAAATCACTGAGTTTAACCCTGATAAGGCTCTTCGAGGGCACCCTGAGACAGATGAACACTCTCTCCACCAATTCTCTTCAACACAGTGTGCTGAAAACAAGGAGCCACAGATGTATTAAGTCACCATGGACCCGGGGTTATTATTTGTAACTATTTTAAACTATATCTTGAGTTGTGATTGGGAAACAATGACACAGAGTTGATGAACATTTTACTCCATAACGTGTTGTGCATACTGCAGTCACACTAACATTCATCTACCTGTCTTTGAAGAACCTTTGTATGCCGAATGCCACCAGTTTGAGCAGGGCCTCAACGACAAAGATGCAGGTAAACACGTAGTTACAGTACTTCAGAACCTCCTCTAAATACTGCAGACACAGAAACAGAGAAATTATTTCATATCTCACAGACTACATACTTTATTTCCTGTGGCAATATTTAAAAAAAAAACGTTATGTCGTAAATGACACATGGATGAGTTCTGAAAGGAATTAATACCATATTTCTTTCGAAATCATAAATCACAAATGTATTACTGCTTCTTTTCTGCAAACATTGACTATTATAATGAATACTGCAGACCAGAAATAGTAAGATTTATACCAAAGCTTTGAAAAAAAAAAAAAAAAGACATTCAAAGAGTAAATGAACAAAAGATTTGAAAAGGTTGTCAACACACTCAAGGGAAACTGGGGCATCTTTAATTCTTTAAATACACCAACAATTTTTAGAAATAGAATCAAGTGTTGGCTTTCCAGGTACAATCGATAAAATAAATATCATTACATGACAGACAGAAATGAAGTCAAATTTAAAACGCCTTCAAGCTCCTTTATGGGTATTTTGGTTCTGACTGGAACACTTTGACCAAAACCAATTTAAGGGAGACACAATCTTGTTATCCATGTCCCACCAGTAAACCTTAGTGCACACATTACCTGTGGCTGATTGTAGTGCTCAATGCTCATTGTGAAGACATTGATGCAGATGATGAAGGTGATGAAGAGGTCCAGGTAGTGGCTGGTACACAGTGTATGGATGGACAGACGTACGGGAGAGTAGTCCGCATAGTACGGCCTCTGCTTGGCCTCTGCAGCACACCAATGCAAGAGACAGACACACAAAGAGAGACAGACAGGTAGGGCACAACTGTGAGTAACTGTGCAATGAATTTAGAATATTAAGTGTACAGTAGTGTGCACAGGGAGGTAGAGGGGTAAAGGGAAGGCAACCACCACCCTAATTTTGCAAATATTCTCTTCTTATACTCTTTGTACACGTTAATTCAACCAAGATATGCTCGTCCCTTAATACGTTATCTAACTGTAACCTTAGTCACAGTGGTGGTGCCCCCTTCTTCTTATTGTCCCTGTTTCTCAGACAGTCTGCGCACACTACTAAGAGAGGACATGAGAGTAACAGGTAGGCTAATTAAAAACTTGTATGGCATGCGTTCACAATTTAAAGAGATATTCAGGCAGTATTTAGCAATTCTTTAGCTAACATAACTAATATTCAGATATGAATTACAAATTCAAATTCATAGTGACCAATAAATCAAAGTCACCTGAGTTTGTTCTTCAGTACACAACCCCTGTATGATGAATGTTTAAGATGCTGCATACAGACAGTGCATATGAGCCAACATGTTCATGTGTCATTGAAAGTTGTTTTTTTTTTATCTAAGTGTTACAACAGGAGATACAGGGTGGACCTGAGACTGTGTTGTTTGCAAGTTTTAAAAGATTCTTCCCTTTTGAAGAGAACAAGCATGTTTGCTATTGCTAAACTGAACAAAGAATAATGATATCAGTCTTTTCTGGCTAAGAAAAATGCTAAAGTGTCTCCATGAGGAGACTTTTTCAAGAATCATTGCTTCTAATAATGTTATTCTTGTCAGGGTTGAGAGGTCTCTGCTTTGTATTCAGACTACAAAGGGAGAGCAGGTTCCCACTATATATATATATATATATATATATATATATATATATATATATATATATATATATGCAAATATTCATGTTGCTCCTTTATAGAAAAGGAACTGTGAGCTGCATTACTGCTTTTGAAGAACAAACATACTTTACATGACCTGGCGTTTATTAAAAGGTGCTTGTCACCCAAAGTAAACTAGGTTTGACAGACTGTGTACTCACATGTCCACATTGATGATTCTGAGTGGATACGTGCATGTATCTGTCACCCTCCCATGTACATCATGCCCTGTCTGTCTACTGCATGCTTACATGCCTTTGATGTAATGTTTATGATTCAGAGGGGCTGCACAAGGTATGTCCAACAACACAATATTTTTCTGAAACAGGATCATTAAAGACGTTCATATTTCTGAGGAAGCGCTCTGTGATTCACATTGATATTATGTATAATTAATCTATATATACTGCCTAACTGTTACATTTCTAAATTAACCTTTACTGTTAGAACATGGCTGTGATGTTGAACAAACCTGGAGCTGCTCTCCTCTCTAATGGTGTCACTACACTACTCTGTGATTAGTAGATGGATATAAAACCATGTGCTTCTACAGATTTCTGCAATAAAAAAAAAATGTATTCAAAAAATACTGCTCTGTACTGTAACTGTAAGCTGTAATAACAGTGTTGTGTTTCTAACTAACGAACTTAACCTCTACTAACAGCACTATTACCCAGTTTATTTGCAGGTATAGCAGCCAAAATGTCTGCTATGTTTCTGAGTCTGCCAGTCAAAGCATGTTAACAGGAAATGTCCTCCTTGTACCTGTGTCGAGAGGCGTCTCAGGTTCGGAGTTGTACATGCATTCGGAGGGAGAGAAGGGACTATTGGCTTTTTAACCGACACAAATTCTGCTAGAAAAAAGTTTCCAGAGACATTTTGAGAGAAGCAGCCGCTGGTTACTTTCACATGCAGAAGGTGCTTTAAAGGGTTTCTTTAAAAGTCATACAGTTGTAAAACCTATAACGATTTCAAGTTATTACAGGTATTAATCATTTTATGAAGTGTATTAAAACAGGAAGTGAAATATAACATATAATTTAAGCATTTTCATTATTGTTGTTGTCATTTTTACACTATACTGGTGGCAGTTTTATTATTTAAAGAGTGAACATACAAACTTTTAGTTGATAGGGGTTATTTAGTTTTCCATGCAGTGTTAGGGGAGGGTTAGGGGAGGGCTGCAGTCATGCATTACATGCATTAGAATGGCATAGCGCACGCCCACTGTCAGTGGTCAATCACTGTTTGCGTGAGCTAGCCAGTCTTTCAATCTCTCCCTCTTTTTTATGTTAAAGTCTGAACATATTTCCCTGGATGCTCTTTTAGTCATTCTCTTTCTCTTTTGTCAAGCTCTGAAAGCAGGCAGTGCTCAGAAAAATAGACTACCGACCAGCCCCTCCATTCTCCTTACTCCTGCGCTTTTTCTCTATCATTTTGAGCCTCTTCTCTTCCCTCAAGCGGGCCTCCTCCTCCTCCTGGTCCTGTCGGCACTTGTGGAAGTTCTCCACCACCACGCCGACAAACATGTTGAGGACGAAAAAGCTGACGATGAGCAGGAAGGAGATGAAGTAGAGCAGCATCCAGGGGTTGTGGTTCCTTACAGGCTTAGAAGAGAAGAGAGAGTTTTATGTTTCATTTGTGTATTGATTAATAAAGACATAAATAAGCACAGAAAACAACTACGGTAAGTTTTGTGATTTTGACCTGGTTTGAGCAGGCAAGATAAAAGCCCCAAATACTGCACTACCAGTGCAAAGCCTCCCAATAACTTATCACATACAGCAGGTAGAACACTGTCAATTCTCTGAGAAGGCTCAGAAAATCTTGGGAAACTTTCCAAACTTTGCATAGAAAATAATAATTTCAGTGTAGCAGTTTAATGACTTTTATTGATGATATCAAATAGAAATGTTTTGATCCTTGTTTTTGTAGTCACTCCATTTATTATGTTGTTGCAAGAATGTCTGTCTAAGACACACTTTCACAGCACATTACACCACAGGAACTGTTTCTATCTATTTGATCATTCTGCTGCTGAGACCTGAGGCTGGTGTAAATGTGCAAATGCCAAATGTTTTATTGTTGATGATACTGAGTTGGATATTATATTTAATCATATTATATAAGTATTTCACACATAATAAAAGTAGGCAGACAATATTTTGCAGCATAAATTACATCTTTTTGAAAATGGTTTCCTGTCTTATTTGGTGTCGTTTTATCTATTGTATCTAACAGGGCAGGAGTTAGTGTGAATCTTCAACAGGAAGTGCAATGGGCTGCAATACATAAGGACTGAAAGTAGATCAGACTTTAAGTAGCTGTTACAGAGTCATTCACAAATATTTGCCCCTGATCGCCGTCCCGCTGAACGATCTTCACTCCTCACAGTGTTTACCTGTTGGTCCACTCCCACTGCATCAAGTCCATCATACATGATGTTGACCCAGCCGTCCTTACACGACAGCACAAACAATGACATTAGAGCCTGGAGAGGAAACACAGAGATGCACAGAAGGTAAATATACTGTAGAGGAAGTTCCACGGCTCTAAAATCATCACATGAAGTGTTTTGTACTGTGCGAGTCAAATAAATGCAGTCTGTATTTGATTAATAGTTTATGTAATTTAATGTTGTGATGTGTTAATGTCACTTTAAGAGAACTGGCTCTTATACCTAGTGAGGTTAATTTCAGTTTTGTTTATGTTTAGTTGAGGCTTAATTAAGGGCCGAACCACATAGTTTTCTGACTGTGGTGTAGTTTACCAAGCAGGATGACCTGATTTGACACACTGCTATAAGAAAATAATCTGAGACAGTAGAATACATTACTCATTTGATCTCATCTTTACATCTTGTGGAAGTTCTTTCTGTTGCTGTTAACACACATAAGTCTAGCCAATGGAATATTTCAGCCTCAGCCATCACATGAACATTACATCTACATCTCTCCATATTTACAGGCTGGCAGTAGAAGATTCAGTCTTGATAGCCACTTTGATATGGATATAGCTATAATGCTGCAATTTCTTAGATGACCCGGAAGAGGCAAGACATTTATCGAATACTAACTTTTTGAAGACACAGAAAGGAAAAATAAAAAAAAAGGAAGTAGATGGGTACACCATGTTTAAAATCCTCTTAAAGTATGGTCCAAGACAATAAATTATATAAACAAATAGAAATGATGACACTCTTAAATTGAGTTATTTTACCTGCATTCTGTAGATGTTAAAGTAAGCATCTAGTGCCTGAGTATAAGACAACCCTGTCAACTGTAGTGCAAAAATATATTACCGTACTAGTGGAACAATATGATCGTTCAGCCTAGAAACTTGTGTTAAATATGAGCACAAGTAGAGAAAAAATAGCTTAAAACCAGCTTCCATCACCACACTGCTGTCCTGGCTCTTTACACCCTCCTCCTCCCTGTAATCTCACCCTCGGTCTGTTCATCAGTACCTGAATCAGGTTGTCAAAGTTGTACTTTCTTCGTATCCAGCGGTAGTTGGCCTGCAGACAGTCTGACTTGTTGGTGATGTTTTTTGTGTCCAGACCTTCACAGTGGTAGAACTTCCCTTTGAACAGCTAGACAGAGAAAAAGAGAAATAATGAGAACTGCAGGGCTAGTTGGCTGTAATTTACACATGATCTCAATTGCAGCGCAGCTTGCAGCTTTGTGGGCATCCAGCTATTAATGGTGAGAATAAAAGGACCTTTCAGGGAGTACATTCTTATCAGAGTTTCTTTCTTAGGCTTGGCTAATAGCTGGCCTGAGGGTCATGTTGTTCCTCTTCACACTTAACCTAATTGTCATTATTTCAATACTCAAACTCTCTAGGAACAAAAGCCTACTGTCCATCTCCAGTTCCTTTCATCACATATGCAGTTGGTCACCATCACTCACATTTAAGCTACAAAGGGTAAAAAACTGTGTTCTCAAGCTCAAGAAAAAAAAAAAAAAATCTTCTGTGTAGTGTGTGCAGTAGAAACTGTGATTACCTGAACTCCCAAGATGCCAAAGACAATGAAAAAGGCGCAGCAGATCAAAACAATGTTCCCGATGGGTCTGAGTGAGGTGATGAGAGTCTCTACAACCAGCTTTAATCCCGGAGCTCGACTGATCACCCTGAAACAAACAAACATAAACACAAACTTATTTCTTAACATGTGTAAATGAACAAAGACACAAGCTCAAGTGACAGAAAAGGGACAGAGGTATGCATGCAGCATCCATATACACACAAGCAAATACTAGATGTACCTCAGTGGGCGCAGGGTTCGTAGCAGGCGAAGGACTCGGAGGATTCCCAGGATCCTGTTTCCACCAGTGTAGGCCAGAGAGACCAGGATGTCGACCAGAGACACAAACACCAGCAAACCATCCAGAACATTCCAGCTGGACTGGAGGTAGCTCTGCTCCCCAAAGAAGAAACCAAGAGCTACAACCTGGTGGAACCGATGCAGAGTTATACAATTATTGAAACAGCACTGAAGCAGTACATTATAAAATAAAATCTAGATTTTACCAAAATGTACGAAAAACCTGTGATGTTTACCTTAACGGCCATCTCTGCAAGGAAGATCACAGAGAAAACGTAGTTGGACACACTCAGGAACACTCGCTCCTAAAGGGGAGAGTGAGACTCATTTTTAGACAGCATATAGCTAAATAGCATAAATAAAAGACAATGCCAGTGACTAGATACTTCATACCTACTGTTCTCTTTGAATGGAGTTAGAATAATGTGTTCTGCAGTAAGCACGGACATTTTAGAGAGGTTTGAATTGTTTGTAGTTTTAAGCCTTTACTCTGCCCAGGCTAGTGAATTTACATCCATCAGTCTATATAGTGTCTAACTGTAATAAATCAATCTACAATTAACATTCTGAAGTTAACTACTGGCTCATGAGAAATGTTCTGCACTTACCTATAAAGTGCCTTTACATTTTAGACATCTTAAAGTGCTTTACAATTTGCCTCATGTTCACCAATTCACACACATTCACAATGCAGTGGTGACATTGGGAGCAACCTGGGTTCAGTGCTTTGCTCAAGGACACTTTGGCATTTAATCAGAAGGAAGGCAGGGATTTAAACACCAACCTTACAAGTGGGCAACCCGCTTTACCATCTCAGCCACAGAAGCCCCAGTTATATATCTAGTGGTAAGTAATCAGTTTCTTTAAAATGGATGGGTCATAATCAACTGGCAAGAACCAAAGTGTCACACATTATAAATAATGATAGAGGATGGTGATCCCAAACAAACAGACATGCGCATATAGTTCTTAATCTTTACTGTTTCTATTTTTACCTGTAAATAAAAAGTCATGTAAAAATGTCAAACCTATTTTTAGATCATTTTTACTGACTTACTTGAATTAGCAGTTGCATAAGTAAAGCATGAGTGAAGCATCAGCTGGTGTGATGTGCCTCAGAAAATCAGGGGGTGCATCAGTTATGAAAGGCAGAAACTGAAGAACACAGCTGGAGTGTGTGCAGACACCTTGTAATTGCAGGCTGTGTGTTTGTGTGTGTCTCACCGTGCTGTGAAGCTGTATGCCAGGTCTCTCCAGAGCGATGGTGATGCAGTTGAGGAAAATGAAAACCAGAACCACATGGTCGAACATTTTGTGAGAGATCACAGCTTGGCACCACGCACGTAATCTAAATACACACACAAACACACACACACACACACACACACACACAGAGTCGTCTATAAGATATCTACGGTTCATTAGAGCTATCGACCAAACAATTAGCTGTGAGAAAGCAGTGCAAAAGAAGACAAATGAGAGAGGGAGACCACGAGAATGAAATAAAGAAATGAGAAGCAGGGAGGAAAGGGAAGTAAGAGAGCCAGAAATCTGAACCAGAGAGGATGACATTGGAAATGTGTGTGTACTTGTATTACGCATGTTGTTGGGACATACATCTGTTAACACAGTCACATTATGGGAACCCGCCTCCTTTTTGGGGGACAAAAAATTATGTAATGCAAATCATTACATTTCAGTACAAATACTTTGTTCAAGGTTAGCTTTGAGTTAAGTTTAGCGGAAGGGTAGTGATTAAGGATTAGTGTAAATCTCCTGTAAATGAATATAAGTCATTGTAATGTAATATGACTGCGTGTGTGCGTGTGTGTGCGTGTGTGTGTGTGCGTGTGTGTGCGCGTGTGTGTGTGTGTGTGTTCGTGTCTCTCACCGGCTCTCTGGAGAGAACAAGTACAGCGTCCAGTCTTCATGTTCTTTGCACCAGCGGGGCTTCATGTTTTTGAGCTCCTTCTTCATCCAGTAGCAGAAAGTACTCTGCAGGAACGAGAGGTCACACGTCAACGTCGTTAGCAACAACAACAAAACCACTGACTTTGTCATTCATTATTACTTGTTACAAACCAAAAAAACAACAGTGTTATTTTGGTGTTTCAATTATTATGGCAAACTGTAAAATCTTTATCAAGTCCTGTCATCACCTTCCCCAGACTGAATTTTCATTTTCATGTAAATAAGGGAGCAGCGAGCGAGTTGCCCACAACGAATCAAACCTCGCTCATGACGTATGGATAGGGGCTCCTAAAAATATTTGTCTTTTGAATTAATCAGCTGCATAATCTATTTAATTTCTTGTTTTGCCAACAAAATAAGCCTAAAATGAGATAAATAAATTTCTTGTTAACCTGAGCCACTGATCAAAACCCAAAACACTAAACACAATTACTACTGTGTCCTCATATCTGTGAATCTCCAATTAAGAATGTTTGACATTTTGGCTTGAAAAATTACAATTAATTATTCTTATGAGTTTATTTGTTGACAGACTGATAACTTTATTGTTGCAGCTCTAAAACTGTTAGTACAGAGAGTATGTTACTTTGCATGTTCTTGCACATTGAAATGGTTCAGTTTTCAGACACATACAAATGCATTCAAAATATGTTTTTTTGATGAATGTTGAGATGTCTGTTGTGGATTAGTAGTAATGCTGCTAAATGGGAAATGTACCTCCTTTCAAAAAATGTATGACTGCCATTGCAAAACTACAAACTATTTAAATATTCTTTAAAGTTTCAGCAATAATATTTTCAGTGTTCCTTCGTCATGAATCCATAGCCACAACAGTAAAAACAGAAGGACCAAATGATAAATTAAGTGTTGTGTTTTGTATGTACTCTAAAAAAACCTGCAAGAATTAGACCCATGACTGTGGAGAAGGCATGTGTCCCTCCTCTATTGATTTCATTGACATAATAAACAGTAAATAAAAGAGTTCTTCAAATATTATTTAAAGTAATAATATTGAGGAGCTAAGAAAATGGTGACTGAGCTGCAGTATTACGAACTGAACGAGCTGGGTTTATTTGGGAACATTCCCAGCGCAGTTATCAACTTAATTTCCATCACCCTGCAATGGTTGTTCCAGCAGACAGGGTAGGCGGAGCTAACGCAACCGGTTTGCTCTTCCACTCACTTGTGCACCAACTAACTGAAGTCACACAGGTGACACTGTTTGGATTTCTGTCTTCTTTGAGACTTTAACTGGATGCTGTGCAACGTCATTGTCAAAGAACATTGTGTGGGTCTGTGAGAAAGCTAAGCTGCATTATGAGGAATGTACTATACAAACCTCATCAACACTTCCTTCAAAAAACCCTTTAAGAAACAATGAATAGTTTAAACAGAGTTGCTAATGTTTCACATTAAAATCTGTAGGGGCACAATAAACATGCGTTTCATTGCAGAAGTAGATGGAGATAATTGGACCATAAGAGGGCGACTTCCAAGCTTGCCCACGAGCTCAATAGAAAGTGTTGTGGAACTCATTAAAGTTTGTAATAAAACAAACAGAAAAAAGCTTAGGTGCAGAGCTTCTGTACTTAGGGTTCCTAATTAAAGACAGCCCAAAGTCGAGCCTCTCACACACTGCTTATTGGGCAGCCTGCCAACTGTGTGTGCATCTGGGTGTGTCCACGTGTGAGCGCACGGATGAAAAGAACCTGCTGCTCAGACATCCTCGGAGCTGAAATGCATAATCTCTGACACAGACACATGCTGAGGAATACATGCATGCACACGTCTCACTTGGCGCATCAAATGCACACGCGGATGCACACCCGTACACCAACACGCTGTTTTTACTAAGCCTCCCGTATTCACTGAGCCCTGGGAGAGGCCCACTGTTTCAGTGGATTTCATGGCTTTATAAACTCAATTTGGAGCCAATAAAACCATGAACAGTGTCGCAACAGAGGTCATCCAAAAGCACCGGGGGAGCACACACACACACACACACACACACACACACACACACACACACACACACACACACACACACACACGTATAACCGCTTTGACTGCATTGTATATACACGAGTCGTTTTGTCCCCACTGAGAAAACAATTACTGCTCAAGGCAATTGATTAAAGCATGACAATTAGTGTCCCTCATGGCCCTGCAGTGTGGACACAAAACACACAGTCTAAAATATCTTAAAGGAAGAGACAAAGGGCAAAGAAGACAAAGGGTAATCGGATAAGTAGAGAAAGACAGAGAAACATCAGAAATAAAATGTGTAAACAGAGTCAGAGAAGGCAGATTACGAGATTAAGAATTTATAAAAAAACTTTAAAACTTTAAAATGCAAAATCGAATTTCTTACTGAAGCATGTGTACATAACAAAACAAGCTACAGAGGAAATGAACCACACCCGGACGATAGTGCGCTGAGGACCTTTAAGAACTACTCAATACCTCACTGCAGTTATTAAATGTCATGTTGAAAGCTATGACTCATGGTAACTTACGTCCTCGTCCATCTCATCATCATGCAAGGAGTCTTCCTTGGGGTCGGAGTTGATGTTTGGGTCGTAGGTCACAGTTCTCCCGTTACAGTCACTGTACTCTGCTATGATGGAGGGGTAGAGAGTCGACGCCTGCAGCAGCTCTAAGGTCGCCGGCTTTAGTCTGCTGTTTCCACCGACCTCCTCCGCGTCATCCCTGAAATCTTCCTCGTCTCCACCTTCCCCGGACAACAGGCTCTCCCTCTCCCCGCTGGTGTCTCGCCGTTTGAGGCTCGGTGCTCGTCCCAGGCTGTTCCAGCTGGAGCGCCGGCTTCCCCATGAGCTGCCGGAGCCTCGGGGAAGAAGAGGGGAACGCCGTCCGGGACTGGAGGGGCTCTTAAGAAACACGAAATAGAGACAAGTGTAGTGTGTGACTGTGAAAATGTTTGAATTTCTGAGTAGTTTTAGGGGGGGAAAAGTGCTTATCAAAAGTTACTGATGACATTATGTAAAGATATGCTGAGTGTAGTTTCAATTTGAGTTTGACCAAAAGTTTCAGAATTCTCAATTATACTGTACATTTCCAGGAGATAGTCTCGCCATCAAGAAGGAGGGCTGTTTCATTGAATATATCTTCCACAGGGGCTCCACATTGCCTTGAGAGAAATTATTGCAGAGAAGGCAGAGGCAAGAATTCCTGGGACTGATTACTGCGCTTTCCACAATGTATCTAACTGTTACATGCCTGCGAACTGCTTGGCTGCATTTCATGCCTATGTGACCACCTCTACTGAATATTTAAAGTTCAAAGGATTTTTTTTTTTTCTTTCCCTGAGAAAACAAAAACTGATTATTGGCTTTCTATATTTTCAGGTTTTGTTTCAGGCATCCATTATTTTCTTGTGGAATAATTCATTGTCTAACTTTGTTACAGTGCCTTTTTACAGATAGTTTTGCAGACTGAAGTTATAAAAAGCTCCAGCTTACCTGCGACCTTCCCAGTGATAACAGGGAAATAATAATATTGAATCAACAAATCCAACAATATCCATAGAGCAGGACTAGGCCAGACATTCTCTCTCATGCTGAGTAGAATTTAAAGGAGTGAGATGTCCTTTTCACTTGTATCTGATAGATTTCTGTGAATCGTGCATTGAAACATTTTGCGCCTGTGATCAACTCCAGTCTCACCACATCACACTCACTGGCCCTTTGTGTTCCTGTATTTGGCTTCTGCTAAGTAAGCTGATTATCTCCATGCCTTATATGCACATCCTTTTTATAGCCCTTTTTTTTTTTTTTTTTTACCTCTTTTTCAGTTTAGTAATGGTGGCAGCTCTGCAGGGCGTGAATATGTGGAGCAAAGGATATATGTGTTGTTCTAAAAAAAAGCAAAGGATGTTTTGTCCAAAGAGTCTGATTCCTGAAGTAATGAAGCTTCCCACCATAGTTGGTCTCAGTAAGGAGCAGCTATTAAATTAAGGTATGACTAATGGTCTTTTTAGGTACTATTCCTCCAGTAACACTTAATTTTGGGATGCCATACTTAGACAATTCTTTTCAAATATATACTGCACATGGCATCTCATTGCTGGTTTGTTATTGGACCGTTTTTTTCCTAATAATGTTTATGATATAACTTACCAGAGAATGCTGGTCGAAGGCTAAGGGGTCGATGGATGTTGAGCTTCCACGGCGGGACTCTGGATGACTGAATCCTGTCTCAGAAAAACCTAGTCCCACTTCACTATACTGAGGAACCCCCTCCCTGTACATGAGATCCTCCCCGAGGATGGACTCGGGTCCCAGAGAGCTCTTGGGAGTGGGCATGGGCGTGGCTGCTGTACGCATGATTATGGGAGGAGCCATCGAGCCATGAGGGTCAATGTGACCGTTAGCTGTCATCATCAGAGAGTACATCTTTAACTCTGTAGAGGAGAGTTAAAGACATTATTATCATCATGATTTAACCATCATACATCACACAATCAATGATGAATTGAGTTGAATATATTCATATATTTGACGCACCGGTGTCTCTGAGCTGCTCTACCTTCTCGTCCTCCTCAAAGTTGTCTGATTTCTTCTCATCATCTGACTCTGAGCGATTAGCGTCCCCCTAAGACACACATTCATCCAATTAAATATACTTTTCTGTCTGTATTTCTTTCCTATAATGGAGAAAATTACAGGTGCTCATTTTTTAACCGAAGCACAGAGCGCAAGCACATCGAAGTGTGGTGTATTTAGTGCTCCACTGATTCCTCTGTGGCTGAAGATGCACTGGGCACCTGCGGGGCACATGATAACAGGGTTGGATGAGGAAGAACTGATGATGTGAAATCATCAATGGGTGTCTAAGAGACGAGTAAAATCCTTCCTCCTCTCATCTCCTTTAAAAGCAGTGGTGCCTTACTGATATGACACTTTGGTAATTGAGAGTCTGAACCTACGGCCCTCAGGCGGCTCCATTCAGAGTTAATTAACAGCAAGATAGGGCTCTTAATACAGGATGCACACATATAAGAGATGTGTGTAAGACGAACTCTTTAACCTGCTGTGCTAATATTAGAGGCATAATCAGAGAAAACCTATTTTTCTGTGTAATTACATGTGTCTAATGCTTGAGGAACTTTATAACTAAAGCAAAGGAAATGTCAAATGAATAAAGAAGAATAAAAAAAGTTGTGTTATTGGGGTACAGTATGTACATATTTACCAGTGACAAAAACAGACAACATAAGTGCACTGTTTGTAATGTTACAACAAATATTGGAGAATTAAGTCTTTTTATATATATATATATATATATATATATAACTGATGACAAGTGTAGCAGTAAATCAAAAAACATTGAGCCCATTATCGTGTGCTAAAACCATCACAATTATTCTCACCTCAGCCTGGAAGCCTTCAACCAGGATGGCAACGAGTAAATTGAAGAGCACATAGTTGCCAAATGTCATGAGAGCAACAAAGTAGAGAGCCGCCCATGGAGAGGTAGAAGCCATGCCGTTATACAACACCACATTCCAGTCCTCCTGGGTAAGAATCTATAGAGGTTGATAAAAGAAAGACATTTAAGCATAAAGAAGGAGTGGAGGGGTAGAGATGGATGGAGGCAGAAATAGATAAGGTCAGAGGGAATGTGAGGTTTAGAGATGTATAATTCACAAACGAGAAAGACAGTAAATGTCCACAGCTGTAAAGACACGGGGGGAAAGTAAGAGGCTCCAATATTGAAATAGTCAGCTAGTTTTATTTAATATACTTTTATTTATTTCGTACTTTAATTTCACATACCTTTTGGACGATACCGTCAGTTAACAATAAAAGAGTATATTGGAGTGCATATAAGTGTTTGTGTTATGGTTGGGCGATTGAAAGAATACATTGGAGTCCATCACTGGCTGTTGTTTTTTTGGGTGACGCCTTTTCAGCATTTCTTTAATAAATAACAATAAACAGGGAAATATACAAAAACAAAGTGCAAGGAAAAAATATATTGTATGCTCTCTCTGTGGAAAAAAAACAACAACATTCTTTTACCGTTAAGGCTTATAGATTCTTCAAACGGAAAACGTGCTTTACTTTCTCCAGCTAAAGTAAAACAAATATTAGAAGCTGTGCTAAATGCTGCCTTTCACACCTGTGAGAATATATTGGTGATTGACGTTTTTCGAGCTGGCTAGTTAGAAAATGTTAACATATTGCTCAACACTAGTTTGCGTGTTTCTATTAATAGATCAATAATAGATAAACAAATTCTAAGATGGATTGGCAAATAAACTTGGGCAGCCGTCTATATATCTGGGTGGCGTGCCCAAGTAAGTCTTTGTGTGGGAAACACTGTACATGATACAGGCCTTCCGTGATCTACTCAGAACTGGGTCGCGGCTACTGGTAGTTTGCGAGCTACGGTTTGAAGACCCCCTGATCTACAACCAGCATAACCCAGGATGAAAGCTCACTCCATCTCTGCCCACTCATTAAACCCTGTGGCCCGAAGGCAGTTCCCTGTGCTATCTGTGTGAATGTGTGCACATAGTGAGTGTAACTGCTTGACACGACGGTTCTGGAGAAAACGCTTCTTCAGCACCAAAGTGAGACAGTCCACTGCATTCTGTGTTTCTACTCCTCTGCTGACGCATCGAATGCAGGAAAAAGGACGATCTATCTGGAGCGAGTGAACAATATCTCCACAGGGAGGGAGAGCAAAATATAGAAATGATAGTGAAGGAGAGATTGTGGGTGCAAATAGTCAGAATATTGCATTTCACAGCATTTGACTAAGAGCAGAGGCTTGGCACGAATACACACACAAAAATACACACACACACAAAAGCACACTGCAGGCTGAGTTTGACATTTGGTTGGATTTGGGATGGCCAAGTAGTACACACGGCCAATGTTGCACGCACACTTACAGACACATAATAACCAGTGTAATTCAGTAAGTATACTGCACAAATTGTATTATTTTTTCAACTTTTTCAGACTCAATTTTGTTTTAATAAGAAACAACAAGCAGCATGTTAGATATCTCATTTTAGAGTGAAGCAGATTACATATCTGTCTAGCTGCAGGAAAGTTTTTCAGATAATTTATGGCTGAATAACAGCAAGATGATTCAAATACACAGCAAGGACAAACTGATAACTAGCCATTAACATTTCTAATGTTAACAGCAGAATAATACAATGATTTCATGAAGTCTATTTAACAGCTAATGGCATCTGTCATTTTAAATGCATGTGCTCAGCTCTGTCGTGGTCAGTGTGTCTGACTATTTTTACTGTCAATAATGCCTGGAACATGATTGATCAGGACATGTGCAGGGAGGGTTTTGTTTATCTTGTCTCATGGCCGTGGGTTTGGTGTCATATCATCAATTCTCAATGATGTGGAGGGCGGAGTGCACCTCCTCACAGCACATTCATTTCAGAAGTCTGTCTCCCATCTCATCAAAACCCTCGCCTAGCAATGTTTTATCGGCCATAACACTGATCTTATTGTGGAATAAACTTCAATTTAGTCATTATCAGTACGATTTGGTCAAATGAATGTGACTAAGGAAAAAAAATAGGCGAACAAGTGTCAATTTGTGGATTAAAGCAGAAGTAGCACATAGCATTGGAAACTGAAAAATAACCAAGCGTACAGGAAGCTGTAGCTGTAGATCAAAGAAAAACTAACCTGGAATACAGTGACAATGGCCCAGAGGAGGGAGTCAAAGTTCTTGCGGTCAGGGATGGTGTCTCCATTCTCCATCTCAAGACTGAATTTACAACCAAAGAGATGCATGCCCAGGATACTGCAGGGAAAAAGGGAAATTAAGACATCATGATATAAAAGAAATCACTTAATGGGTGACAATTATATTATAATAATAGAAAAGGTGCATTTTCTGTAACAGAGAAGTGTGAAGATAGGTAGGCTGGCATGTTTGCTATGTCCACACCTGAAAGTGAAGATGAAGAGCATCAACAGCATGCAGAAGGTGGCCACATTGTCCATGGTCTTCATTAGCACCACCAGTTGTCTCCTCAGGGCGGGTAGGAAGCGAACAAGCTTCAGAACCCGTAGCAGACGAAACGTTCGCAGGACTGACAACCCACCATCCGATTGACCAATTATCTCCCACACACTGGGACGCAAACAACATTTATCTTAGAATACTGTTGAACAATAATATACAGTAATTATTTAATGCATTGTTGTTAATTGCAGTTTATATTATGCTGAAAAAGGTCATGAAAAACAGATGATTAGACCGCAGTATATTGTGCTTTTAGTCTCGTGTACTTGTGTATATTCAAATGTACATTACAAAAATGTCTGCTTTAAAATGTATGAAACACATTTTATTTTGAAGAGGCTCACTAGCACATCTGTACTGATTCTCAATTAATTCCCCCGTCAGTAACGCTACCACACATTTCACCAGGTCCCAAACTGAATGACAGCTACACAGCAAACCTTGACGCCTGACAGAATCAGGAATCTGCTGCAGAAGCAGGCAAAGTGTGATCCATCATGACTGTGTCAGTCTTTGCTATTGTAAAAACTGATGCTGCAGAAGTGAAACTGACACTTGAAACCTCGTGATTGACAAGCGAGGAAACAAGAACAGGGAGGAAGCTCTAAATCAATGCTTAGCGCTTAAGCTAAACTGATTGGAGTGTTGATTTTAGTCTCTTTGTTTTTTTGTTTTTTTTCAATAATGACCTATTTTCTAATAAAGGCAGCATAAATTAAGATTACCTGATGATAACAATGACGCTGTCGAAAATGTTGTACGGGTTCCTGATGTATCCAAACAAGCCAAAAGCCAGCATCATGAAGCCCATCTCCAGGACAAACATACTGGTGAAAACAATGTTGCTTATCTCTAACACATCGGTCAGCTCCTCGGGCTGCAGGGGAAATTCAAGAGAGAAGGAGAGAGGAAGGAGGGCAAGAGAGATAAGGAAGAAAACAGAAGAAGGGAAAAACAGAGAGTTAATATTGCAACTCAATTATCCCTGAGCTGTAAAACCCTTTTTTTTTTTTGTGCCCTGAGCTAAGACATTATCAATCAAGTTCAGAGCTGCAGTCAGGTCCAATCAATCAAATGCAACCAACAGCACCAATCTATCACTGCTGATCTACTCCACTTACCTCACACTACACTCAGTGATCCAGCAAAGATTTAACGGGGGCCCTCTCATAAAGCCTGTAGTCAAGTATTTTATGAAGAATGCAGCAATTTTGTGCTCCGGTAAATGCATTATGGCTCCACATCTGCAACTTTTCTTTAGAGAAGCAGCTTGGCTTGAGCTGAATCAGTGATCTGAATGTGCTGAACTCGTTTAAAAGATGACATAGACTCCACCCCTCTAAACATGTCAACATCCATCCATTGAACATATTGCTTGCTTAAAAAAATGACAGACTTGCTGATTCAGGCCCCTCACGAGGCTCACCATGAGTTCACACAGCGTGCTTCTCACCTGGAAAAATGAGTGAAATGGTACTTTGAATGGTAATAATGTTGATGCTTGTGTACAAGTCTGCAAAGGGTTCTATTGTCAAATCAACATAAAATTACTGTTTTGAAGGCTCTCTTGTAAAGCACATGTTCTATATTGTGAACCACCAGCTAAAATCTCACATTATACTTCTGCACTCACACTAAATGATATAAAAAATGATTCGCCTGACCTCATATTATATCTTTCCTTATGTTTCATATTCTATCTCTCTCTTGTACGGTCTCGTCATTCATTGGTAATAAGCTTTGTGCGATCACACATCATACATATTGAATAACTATGATCCCCAGATGACTGAATCATTCTAAACCATAAATTCTTAAACTCCATACTCTGCCTCACAGTTTGTAAAGCCTTTTAGCCTGTGCTCCAGAATTTCCTTCACATTTCACACAGGGAAGACTCATTAAAACAAATTGCAACTCTTTTAATGTGGGGATCAAGAAGCAACAGGCTCAAAACACATTTTACATCCTGGCCCATGGCATATAAACACAGGCAGACCATATTCTTGACTCATAAACATCGTGACATGATTGATGGACACCATCCCGCTATCACAGAGCCAGATTCACCTTCACACTAGGTTATTCTGTTCTATTCGCATCCTGCAGAAACATACACCTTTGGTATTGTGTTTACTGTTGTTGTCAATCATAGAACATATTGTGCATATCAAACAAGTTGAAGGCCGGAAGAGAGCATTTTTCATTCACAATGAAGTATATGACGTGAAAAGTCTGAACCCTCTTGAAATTGTCCGGAATAGAAATTATGATCTAATATGATATTTATGATGATTCCCTCAGCCAGCAAAATCCAAAAGCATTAAAAACAAGAATGTAACTGAACACTGTCATTAAATTCACAACTTTTGCAGTCGTTAGGCCACTAATGATTATGATCATAATCACAGATAGAGGGCGCCATACCACAAAGCACTCCTCACCTCCCTTCCCTCCAAACACAGACACACACAGAGCCTGCTGTGGGCAGGAAAACCACAAACTTCTTAGAGACACCTTTTAAGACCAGAAGGGCAAATGTTTCATACTGAAAAGCTATGTATACTTACTCAAGCACAGTATTTGGGTCCATTTTGTACATTGCACACTTTTAAGATCCACTACATTGGGAACTGATTAAGAACAAAGTGTTATGCATCTCTGGGACTCTGATGGAGATTTCATTATTTGCTGAGCAAATACATGAAGTTATGATTGACCGTGTATATAAACGGTCCAACATTATACTGATTGTTCAAACAAATGCACACACACACACACACACACACACACACACACACACACACACACACACACACACACACACACACACACACACACACACACACACACGCACACGCACACGCACACACACATTACAGTAAGAAGACAATCGGTTGGACTCTCTGAAACAGAACTTGTCGGATACATAACTGTGCTGATGTATGTCTGGGTAGATCATGCCAGTCCACTGACCATGTATATAAAACTAGTATGACAGTAGTTGAGATGTTTCCTGCTAAAGCTGGTATAACCATACTGTCAATAAGAGCTGACTGGATGAACGTGGAGTGTACCTGTAGTGCAGAGCAGGCTTGTGTAATCTAAAGCACAGACCAGCTCTTGTACTATTTTTGGCTGATGAGCGTTTGAGTTAATTGGGACAGTCATGAAGCTTGAAAACCAAAGCAGATCTGCTTGTGCAAAAATAAAAGCATTCTGAAATAATGTCAGGGGACTCATGTACAACTTTTGGAAAGAGGAAAACAATGCCGTTTTTTTTTTTTTTTAAATAAGAGCTGGATGGACAAGAGAGTGACCGTCATGGACTGTTTGTCCAAAATAGTCTTTCATTGGCTAGCCAAGCACATAAAAAAGCTCTTAAGAGCACATAATACTCGACGCACATACATTACTATTTAACAATGGACTAAATGGCCTTTTCATCACCTCTCTGACCCACTGTCTCTGTACCAGAGTTTTCTGTGGATGGCTGTTTTTATGCGTGCTGGGATTACAAATTCATCTTTACATTCAATTTAACACTCCAATGAAAAATGGAGAGAAAAGTACAGTTGACACGGCAGATTAAAACGATATAAAGTAGCTTCAGGGAACAAAGTGTAGAGCTGAACGTTTGAAGTGCATAAAAACTCAACGGCTGGCGTGGACTTAGTTTGATAATGATGCATCAATATTTGAGTGTTTTCTCTGCTTTTGTCTGATGCAAAACTAACTCAGCAAAACTGCTTCCTGCTCTCATTAACAGCAATGTTGAGCACAAGAAGGTGAAAAACAGGAAGCAGATTTTAAAGTACTGAGGCCAGTTAAATATGATTGGGTGGGGAAAAGGAAAAGAAACACTCTTCCCTACATCAATAAATCCTAACAAGGTGCCCTTGAGTTGTCAGCCTCATCCCACAATGCACTTAATTTTATATTACAGTCATTAGTAACTGAGTGGTTTCAAAATAATCAGAAGCTCTGAACTATATGTCAATATAGTTTATGCGATTTGCTATGGTCCCAAATGAGTATTCAGAAGTAATGCATAGGATTTGGTTTTCTACCGCCATCATTACGTTTGATAGATGTGGCGATTAATCACAATTAAAAACAGTGTCAGTGCCCATAAGGAGACATTTTAGTGTTGAGACTTCTGGATACAGCTCTGAATATGACCTTGCCCTTATAAATATGAGGGCAAAAACACAACAGAGGTGGAGATTTGCACACCCACACACGCAAACACAGCCTCTCTGGCAAAAAACAGGACACATGAAAACCTTCAATTTTAAGCAGGGAACTGACATAGATAAAAACAATCCTGAAAAATGCACTTATTTGGACCAAATCATACAGCATTCAGCATCTATGGTATATTTTAGATTAGGAGCCAACGCTTCATGTTAATTATGGACAGGATCCACACAACATAAACATAATGAGCATTTAACTCAAATTGGAGTCATATGTATACTTCTACTATATCCATACTTATGTTTATTTTGTATTATTTAATCGTAAACCTATCACAAGTCAAACAAGCAAACATCAACCCTAACGGTTTCTCTGACATACTGTATATTTAGCACACACTCAAAAATGTTTGAGAGTTAACAGAGTTCAAAAAGTGACCTGTTTAATTTTGCAAAGCTTGCAGCACCTCGTCTTTAGTCTACATTGTTTGTGTTATTGTGTAAGCTTTTAATACACAAACTTAAAAAAACAGCTTCTATTAAACCTGCATGAAAATATTATTTGTTGTTAGTATAGCAATCTTATTATGTTATGTTTTTTTTTCTTCTATTCCTTCTTCATTTAGCAATTGTATTTATTCAGTCATTCATCTATCTTGCACTTAATATCTGTTTTGTTAATGTTTTTGTTATTTACAGTAGTGTAAATATTACTATTTTTGGTACTTCTATTTTTATTTCTGTAGCAATTTCTTTAAGTTTGAAAATAATAAAAATGTGTTTGTTTGTTTCTGAAGAGATATACCGTGAATGCGTTTATTTGTGAGTTGGATTCTTCACTGTTAAACTACTTACATGTCAAGCTTTAATGCTGCAGTCAAGGCAAACTAACTTCACTCTATAATGTCAATTAGTCATGAGACATGTGAAGTTAAAGACAGTTTTGAGTATCTGAACTGAATGTCCAGACACTTAAGTTCAAATCAGTTTACATAAATTATGGTTTTCACTTTCACTCAGATTTGATGACAGCAATTTATCTCCAATCCAGAATCAGTCTGAACACAACCATACAAGCACCGATCATCTTCCTCTGCATCTCTTCCGGTCACACACTCACACACACACACACACACACACACACACACACACACACACACACACACACACACACACACACACACACACACACACACACACACACACACACAGTCTACACTACGCCTCCTACATCCATACACCTCTTCACACACACTCACAGTCTCATAGAGTTTAGCTAGATGTCACCTATGGGGGCTGAAGAGTATGAAGGGGAGGAGAAACACTTCAGTCTATGTGTGCGCTTGTGTGTGCGTCTATGTGTGTGTCTGTGTGTGTGTGTGGTATTGCCCTAAAAAGGCCATAGCTCTCCCAGTAGCTCCTTATGTTTACACCACAAAGACACACACACACACACACACACACACACACACACACACACACACACACACACACACACACACAAACATACAACCCCTGGAGAGAGAATTAGAGGAGAGGGAGGAAGGGAACAGACTGTGTGCATGTGCATGAATCTTTTCTTTGGGTTTTCATCCATTCGATCGCCTGATAGAAAATGAAAAGGGTCTGTGCGTGTGTGTGCATATGTGATATGCTTACTTTGGGTGTAAAACCTCAGCAGACGAATGCGTCTGTGCAACCACACAAATTTGTTAGAGTGTGTGACACTGGAGGAAGGGAAGGGGGCGCGGTATCATTAGAGCAAAACTTTCCAAATGTCGTCCACAGAGGCTAAATTCGAAACATAAGCTGGGAGTGTGTGACAGTGCCTTGACATGTATTTTATGTCTCCTTACCTCTGTCCACCTGCCTTCTTCTCCACTCTCATTTACAGACTCTCAGACAACCAAATTACATTTTTACTCACAACTGCCAACAGTTCTCATTAACTGCTTCTTTATGGTCACCCAAAGACCTCTGTAATCCACTGATTTAAACTGTTCCAGTCTCATCAGCCCTAATTTATAGAAAAACTGGAGCAGACAGACACCCTCTTGTGTGCATCTTACCTGCTTGTGGTACTCTATCCCCATGCTGAGAGTATTGACCAGGATGGCAATCATGATCCCTCGATTAAAGTATTTACTCTCCACAATCCTCTTCAGTTTCTCCCTGAAGTTTCTCCAGGCCCAAACAGCTCCATTTTTGTACTCCACAACCCCGCGCCGCCTGCTCTGACCTCTGACTCCTCTGATGTCCACTCCCTGGAAGAAAAGGTTTTGGATACAATATGTCTGTAGTTATAGACAATATACAAAATAATCTTTGAAAACAGCTAAATAATAGTATTTTGGATCAAGTGTTGGGCCTAGCAAATGCAATTGTTTTAAGAATAATGTAATTTCAATCATTTAGAATATTCTTTTTTTTTTTTATTATTTGATCAGCACCCACTCTGACCTGTGGGAAGTCGTGTAGTCCGTCCGCCTCTCCCTTGCCTCCCTCCAGGTCTCCCAGTTCCAGCTCCAAGGTCTCCAGGCTGCGGGCACACAGAGGGCAGCTGAGCAGCTCCAGGAGCAGAGGGCTGGGCACCACGCCTGCCAGCTGGTACAGCAGCCTCTGGCGGCCTGAGGGGTCAAAGAGAGGGGGGATGGTCAGACATAGCAGAGGGGCTGTTGTTGTCCCTTTGGCTTCATGTGGATCCAGTTAATTGTCCCTCCAAATTCTATTTGTTATTATTCTGCTGGTTTCATAACGTGCATACTGAGTCGAGCTACATGTAGTGAAACTGTGACATATGTCGTTTATATAATATATTCAATATTATACATGCAAATCAATCTACTAAATGACAAATTATCCCCCCAAAAAATTGGTTAACAGCTTTATTATTGTAAATGCTAAATATAGCTCTATAGTTAATTCTACTAACCCTTTTTAACTAAATAAGACTGAAGGCAAGTTTGTTAGACATTCCTTGTTTTGTTGTAAAAAAGTTCTCTTGTGCACTCAACAGACAAAACTAAAAGTCATTGAGTAGCGTCAACTATAGCTGATTGACAAACCTGATTTTATGTTTTCTTTGTGAAACAGTAAGAGAGTTCTTGTGAGAAAATCAAACATGGCCCAAACATTTTCTCTTTTGTCACTGATAGCTGTTATAAAATGAACGCCTGCACTTTAACTGGAGCCAAATAATTAGCATAAAGAGAGACAAAGTGCCTTTTCCAGAATTAACACTAACCCCCTTTGATACCGCCTGACCATAACGTTTCATTACAGCCAATGTCTGACCATAAAATTAGAAAACAGCTAATGGCTGACCAACACATTACAAAGTCAGCATCAGTTAGGTCCTAATTTCCTTTTTTACAACAAAAGCACATCATCCTGTACTGCATTACCTTTGCTTGATGTTCAATTATTGTGTCTTTTCATGAAAATATAAATTATAAATAATATAATAGATCAAATGTTAATTTAAAGCAAGATGTTGAGAAGAAGGAAGTTTTTTTTTTTTTTTATTCCTGATTGTGGGACAGTTTAAAGTGAATAAAAATGAGTGCATCAACATTTTTAGACCTGAGTGACAGAGGCAGAGCTTATGACACGGCTGGAAGAGCATAGCGTATGCAGGACTGAAGGGATGTCCTTTTTCAGTAAAGAGCGGTACACACAAGTTTCCGCAGTGATTCCTGATACCTCGTCCACAGTTCGAGATCCCGGCTGCCTCCTCTCACTCTCTGTTCTTTGACTAAAGCCTTTTAAAAATCAGGAAAGAGGAACTGAAAAGCACAGCTGAAAACTAACAGAAACCAGGATTGACTTCTGGAAACATCAGCTCTTCAAAAGCAGCTTCAACAGCAAATAAAGTTGTTTACAACACCGTCTAATACCTCGAGCTATAAAGAAAGGTCGTGAGCGTTGACATATTTCATTGTCTTTTATAACCTCTTAAATATCGCTGTAACCAATACATGTCCTTGTCTTGTTTTGACTCCAATTCTTGACAGGCTGTTTCCATTCTTACTAATTCTATTAGTGAATTCCTTCAGGGGACAAAATATTTGTTTGGCAAAACGCTTGCTCAAACTCCTCCCCACATTACCTTATATTCCATTATCTAATATTAAATTACTGTTCAACTAAAATTAGATTTAAGAGCTGCAGATTTGAAAAATATTTCCATGAACACATAAAGAGTCTATTCAAGCAAAAACAAGATTCCAACTCTAATCCCATTGCATTATAAGGATTAGCAGAGATTGAGTCATCTGACGAAAGCAGAAAGCAAACATCTAGAAAAGATCCAGAAACGTCATTTAAACCGACTGGTTGTGTAATCTTTAGCGATCAAGTGTTACACTCACTCTCCAAAGGATTCAGATTGATTGCGTGGAGATCAGATGTGTATTGACTACTGAAAACACTCCTGGTGTTCTTATTCTATTCCAGGCCTCTTTCTCATCACCGTCTTTCATGAATTAATCACGTGTCACATAGTAACACTTCAGCATGAAACAAATTCCTGTGCACTTAATTATGTTTGGAGTGTCAGCAACCAGCAGCATGTGATCATGTGTGTGTGTCAATACAGTGTGTGTGTAGCTGTTGGCAGCCTCACCCCATTAGGACACAGCAGACAAGCCTATACTACTTTCATAACCAATGCAGCACCACATTGTCTCCTGTCTGTTCTCTGTCCTTTTCTCTCTCTGCCTCATCCCATCACCGAGCTAACCCTCATTTTTTCTCTTTCATTTTTCTCTCTTTGCCTCCCTCTCTGGATTTGAAATCTTTCATACTCCATGCCTCTCTTTTGAACTCTTTATTTTCTTCTTCGATCCTCCACATTTTTCAGAATACCATTACATACCTGGGTTTTTGTTTGCGTTACTTTACACCAGCCTACTTTTCCACCCTCTGCCACTCCCTGATTCACTCAATCCTACCCCTTTATCCACCTCTCTGCACTGAAGACTGTAACACTAGAGACATGGATTTCCTGTCAGGACTCTTAAGTGCTGCTTGAGACACACCCACACACCCACACACACACATACATACATACAGACAAACAGCAGACATAGACACAGGCTACCTCCGGTGAAGCTCGGGAAGAGGACACAGGTACTTGCTAAAAGAAAGAATCAGGAATGAAGATGAAAACAGGAGATGAAAGTGAGTCTTATGGCAAAACTACATAATGTAGCCCGATGGAAATTTAAGCATGAGGAGCCGAACGTGAAGGAGGATTAAAGGACAGTGAGACATAAAACATAGTAAAAAAAAATAAAAATAAAAATAAAGTATTGTTCTACTCAGATAAAAGGATAAAAATTACTTTAAAAATGTTTTGTTGTTGTGTTCTTTGTTTGATATGTGGCTTTGTGAAGGTGGTTTATTAGGAAGCGAGATTAGTGGGTTAGCGAGGTATGTTGAGACTAAAGCAGGGTTTGGCAGTGTCACAAAGGTGGCTCTCTTTTAACTTCGTTAGATGACCGTGGTAACTGATGCTGCAAACTTAACCTAGTCTGGAGCAGGTTGTGTTTGAGATATCGGATCCAAACATACTAAAGTATCGCTTACTGACCAATCAGTCCTCTCTGAAAAATGTCATCACCAATCATTGAAGATCCCGTGGAACCCGGTGTGTTGAGTGAGACAGTCCTCTGTGGAGTGAGGCAGTCCTCTGTGGAGTGAGGCAGTCCTCTGTGGCGTGAGACAGTCCTCTGAGGAGTGAGACAGTCCTCTGAGGGGGGCAGAGTGTTCCAAAACCGACAAACCTCTGTCTTTCCCCGGTGATTTTTATGAGATATAGATTAATTTCATTGTTTTAATACTGAGATCATCCTACAACACAGAGTGACTGAAGGACAAAAGTATTGCACTTGTTGTACTTATATGACAGTAAACCTACCTACCACTTTGAATTATGTATTTATATTTATTTCTTATTTGCTCCTCAGTCCGTTTGACACCTCCGGGGCTGCAGGTCAAAGAATACGATTAAAACGTTCATACATGTCATGAGAATACATCTAAGAATACATTAATTTAATTAAATATGCACATGTAATTAGAGTCAAATCTTCCTGTGCCTTTTATGGTAAAGTAATATTATAACCCTTTGAACTTAGGCCACACATTTTTATTTTTTTTACCGCACATCCTTTCATCATTCAGGAGCTGCAGCTGTGCTGCTTTTAGTCTGGATTATGTGTTTAACTTTTTTTTTGAAATTATAATTTGCTCCTTATTTGTAAAATATGTCGATCTGCTGTCAGTACACTTGTTGATGTTTGTGATTGGTCAGACGCTGCAAACACGTCCTCTGTTATGTGAACGTGCTCAGAGCGTAAAGCAGAAAGCTTGAGTTAACAGAGAAAGTTGAGAACCACCGTTGCAGTACCGATTATCTCTGACTGCGAGTTTCCACTTTGTTGAGCCAGCTCAGACAAAGAAAGCCTGGGTATGTTGAACTTGCTTCGTAGTACACCCCTCAGCTTCCTTAAACTAAGTCAGGCTCATCTCAGTCGAGTAAATTATGATTGTACGAACAGGAAAATGATGATGAGCAGTAAACCCAAACTTCAGACTCCCTTCAGAAACCTGCACGTGGTATGACCGAGTCTACATCCATGTTCTTCTGCGATCTACAACCCATTGATCCATTCCTCATGTGTGTGTGTCTGTGTGCAGTGTGTGTTTCCTTACTGTGCTGTCCCATCAGCTGGTAAAGCTTGTTCAGTGTCTCTGTGTGTTCAGAGGCCGGGTGGTTGGGTGGATGCTGCTCCGGACTGGGCCCGCATTGCTTTGAGTGGGGGGGCGGCGTCTTACTGCTGTAGCTGCACACAAAGGATGGCAGTATAGTAGGATAGTTCATCCCGCCATTCAGTCTCCCGAGTAACGACCCCATGCCCTGGGCGACGACAGACGGGTTATCACTGCTATTCCCGATCGAGCTTCCTCTCCGGACAGGAAGCGACTTCATCTCCATCTCCTCCCCTCCTCCGATGCGTCCTTCCATGTGCTCTGCAGTTACCACGCTAACGGTGTGCTGCCCGCCGTTGCTTAAACGACAGTGCTGGTGCTGATGGTGCTGCAGGAGGTTATGGATTGGCCTCAACCACAGTGCGTTACCCGGGCCTGAGCCTCCGCAGCCCCTGCTGGAACCGTGGCCGTGTCCATTACCACCACCGTTACTGCCTCCCCCACCGCCATTAGGATTCACCTTTTTACGGCGTTTACTGTTCAGAGGACAAGAGACATGAATGATAAGTGAACATGGAAATAAGAGGTATCTCTTACACATGAATTCAAATTTGTAATATTTATTCTGTTTATGTGTGTTTGAATCTGAATATGTCTCTACTGATGTGGTTTTCTACAATTTTACATCCAAGAACAATGTAAATCTTTGAAACACATGATTACTAAAGCTCCGTAAATCCTTAAATGTTCAAAACTAAACATCAAAAGATGTTCAAATAGATACAGGGGCACTATGTGTTGACTGTGAAGTCAGTAAACACTAGGTCTGGTTGCCTTGTACCGTGCCCAAGCAGGATTGGCTTAACGTTTCAGGACGAGCACGCTGATGCATCACGATGCGACTTTTTGTTTCGAAGAAAAGTGCTTCTGGAAAGAACAGTGGAGTTCACTGTGCAGACTTTTTGACTTGTTTGAAGTCATTTTGGGTGTGATGACACACGACCCTCTAACCTGCCTTATATATTTATCCATTCTGGAATGCACGTACTGCATGTGCAATATTTTTACACAGGAAACTGATGTTGAGGAATTGTAGCTTTACTTTCCGACCGAGGTGAGAAACATAACTGTTAGTAACCAAATTATTGAACAGAATGAACTGAAAAGTGTACCATTCAAATAGAAAGAGATGCTTGGTAAATGGTGAAGTTGATGGCAGCAATCAGAGCAGATGTGACTGTGCCCAAGCCCACCTCTTCAAGCAGGTGCGTGCATAATACGGAGCAATCACACTGGTCAAACAAGCTGGATGTTGGGGGTGAAATGTGTTTGTGCACAGATCGCTGAGTGTGAGTACACCCTTAATTTGATCTTCCCTGTATTTGAGTCGACACTCCCAAACATTAAAAGAACAATGCCATGGAAAAGCAGACAGTCAGTATTGTACCTGTGCCACCCAGAGTATATCCTCTGCAGCCTGCGAGTTAGCTTGCGGTAGAGGTGACTAATGTAGCGTAGCATCTCCTCATAGCATGAGCCTGGTTCGCTGTAGCTGGCGAGCGTGGAGTCATTGGACATGTAGCGAGCACGCTGCTCCCTCATCAGGGCGTTCTCCCTTTGCTTTGTCTCAGAGAACTGGGTGGCGATGACCACGAGGCACAAGTTGATCATGAAGAAAGAGCCCACCTGGTTGGTAAGTTTAAGAGTAGTTAGAGAGGAAGCCTCATAAAGTGATAAAAAAAAATAATGCAGCAGAGCAGTTTTGTAATGAAATACAGTAGAAGCAGTTATATTATGTCAACCTGCAGACCTACTATATAAACAGGCTGATTTAGTGGGAAGAAGTCTGTCACCTTGCTGTTAGAATATAGAATCAACACTGAGCCTACTTCATCAATATTTTATTTCAAGGAGCAACTCACTGTTGACTTTTTCTCTCCTTAAAAAGTGTAGTAAAACATTCTGTCATTGTACGGCTTATATATTAAGGTGCAGCCTGTCGACGATGGGATGGCAAAACTGACTTTGCATTTAACTTAGCTATTGCAAAATATCAATTACGCTCCAATGAAGCAGTAAATTAAGAAACACATTATATGTCAAGACTTTCTTCAAATGTGTATTTAACATGTAATTCTGTCTGCTACTGAAAGACAGACAGGAAATTAGATGTGCACTTCGTCCATCAGTTTTTTTAAATTCTTTTCTCTGACATTCCCATTTATTTCAATTTCTGTGTCTCCCACTTTCCATAAGATTCACTTTGTTTTGCTTTCAGTCCCTCTTGTCGGGCCTTCCTGCTCTCATCCCATCGTCTCTCCCCTCTGATTTCCTTTCTCCCTCTCTCCTTTCAAATGCATAATAAGCACTTTTACTTCAAACGACAGGCGGGCAGGGAGCTCATACGGCATTGTAAAATATAGCCTAAGCTGGGATCTTTGAAATCTCCCACAATAGCATGGCAAGAGTGAAACGATACACGATAAGAAGTCTACGAGGTTCAACAGAACGGAGTCTCGCTCCGGGCAGAGTTTAGCGGTTAACTTTAGAGAGGTTATTCTGGGTAAAATGCAAGTACACAAAAATATCCTTTTGGCAACACATTATACATATACATATTTGTTGGAGCATTCAAACCACAATATTTTTGACTGTGAAGGGCTTTAAAATGAGGAGCACGATTAAACAGGGGCACGATTAAAGACGTGTGAATTTCAGAGAGAATCTGTCATCATTCTGTCTGGTTTTAATCAAGTGGGTTATTATTTTATATGCTTTTGATAATTAAATCAGAGCACATATGTGACACTGTGTGTGATGCTGAAGAAGTGAGTAGTAGATTTAAACAAAATGACCACATTTATTTCATATTCAGAGTCACTGGCTGGAGGAAACCTGACTCGACTTGTTCTCAGTCGACTAAGTCCACTCGGGGACAGCCATAATTTAGCTGTTACCCCATCGAAAAATACACATTTCTTTATGAAAACTGAAGAAAATCAGAGTTACAGTGACAAATTCAGCTTCATTTGGCTGGGTGAGGTAAAAACAGGACCATGTTAATCCATGTACCATGTACTGTATCTGGGTCAGATATGTTGGTTGGATATTAAGGTTTACTTTAGTTGTTTTTTTTAATCATTTTTTTGTCACTTGCTTCTGGCCACACATTCAGATATTAGTTAAGGTTGTAAGGTAAACAAAAAAAAGGTGGTACTTACAATAATGAGCAGTATAAAATATATAAAATTGTAGAAGGAGTGTGCATCCATGACATAGTACATGATATCGACCCATCCTTCCAGTGTGATGACCTGGTGGTGGGGACAAAAAGACACATGGACAGAGAAAGAAGAAACTTTTTACTTTTCATGAACAGCAAAATAGAAAAGCATTCCCTTATAGCTCTTCCCATTACGTTTTCTTCAAAAACATATGACAAACACACCCACACATGTACACAAAACTGGGCACACATACACACTGTGTGAACTAGACACACAGTCCAAGACACAACATACAGCAAACAGACGCAGAACATTTCCAGTTCTGTTTTTAATGGGCATCGCTTTGAAGAAATTCTGTGATGTCTCTACAATCAAGTGTGTATGTGTGTGTGTGTGTGTGTGTGTGTGTGTGTGTGTGTGTGTGTCAGGGGACTGATGCAGCTATTTCACGTAGCCACTATGCTAATGAGGAGTTGAGATGTTGAGACTTGAAAGCGGTGGCTCAGCTCAGCCAAGCTGGTAATACACTCACACCTCAACATTTACACCTCAGCTGGCACAGAACATTACAGCATAAAGTGCCAGAGCACACAAAACAATAGCATGACACACACACACACACACACACACACACACACACACACAGGCGACTAATCCGCTCTCTTCTGCAATACTCTCCTCAAACAAGATTAGCCAAAGACCCAAGGACTGTCATTTCTGAGAATACACCTGTTCACTATCATCACAGTGCAGTTTTATCCTACAGAAACAGGCAGAGTACACGTATATTACTAAATACTAAACATATACTAAATCCAAAAAACATCAAGCCAGGCCATGAAGGGTAGTTTACAACCAGGTCTTACAAGTAACATTTCACTGTTGTGCCTAATTTATACAGTTAATCAAGAATTCAAATTGTGTACATCAACAATAAAAATTAAAAAAAAAACATTTCTTTATTAAAACAGAAGCAAAGACAGTTCATTATGGATCATCACCTTTGTGACTTTAAATCTGGATGGTGCGTTTCGTCATTTTGTAAAAGTCATAAGTACGTGCAGAAAAGAGACGATTCTCAGCTGACATTGTTTTATTCAACAGAAGACACAGAGGTGATAACCTGAACAAGTCACTCATTGACCCGGGCCAAACCCATTATCTGCTACTGGCTCATCTCCAAAATCAGACAGAGCCAGCAAAGTATCCACTGCTGCGATTCATGCTAATGGCTCGCATGTGAAGCAGAGAGCGTGCTCTCAGCTGTCACTGGTGACCAATGATGTAACCAACACATTGTTCTTGAACCCGTATGGACAGTTTGGGCGAAAACGTGCCTGTGTGTGTTCAGGGTCATGTTTATTAACCTTTAGTTAGACAGGAACATTGGCCTGATTACCTCAAGATGCCCTTTCTCCTCAAGTCCTTTATCTCTCCTCTCCACCTTTTTACATGTCATTTTTTTCACCTTTCTTTCTTTTTCCACTCTCATTTTCACCCGTTATCATTCCTTCACACTCAGCTCTGCTTTTTTGTCACTGCGTTGACAGAGGTCATCCCTTTAACAGGTTTTCAAACCACCAATCAGGGCTGAGTTTGAATGTCAGTACAGCCTCCCAGAGCAGTACGATTCCGTATAAAATAAGAATTTACTTTTTTTTTTTTTTTTTTTTGCTTACAATTGACATCATGATTCTCTCTCACGTTTCTTTGTGTACTCATTTACTTAAAACAGAAAAAAGAAAAAAAACAGGAAGATATTTAACATGTTATGCCAAGTTCTGTCTTCAGGAATTAGATTCACCTTGAGAAATGTTCCTCATATTTTGATCCGTTTTGTCTCGACGGTGTGAATTTCACACAATTTATAATAACCTAAGGTCACACAACAGACGATGCGGCTACAGTCAGCCCTGCTGAAAAAGGCATTCACCCCATATTACTCAATAATGACACTTCAAAGCCATGTTTGACAGGAATCAAATGGTTTTTTCAGCGCAATTTGTCATTATTGATGAACCTGATGAAACATTGTTTTTACTAAATTACAATGTCTGGTAGTTTTCTTTGTAGCTGTGCATGCCCCTGCGTGGCATGAAACGATATCGCAATTTTAATACGATTAATTGTGCAGCCCTACATCCTCTTATAAAATCCGTCGTTATCACTCCAGTAAAAAAAAAAGAAAGAAGATCCAAATCCTTCCTTCAAAATGTTGCAAACTACCTTTTTTTTCTGGGTTTGAAGCAGAAATTCTCCTGTTATGTAAACCTGACCACATTAGACTGCCTTTGTTTGTTTTTCAGCTAAATATATTTCTAATTACTAAAACTGAGGATGCGCCTAGAACCAGCAAGGGACTCCACAAGTGACGATGTGGTGTATGGGGTCGCCCTACCCTAGTCAGGACACAATTTAGCCACAAGCTTGGACGAGGTGGGTAACCAATGTGGTGTGTTAACAGCTCGTTGTACTGTGCAATATTCCCAAGGTAACCCAGAAATAACTCAATTTGAAGCCATGGGCTAAAATGTTTTCCTAACCCTATGCTGAAATGTATAATTCATATTCTTTATATTTACAGATACTGAAGGGAATAAAGCTGTACAAAGGGATAACAAGGCAGGCACCTCATTTCAAATTCAACACAACTCTTTTCAACATGCTTTCTGTCTCTCTCCCTCAATTTCTTTACTCTTTCCCCCATCACTTTTCTTTCCTTCTCATCTGTTTACAACCAACCGTCAAGACATACTCTGTAAATTGAATAAAAGGGATAAAATATTTTGTACAGATGTTTTGACCGTGTGAACTTCTGCGTGTCATGTTACACCACTACAAATTGGTAACAAATGCCAGAAACATTTTCAAATATCATTTGCATCAATCTCTTTCACACTGACAGTTATAACAGGTTCAAAAAGGCCTTTGAATCTAATGAGGTTTGTGGTCACACGGTGAGACTTAACAAACACTAAGACACTCACACACACACACGCACACACACACACACACACACACACACACACACACACACACACACACACACACACACCTTGCTACATTTATTTTGGCTAAGACTCAAAGTGCTGTTTACTTGAAGGAAAACAAATCTATAATATCTACTCTTTAAAGCCTCTAACTGAGCTGAGACCAAACACACACACACACACACACACACACACACACACACACACACACACACACACACACACACACACACACACACACACAAACAGGGAAGTTGTGGGTATCTAACAGGGATCAGTAGCCTACGTCAGTTTGTCTTAGTGTGTGTTTTTGTGCAGTTCAGAGTAATCTGAAGGTAAGAGTCTTTGAGAATGTCATGTTGTGCAAGTCAAAGGCCATTAGACACATCAGACAGATCTATCAGCAAAAAACTACTACATACTGAGAGGATGGGCTTTCAGGTCAAGGATGACTTAAAAAAAATCTGTTATTTTTGAAAATAAAAATAGCATTTTAACTCGCTTGGATAGTTGGGTAGTTTTACTTCTGAGAAACTCACTCAAAATCTAAAGTGGTCGTCAAAAACTATGAAACGTATTTTCATGCATTCACATGTTGGATTTGCTAAATCCACAGCTGTCCAGGGAGTGTAAAGTGGAAGTGAACTACCTAAAGTTTTTCACAACTGCATGAGATGGCTGAACTGTTCAGGTTGGTCAAACTAGTGTGTTGTTGTAAACAATTATGAGTTACCACTTAACAAAATACAAAACTGAAAACTAAATCCCCCAATCAAATATAGTAAACAATAATAACAATACAAGTGTTAGTTTCCAAACGGCCAACTTCTTACCTGGAATATGGCTATCCAGGCGTAACCAATGTTGTCAAAGTTGACAGCTCCCTTGTGAGGGTTGAAGTCCCCGGGGCGGCAGATGTTGTAGTACTGGTTCCAGTTAACACAGCCATTAACGCTGGCCCCACCCACGGCAGGGGACGATCCAATCAGAGCTGAACTTTGGTGGGGGGCGGCCAATGAGCACTCGGCCCCGCCCTCACTGTTGGGTGGCACGTCGTGGCAGCGCAGCATCCCGTTCTCACGGCCGGCTGAACAGATAAACGGGCTCTCTTCACCTTCCTCAGACATGTAGTAAGGATCTATCGACAGATTGTACATTCTGGATGGAAAGAATAATAAAAACAAAACGATATGTTGTTACAATACATTATTTATAGACACATTTACATTTCAAGTGTAATGAGCCTGTTTTTCAGCTGTTTGTATTTACTGTATATTTTGAGAAGAGCAGATTCTACAGTGGATTATAGCAGCACCACAGATACATTTAGAACTGACTGATGTCCATTGTGACACATTTCACATTACAGGATAACAGAATATACACAATATATGCCTTGTGAGAAGCAGGACTCCAATTTAGGATATTCTAAGCCATAACAAATTTGTAATGATTCAGGATTAGGTTGGTCATTGTCTAAAGGTTTAACCAGATGTATCACATCCCGGTTGTGTGCCTCCGCTTACCAGTCAAACTGCAATTTACATCCATGTTTGTCTAGACTCGTATGATATATGTAGTGGAGACTTTGAAGGAATTTAACAAAAGGTAGAGAAACAAAAGAATTGAGTCAGTGTCCTTGTGTGTGTTCACATGCTTGGCCTATAAAACTGATTAGACAATGCTCCCAATATGGATGTTGCTGCAAAGAAAGTACAAACTGTAAAACATGGATGCTTAACACACATCTTCAACGTCACAACACAAAAGATCCATTTGACCACCACAGTTTGAAGGTAGACACCAAAAATTAGTGTCACCAATTCAGTATCTGACCCGATGTGAAATATGGTCAACGTGACATGCATCTTGCCGTCACGGTGGGTTCTTTCAGCACGAACGAACAACCCCAATGACTGTGTGCTCTCCTGCCCAGCATCTGAGCACATGTCCCACATCCTTTCCGCAGCCAACCTGCTGCTTAGTGTCCCCAGGAGTGTCCCCAGGGGAGTCCCCCACTCCCCCCTCCCCCCGTCCAGTGTCCTATCAGGTGCTTTTATATGAAGAGAGAGATGATCAGTGATTCCCTGCAGCTGTGCTACTTAAGCCTCTTCCAGGCACCGTTCCCTGAACCACTCCCCCAATCAGTCCCTCCTGCAGCTGAGCCAAACCACGCTCCACTACCGCAGTCACAATCTCCCCTTCTGTTTCTCAGTTATGGTGCTTTTGCAAAACATTACGATGTCACAGTGAAGTTGCCCTTTGACCGTTTGGGTTTATAATGTGATCACTTCATCATTTTACCCTTTTCAACATTTTGTGTGAAATGTTGTTGTTAGGATATAGGTTCTTGAGTTATGACCACAAATGTTTTTTGTCAAGTCACAGTGACCTTTGAGCCCCACAATCTAATGAGTTCATGCTGAGTTTGTGCCAAATTTTAAGTCCCTCAAGGTGTTCGTCAGATATCATGCTTATGAGAATGGAACGGCACAGACAACCCGGAAATGTGACTCCTCCTTACACCTCCGGGCCAAAGCCATCACCGGCGCTGAGGCATAAAAATCAATTTGCTTCTGCAGAACAGCAAAAGAAATGTTGCTTTGAGCACTTTTTGCACTGAGAAAACTTTTTTATTGGTCCAATTGGTCCAATTACTAATAAGCAGAATCAGATACAGTTGTACATTGTGACGTTAGGTAAACTCAGATATTAAAACCTGGATTAGATGCTAACAAACAATGTAATGTAAACAGAAAGGGTGGATGTATAATTAAGATTACTTAGTGGGCACAAATTTACATACAGATTTTTTTTTTTATTATTATTTGCTCCTAAACATTTGAAGTGTTCTCTTCTACAACATCTCCAGAGACCAGAAAATCTTCCCAGCAACATAATAATGGGATAGATGAACGCTCTGAAATATAATTGGTCAGTAGCTCCAGGTGCAGCCAATAGAGCAAGTGAGACGCCTTCACACTAATAACTTGAGTTTTCTTCCTAGTTATTGCTGATATCTTTCTGTTATTATTTTACTGGATCTTGATAGACAACTTTTTGAAAATCTTCAATGCATATAATAAACCTATTTTATTTTTGTTAAAAAGATTCTCTGCCCACTTGATTGTCATCATTAATCAGTTTTACTGTATGCAGGGGATCACAGTTTAATCTCACGTGGCCTCTACACCTCTAGTCTTTCAACTTCACTTCAGTTTGTGCATTAACGTGTAGCCTTCATCAAATCAAGTGCTACCAGAGAATGGGGAGAAATAAACAAATAAACCCTGCAACAGTAAGTGTGCTCCGGTGTTTATTGCTCATTGCTCTTTAATTTGTTCATGTTGTCTTTACAGTTTGCATGCCTCAAATAAAAACAGAACATGCCACCTAACTCATAACACATGCTGCCGTGAAGATAAATTGCATTCAGAGGGAATCAGCACATAAAAAAACCCTGATGGCTGAGAGAGCCAGTCATCTATTGGTATCCATAGTGACAGCTGTTTCCTACTCATCTGAGAGAGTGCTGAGTGCATCCCACAGTTTATCTACCTATTTAGACCCGTCCCCTTACATTGGAGAGCTCTCCACAGCAGTGACTGTGCCTTTACAGCGCATCTGGAAAGTATTCACAGCGCTTCACTTTTTCCACATTTTGTTATGTTAAAGCCTTATTCCAAAATGGATTACATTATTTTTTTCCTCAAAATTCTACACACAATACCCGATAATGATAACGCGAAAAAAAGCTTTTTTGAAATTTTTGCAAATCTATTAAAAATACAAAGTGAAAAAAATCACATGCACATAAGTATTCACAGCCTTTGCCGTGACACTCAAAATTGAGCTCAGGTGCATCCTGTTTCCACTGATCATCCTTGAGATGTTTCTACAACTTGATTGGAGGCCACCTGGTAAATTCAGTTGATTGGACATGATTTGGAAAGGCACACACCGTCTATATAAGGTCCCACAGTTGATGCATGTCAGAGCACAAACCAAGACATGAAGTCCAAAGAATTGTCTGTAGACCTCTGAGACAGGATTGTATCGAGGCACAGATCAGGGGAAGGGTACAGAAAAACTTCTGCAGCATTGAAGGTCCCAATGAGCACAGTGGCCTCCATCATCCGTAAATGGAAGAAGTTTGGAACCACCAGGACTCTTCCTAGAGTTGGCCGCCCGGCCAAACTGAGCGATCGGGGGAGAAGGGCCTTAGTCAGGGAGGTGACCAAGAACCCGATGGTCACTCTGACAGAGCTCCAACGTTGCTCTGTGAAGAGAGGAGAACCTTCCAGAAGGACAACTATCTCTGCAGCACTCCACCATGCAGGCCTGTATGGTAGAGTGGCCAGACGGAAGCCACTCCTCAGTAAAAGGCTCATGACAGCCCACCTAGAGTTTACCAAAAGGCACCTGAAGGACTGTCAGACCATGAGAAACTAAATTCTCTTCTGATGAAACAAAGATTGAACTGTTTGGCCTGACTGCCAAGCGTCATGTTTGGAGGAAACCAGGCACCGCTCATCTCCTGGCCAATACCATCTCTACGGTGAAGCATGGTGGTGGCAGCATCATGCTGTGGGGATGTTTTTCAGCAGCAGGAACTGGGGGACTAGTCAGGATGGAGGGAAAGATGAATGCAGCCATGTACAGAGACATCCTTGATGAAAACCTTCTCCAGAGCGCTCTGGACCTCAGACTGGGGCGAAGGTTCATCTTCCAACAGGACAACGACCCGAAGCACACAGCCAAGATAACAAAGGAGCGGCTTCGGGACAACTCTGTGAATGTCCTTGGTGGCCCAGCCAGAGTCCAGACTTGAACCCAATTGAACATCTCTGGAGAGATCTGAAAATGGCTGTGCAGTGATGCTCCCAATCCAACCTGATGGAACTTAAGAGGTCCTGCGGAGAAGAATGGGAGAAACTGCCCAAAAATAGGTGCCAAGCTTAAGTACTCAAAAAGATGAGGCTGTAATTGCTGCCAAAGGTGCTTCAACAATGTATTTGCTGTGTAGCGAACCCGCTTTGTAAAGTATCCCTCACAAAGTGCCAGCACAACATCTCCTCACCATTATCTCTGTGATCTTAGCAGGACCCATCAATCTGATTCCAACCCCCACATGCCTGCAGAATGTGAACTTTTGGCAAACTCCTCTGGCCCTCCTTTATCACCCTTTTTCCTCATAAAAACCCAAATTTCTGCCACAAGTGACAGTACCCACACCCTTTTAGGTCTATAAACCTGTCACTTTGGAGACCATGTCCATAAACCAAAGAATACCTCCTTTTAATCCCTTTTGGTCAATACACCAACTCCACAGTTGACACTCTCTAGATGCCAAATGACCTCCAGTATTGACTATCCCGGAAGATCCACGTCTCCCTAATGTGGTCAGATGTTACCAAAAACTCAAACTATAAGAACAAATTATGGACTTGGTGATTCATAACTAAATATACTGCTATTCTGTACGCTATTATATTCTTATACTAACAGTGTGATGTTAATCAAAAGTTTCGGTGTCACTAAAACTATATCCTGAGTCTAAGAGATGTGAACATTGTTTAACCCAAATTCTCTACCTCATTCTCTTTCACCTCTCTCTCTCACTTTTCTCCACCTCTCTCACCTCTCTATCTGAGTAATTAGGTAAAATGACTTTACTGTTTAAAATGTGATCTGTGATAATATCTCATACATTGGTGAAGTGAAATAAGGTACTTCTTTTATACATAGTTTGAATCAAATAGTGTTAAATGTGAGCCCTTATGACACCTCCTCCTTCTGACACCCCCCCTCTGCCTCTGAGACAGAGCGTCGATAAGGTGAAATTCGACACCCGGAGCCTCGTCCATTCTCTCCACCTTAAAAGAGGGCGACCTAAGCTGATCATTCATGATTCGTTTTTATTTTCTAAGATTCATTTCCTCTTCAAAGATTCATTTTTTTCATCAGATTCATTTTTTTTCATCAAAGATTCATTTTTTCTTTCTTCAAGATTAATTTCAATTTCACCCAAGATTCACTTTGAGATTTGTTCTAGTTTCAGTTATTTTTGAGTTTCACTAAGTTTTGACTTAGTCGTTTCTTTTTATCTACCTTTTTGTTGAGCTTTTAGCGCACATAATAATCAAAGTCTCAGAGTACGTCAGCAACTTCGTTGATCATGTACTCAATTCAACCCATTTTTACGAACCTGTATCACCACCAGTAATTTTGTTAACGCTACGAGCGAGGCCAGCTCTAAGTGTTCATGAGAGTTATAAGTAGTGACAATTAGTGAATCGCCGACCCAAGTCTCAACCGGCCGACGCCAGGTTGACCAAGACGTCTTCCGCCTCTCTGCCTGATGAGCTCCACGGGACCTCAAGGGCCAGCATCGTAGCCAGACGAACCGAATTGGAAGCTGAGAACAGGAGGAAACCCCCGTTATTCGACTTCCATCTACCGGACCTCTGCGCGACACCATCTGGACCCGTTTCCGGCCCGTGGTCAAAATCATCACAAAGTAGGCTGGTTCATTTCTTCAGGGTGGTGAATTCTAAAATAGTATTATCGATTTCAATTTCACTCATTCAGTTCTTTATCTGTTAGCTGGTACAAATTCCCTCTTTCACTTCATCAATAATCAGAAGTAATTTGTACATTCTCATTCATATAAAAACCTCTGTCACTTCTTGAGAAATTATACAATAAATCCTTTTTAATTAGACCCAACTGTGTCATGGTGGTATCTTTCTGAATATATCAAAGAATTTGAGTTCGATACGAGAATTCATAAATTCAGGTTATGATTGACTGATTTCATATTAATTTTGAATTAAAAATGTGTCCAATATTGGACTGGTGCCCCTTCTAATAACGAGAGCAAGATTTAATCCTCACAAAGTAAATTGACATAACGCTACAGCTGTGAATACTTACGTACGTGTTGTATTTTTGTTCTTTATTTTTAATAGATTTGTAAAAATCTTAAACAATCTTTTTTCACTGTCATTATGGGGTATTGCGTGTAGAATTTTGAGGAAAAAAAATGAATTTAATCCATTTTGCAATAAGGCTGTAACAATAAAATGTGGAAAAAGTGAAGCGCTGTGAATACTTTCCGGATGCACTGTATGTGGACTGACATTCACTCCTGAAGTACTGGTGGGGAGGGACCAGTTCAGGAAAGGTAGCCTTTGCTTACTGTCCTCTGCCTTATTCCCACAGCAATTCCAACCATTTCCCTTTTTTTTTTTTTTTTTTTTTGTCACGTGCCATTTTCCCGTTGCTGCCACCTTCCAGCACTTCAATGTTTGTTTGTGTGACTCCTTCCTGCATGTTGCTGACTTTAAAGACTGTTAAATGATTCTGGAGCTGTATACTGTTGATATACATCTACCAGCAGCCATTTGTCAGACTTAAATGCAGCCAAAGAGGCATATAATGGGAAATATCTGCAAAGCTCACTAAAAAAAGGAAAAAAACAACAACAACAATGTGACTTTAATGTTTGTGATCAGTGTCATGTTGAACATGTTAGCTTAGAGGAAACATGTAATGCATGTGTTTAGTTCTGTGAAAGGAGACACGGCTGCCTTGGATATGAAATATTAAGCCGTTGTATTCTGTCTGTGTTTCTCTCTTGCACACAGAGAGGATTCAGCAACATGAACTCTGGTACAATTTGTACCATTACATCAAAAACAGAATTAGTTCAAGGATCTCAGAGACATTGTTAGCTTCCTGAGGTTGTGGACACAGAAGCAAGTGTTTTTTCTATTCCTCTTGGATAATTTCATTCCCTGCGGCTAAATTGGTGACTGATCGTTTTTTCTTTGTTTGCCTGATTTAGGAGAGAGTGAATGTTTGTCTATTGCTGTTATATCTTATCTTTTTTCATCACAAGTCAAAATGAATGTGGCAGAATAGGTTTATGTCACATTTTCACAACATGTGCAGCGTGGAAATAATTGTAGCCTTTTCTCTTTCAGTCTTTCGGAAGTGGGTGACACAGTATCTCCTCTCTTGACAGGATCTCTAGCTGTGCTGAACTGTTTCGACTGTCTCACGTTGACAGAGTCTGTATCTTAATACAATTTTTCTCAGTTTTATATCCATCCCATTGGTCTGCCATTTTGCACACTCTGGTTTGAGCAATGTAATTTTCAAATGTATTTGGGGATTTTATCACTTTGAAGTTGAAGTTTGAAATTGTCTCTTTTGGTTTATTCATTTTCTGTCATGTTGAAAAGTTTTAGGTTATTATAAACTGCTTTTCTGTTCAATTATCCCCTGTGCTAATCTGCTGTTTTTTCAGAGACGTAGGCCTTTTCTGAAATACTGTAAGAAAAAATTATTCGGATTCAACATTTGCAAGATAATTAGCCACATCATCTGCAAAGAGGAGGGTATCAGAACTCTTGCATTGGCATGTTCTATTTTTTAGATACGTTTATTAATACTCATTTCAGTCAATCCAGGGCTGATACAAGATCCTTATCTCACTCCATATCTGCACATCTCCCTCCCTGTCTCCCTCCCTGTCTCCCTCTTTGTCTCGTTGCATCCCTGTGTATGTGTGAGGCCACACAGTGGATACATCCTGAGGGCACCATGCAGTGTGCACACTGTAATTTCTGCATATGTAATGGATGTAGATGTAACTATTACACCCTATAACAATAAGTACAGTGACATGACTGAAGAAGGAGCATAAAAGAATGGCAGAGAGAGAAAAAGGAAGAAAATGAGAGGAATAAAGAGCAGATTAAAGAAAGAAATACCATATTTAAGTTAAAGTTGGGGAGGCAAACAAAAAGTCCGAATTTGAAAATACAGCCCTCCCTATGCAGTTCACTCCTGCCTTATCTGTCCTATCCCCGTTCAATACAGGGCATATGCATTCACTTTATACAAGCACGCGATACAACGCTTACTCTTTGCCCTTCGCCCTCTGTCACTCTCCATGTGGCTTCAAAGGTTGCGGCCAGCGTCAGCCTGTAGTTACCCTTGTGAGCATCGCAATAAAATAACCCCTCCTCGTCTGGGCCTCACTCCTGACCAAATCACCCTGAGTCCCCCAACACCTCCACCTAGGCGACACACTCCTCGTGGCATGCATGAGGGCTGATAGACTTGATGTTGGGGTGCGGAGTCCCCGTCCGATTATACACTGCTCTGGCCTGACGCTCGAAAGTTTAATCTCAGTCCTCGTCTCCAGGACTAACTTAATATCTGAAGAGACACACATGTGCAGCAGTGCCAGTAGAAATGCCCCCTGATATGATATATAATAGGCTGAAAGGTCATCATGAACTTTTTGCCCAGTGACACACACGCACGCGCACACACACACACACACACACACACACACACGAACGCTGTCTACCCCAAATTTAAAAATATTATCTGTGTGACCTGCTATGTGCTGCTGCTCCATATGAATATGGAGAACAGATCTTGCAGGCAGAGCGCAGGGAGAGTAAAGTAGTAAAACTGATTGCAACCTCTAACTCTACTGATGAAGGAAAAAGATCTTGAATCAGATCCTCCTTTGACCAAAATGCATTTTTCAAATTTCTTTTATCTAGATTTGATAGAGGAGACAATTTCCAGGGGCCATCTGTGCCAATTCCAGCCTGGAAAGAAATGAGAAAATGCAAATTCTCTACAACAGTGCTGAATTCCTTACGTTCTGATGTCCTCTCCCAAGAAGCAGCGGTTGCGCAGTAGTCCCGCCCACAGCTGGACTCCCACGATGCCGAAGATGAAAAAGACAAAGAAGCAGAGGAGGAGAACATTCCCCAGCATGGGCAGGGTGTCCAACAGCAGTGTCACCAAGATCCTCATACCTACAGAGCGGGACACAAACATCAAAGATGCCATGAGAAATGACTGATTAATACTGTCTGACATGCATTCAAATACATGATGGTTGAGTTCTGCATGCAGTGAGCGTTTTACTAGCCCTCTGGTTACTATACACCGTGGTAACCTCTATTGATCTTGTGAGTTTGGAACCCACAACTTCATCCCTACAGCCAATATAATTACAAGTGATGAGACTACTGAGAGTGACAGTTAGACATTATTTCATCCTCTGGGATTTGAACTCACAGCTTCCTTGTGGCTACTATTATCTAACCACATGCATTCAGCATTCAACTCTCGCTGTCAGATGTGTTCAGTGTCAGGGAGCCTGTGCCTAAGGTCCTCGCGATGTGTTCTGTCGCCTTTCACATATATCACAGCCCTGTCACATTGATCACATTTACAGCATTATAAAACCATTTCTATGGACATACCACAGTGTCACTGCTCATTTCTACAAGTGCTGTGATATTTTAAAGGAAATCTCAAGTCTAGACTGTTTGTTTGTAGGTAGGTAGGTAGGTAGGTAGGTTGTGCTGAGAAAAATGTGGCAGAATCTGTTATCACGACAACAGGTGGAAAACAAAAACAAAATGGCCTGTTTGTGAGATTTACAGCTGTCAGAATGAGCCTAATACTGCACAAAGTTCACCAGTGGTCTTATTCAATTTGTGCCATTAAGCTAAAGATGATTAGGTACATAGTAAAATGTCACCTTACTGTCCATGAAGTTATTATTTTGTGTTCATATTTGTAAACACAGAGGAGCAAAATGTTAATATTCTTGCCTTTATTGTTCTTAAAGTGAAATATAATGGAATAATTCATGTATAAATGAATAGTCCTTCACATTTACCAAGATGTTGTGGTCACAGATACTAATTATAGTCACATTACCAGGCTGATTAACAAAATAAGATCACCAGTTGGGACCCAACTTGCTTCACTTTCCTCAGTTTGCATTGTTTAATTGCATTGTTGAATTAAATGCATGACTAAATTACATGTTTAAAATGATGTGACTGACAACATTAGAGAATAAAATTATTAATTTGGAATCACAAAGACCTCAGAAGAAAAATGAACTATTGAGAAAACAAAAATGATGCAGATGTGATTGCCGCCCACTCCTCTTTGTTTTACAAGTCTAGAATGTATCCTGACAGACTCGGTGACGTGCTCACTGTCCCCGCTCAGAGGGAATGACTCATCAGTGTTCACTCCTTTGTGCACTCATTAGCCACAAAGTTTTTGTCCAGGACATATTTTTTTACAGACAATGTATCACAGGACTATGCAGGATTATTTGTATTTAATTCATTAGTTCATCCTGCCATCAGCATGGACTGAGGAATTTAAAAAAATCAAATTAACTATTTGCCTTTCTTTAACGAGTGGCTGTTTACAATTCAGTTGCAAATCTCAAGTTGAATCTGCTATAATGTTAGTTTATTTTTTAGTTTATTTTTATGCGAGATATTTGCAGCAGGCCGTTGTGGGTCAATCCATTAGGGCTCGAGCTCGAGCTATGGCCTCGAGGTAGTCTAGAAACTAGGAAAACACAGCATCACTTCTAGTCAGTAAGACACGCAGGGAGGAGTTACATTAAGTTTATAAATTCAATAAAGTGTTAAATCATTGGCTGCCCAGCAAACTGTTTTGTATCTTCTGCTCTGAATGAGATCACTCACTTTTTACGTAAATATCGGTCATAACTCCCTGTTTAAGAGCTGTGGCTGTAGAGGCACGCTCACACAGGGAAACATACACACACTGAATACACAGTATTACTATAGAAGCATCTGTGTGCAGTGAAATCAGCTCAGCAAACAAGAATATTTCACAGCACTGACATCCCTAAACCGCATACTAATGTTTATCCAAGCAACATTTTGGACAAGAAGAAATGATTCAGCAATTAACTGAATTCCATAATAATAATATTATTATAATATAATAATAATAATAATAATAAAAGTAAAGTCAAAGCAAAAAAAGACATTTAAAAGTAGATTGACAAAGCATTTTCTCCCAGAATTATAATACACTCATTAAAGGTGGGTTTAATTAAAGTAATGCAAGTGAATAGTGTAAAAGTGGCACTCTTGATGAGGCCATTTGAAACAGAAAAAGGTCCTCTATTCAAAGAGTCAAACCACTGCGATAAGTTACATTTCCTATAAGCTTTATATTTCTGAAAAAAATGCCATATTTCCTGGCAATAAACAATATTTTAGCCAGTGAGAAGAGATTGGGTTTACGTTGTTGAAAAGGGGCGTAGAAAAAAAAGTTTTTCCTTTGAAGTGTTATGGGAAGCAATGAACTTAGGCCTTGCACTATAATACGATTTTGTAATGAAGACATAGCATTGCTTCTTAAATTATAGAGAAATTAAATATATCAAACTGAAATATCATAGGTGGGCTGGCAACCCACCAGTGTCATTTGTGCATGAAGTCTGATTCCTGAGCTTTACTTTACTGTATATTTATCAAAAACATAGTCACAGATGTGAATCAGCACACATTTTCCATAGTTAGTTAGGCTGCTGTCAATCACATTAGTGCCTTTTATGTAATCCGTGGTGCTGTAGACAGCTTTGTTTCCTAGTAATAGCTTTCAGGACGATGTCTCCCTCCAGGCTGCATACAGTGAGCACCCTAACACTGCACCAAGACCGGGGTGAAGTACAAATGCAGGAAACAAATGACTAATACGTCATCTTCCCATAAGCTGCAGGCGCCATAGCTCACACAAATATAAAGTGAAAATATCATTGCACTTTTAAACGTTGTCAACAATAAAAAAATAAATAAAAAAAAAATGTCTGCCAGTGCTTTCAACTGTGTAAGTGAAAGGGAGACAAATTTGTAGGGGGAGACGATCCGTTGGGCACAACATAAGATAACAATATTACCCCGGCAGACAGGGGAGTGTAGGCTGATAAGTGGTGGAGGAAGTTCTCAGATTCCAAAAGTAGTGACACAGCAATACAAACTCCATTACAAGTTGAAGTTGTGCATTGAAAATATCTGCAAAATTTAAGTAAAATGTTTCTTAAATCAGAAAACTTTCCCTGTGAGTGCTAAACTACTGTTTTTAGTTTTTAGCTGCCACGAGTGAATGAATGCAGAGTCAGCACTTTATTGCCGCAGTTGGATGAGGTGGAGATTTAACTAGTTCATATACTCTTGGGCATCATAAACTATAAATGTATCATACTTTATCAGCTCATTGTATCCATTTTATCTAAAATCTTAATTGAAAATAGTAACTGTTATGAAGTAGAATTGGCCGAATACTCCTGTAAAGTACAAATACATTACTTTCAAATTAAACACAAAAGTCACCAGTAGGCATCCAGCAGGGGGTCAGTGGGTGGGAGTTGAGGTGTGTGAGGTGTGTGAGTTTGTGTGTTTGTGCGTGTGTGTTTGTGTATACATGTAAGTGTGTTTCTGTGTGACGTGTATCACTGAACGAAAATGAATGAAAACACTTTAATCCAGTCTTAGTAGAACATGTACAATGTGCCTATGTAATGGTATCTTTGACTTAGAAACAACTAATTAGAATGAATAAATAATAAATAAAGGAATATATATAAAGGAGTAAACGTTGTTCCAGTAAAGGAAAATCGAAAAGAATGATTACAGTTTTGGTGCAGAAGGCTACAATTAACACAAAATATACAACAAGTATTCAACATTTCCAAAATAAATTAATCAAGGGGTTAAAGTAGGATTTTAACAATAACACCAAACTAATGCTAGCTTAAAAATGCAGCAAAAATATTAGCTGCATTCCTCTTACACCTTAGCAGTAAATGCTTTATTTTGGAACATAACCACCATAAAAGTTAACTTTCATATGAATGCATGCAAACACATCAACAGACTAAGAACAATCACCAAATGTATGGTATAGCACTTTGGATCCAACAAGATCAGACCATAACGGACCAGACTATTACTGCCTGCTGGGGTTGATTGAGAAGAATCCAAGTTGTGGTGGAAATAGGGATTTTTACATAGTTTATGGAAACATATTGTGGTCCACCAATTTCAAAATATGTTTCTTCTAATGCCACTATATAATGTGCATATTTTGTGCCGTCTTTTCATAACTTTGACATGCACTGAAAATTAGATCGAAACACCGAAACACTTGGTATCAGTTTACACAGGGTAAAGCGAGGTGTTTCATCTACCATCGAAGAATTCTGACCACGTATTCAAGAGACACGGTGAAACAAGGAGGTGACTGTGTGTGCACATGTGCATGCAAGGTGGAAGACACTTAGCCGAGACTTTGCAGACACCCTCTGCATGCAGCACCCTTGTAAACAGAGTGCTGCTCGCTGTATCTAAGCTACTGCACAAAAAACACATCGAACATCTGTCTGACAACATTTCCCATCCACTTAGGCAGAAAGGCAAACTGAGACAGAGTGATAGCAGAATGGTTGGAGAAAAACAGAATTGGGGCCGATCTACGAGCCGGGCTGGCATTCACCCACAAACACTCAATCTCTGATCACAATACAGATGAAACAGAAAACAAAAGAGGTGGAGTACAAAAACAGAGGGAAAAAAAATGATGGAAGCAAGCTGGTGGTAAACATCCCTTGGGTGTCTCTGGTTGTGTGCACCTGTGAGTATCTGAGTGTGGCCTTCAGGGTATGATTGTGTCTGTGTGTCGACACTGACTTTGTGTTTTCCAGCCCAGAGTAACATCTCTCATTGTCACCCTCATTGCAATTCTCTCCCTCTGTCCTCTCTCTATCTACCTCCGTCTACTCCACCTTCAGGGAGAGACTGTTGTAACCGGTTACAGCAAAACAACTTTTACTTCACCTTTTCTATGGCTGTAAGGAGGGTTTCTCTGGGCTACTTATTGACAAGGTTACGTTTAATCTTACAACGGTCACAATTGTCGGACACTGTGCGTGTGTGTTCGTGGTGATAGCTTGAGAAAAGCAGCCAACCTGCCATGCTTGATGATTGTGTTTGTGTGATCTGCAATGCCTAAAGCAATGACATCCACCTCCCCCATACACACACACACACACACACACACACACACACACACACACACACACACACACACACACACACACACACACACACACACACACACACACACACACACACAGAAAATGAAACAGACATATGCGTGTACAAATATATAACATCATCATTTACGTGGGTGAATTTCAGGTCAACCTGCGTCACATGTTAACAGCCAACTTATTGTGAGAAAATGGGGTCGTTATTCAACTACATTCAAATGCACTTACACACTCAAGCTTTTAGCTTGGTGGTGCCAGACAGAGAGCCCTGACAACAGTGGAGTGTGAACACTCCGATATTCTAATAAAACTCCCATTTTTCAATATATACTGATTTTATATGTACTGATTGATGTTTTATCAAATGGTATCAGATTCATGCAAAGTTTAAACCCATGTCAATAAACCTATTTAAGAGAACCGTATTGAACAAGATGGCTCCTGCTACTGGCAGCCTGTGTCTTAAAACCAGCTTGGCAGCTTGCCTAATGTATGCTGGTTCATAATATTGTAAGCTGTTATGACACCATTGTTTAGTGATTGTCTTTAGTGGTAGATTAATGGTCGCTTGTGTCACAGAGCTTTTAGGAAAATGACAAACGATGTGCAAGTTCTCACTCAGCACCGTGCCAGTAGTGAGAATAAAGCAAACAACTAAGTTCTGGATCATCGGTCAACTTGCCATTAAGTAGTGAGAATACAGACACCGGAGTAAAGCACTGTGCTGCTCAATGTAAACAAACTGACAGACTGAACAGGCGGTTGGCATTAAACAGCAGAGTATCACAGTTATCATTGGTTAAATGCTATAAATACTAGAAACAAATACATTAAATATGTTCAAAAACTGATACAGGAAATAGTTGTGCAGTTACAATAAGACACTGACAATAACAGGAGATGGAAATAAGCAGCAGGTGATCATGTATAGTTTCTCAAAAGGTAGTTTCAAAGTTGAAATAAAAACCCTTCTAGTTAACTGTATTTGGTTTTATAAAATCAATCTTATTTTTCAAATAAAATATTATCAACCTTTCATGAAATGCTGCCGTAGGTCTGTCTTCTTACTTTAAGTGATGCTACTCACAACTGCTCCACAATTTTCTGTGGTTTTAAAACCTTCAGATGGAAAATGGGTGAACAGCATTCACCTGGTATCTCATGGGTTTATCAGTTACTGATAAATTGGCTAAATTTAAAGCTACTGAGGCTTGAGATACAAATCAAAAGATCAAATAAACTGTGTTTTCATGTCATCAGGGAGAACCGAGGACTTACTTGGTACTCTGTTGATAGCCCGTAGTGGCCTGAGGACTCGGACGGTACGGATGGCTGACAGACTTGCGTTGTGTCCGTCCAGAGAATACTCCATCACCCTGGAGACATAGACAGAGAGAGACATTTTTACTTTATGTACTGTACTTTTTATTAAAAAAATTAAAAAAAAACACAATAATCACACACACACACACACACACACACACATATCGACACAAAGAAGAAACAACAAGAAAATGTATCGTTTAATTAAAAACTCAGAAAACCTTTTTCTTCTGCAGAGTCAATATTGCAGCACACAAATAAAATGATTGTAAGAATATTTGAGAGTAATAGTTCTGGTCCTAATTGTGCTTTGTGTTGTGCTGACTGCGTGGGGAGTGTGTGTGGTCACACTGGATTGGCCCTCAGAGTGAGGCAGTAGCTGAAGTTATGTCGGCTGCTGACTGGGTCCTGCCCTTGCCTTAAACTATCTCGCCCAACCAGCTGTAAGTCTGGGTTTACAGCGGGGGCAGCGTTCACTCCACAAGTCCCCAGATTGTTGCTCAGACATTGCACTGCATACAGTATGTCTTACCACACAAGGAAAAGGAATTGACTGACTTTTCTTTGAGAAAATCGTTGCTTCTCCTCTGACTTTATGGAAGGTACATTTTCCTGTATAAACCACTGAAGATATTACTTACAATATTAGGTTCACTTGCAGCATTTTCTATGTTGATACATGTAGGAGACAAAGGTTTTTTCCTATGTTAGAATTGAATTCCCTTCACTTGGGGTCAAACGGAGACCGAACGCTGTACATCAATACAAAGTACATTTCTATTTGAACAATAACAGAACATTGTGAGGACAAACACACAAACAGGAACACACACACACACACAAACTGACACATCTGTAACACATCTTTGCCATGTATGATCTTTGAGTAGCCCCATTCACTCCTCAAAGAGAAAACACATTGTGTGATGCATGCTGGTTTGTGTGAGATTTCACTTGTGCTTGTGTGATTGTTTGTGTGTACGTAAGTACGACAGGAATAAATGAAATGCTATTTTATTTAAAGAGAGACAGAGAAAAAGGAGCAATATATGAGCAAATAGCATCGTAAAATACCCACCCTGCCATGACAATGACAAAGTCAAGCTGGTTCCACTTGTCACCAAGGTAACAATTGGGGCCAAAAATTCCCAGGGCCACCATCTTGATGACCATTTCCACCGCAAAGAAAGCAAAGATGCAGTCGTCCAAGACCTGGGCACACATGACACAAACACACATGAATGAGGTTTAACACAGACAACAATAACAACAAGACGACATCGACCTCTTGCACACAGAAAAAGGGCAGGTCCTTGTTAAGTCTTTTCATCAATACAGAGTCACATTTTGAAAGTGGAAGTGCCAGATGAGGCTGTCTGAAAAAAAGCTCTCATAACCATTAGTTAGTTTCATCCCAGCAGGGAACAGCTTTGACTTAGCATGGTTATGGCGGTGTCTCAATTAATTAGACATCTACTGCGGCAAAAAGGAGATCTGTATTTGAATATAATGAGCACATCTGAGTGTGCCAAGAATCAACATTTCACTACAGAAAGAGTGTACAGGAACAAATTGGAGTAGCTTGTTTTTCAGTCACTTCACAACTTAGAAATTGTGAAAGGAAAAAGTCACCTTAGTCACAAACACGCTGATTGAGTAAAAATCAAAACATGGCATATGAATTCACAGTGACAGGCGCTTAAACCTCAGACATGTCAGCAAGGTAAAAACATGCCTTTACTGTCATTGCATATGGTACAGCACCGTTTTATATAAATGTGTCATTCAGTAAACTTAGCATATGTCAGTTATGTGCTTTCATGGAAAGGAAGCAAGTGTAGCTTAGCGTACAAAAATAACAGAGAGTGTTTTAAAAAAGCCCAACGAACAGGGCGAGACTGTCACACTAACCTGAAGGATGCGGCACCACTCTGCCTGGCAGGCAACGTCCTCACAGGGCTGAAACATCCCCAGAGTCACACAGTTGAGCAGGATCACCAGCATCGACACGTGCTCGAACCACGTGCAAGAGGAAGTTAAGGTCAAAACACATATGATATCATTTTTAAATCATCAACAATGCAACAAACACGAACAATATGTTGTATAGAGCATAGCACTACTCATTCCAGGTGAGACTTAATATCCTTCATGGTGTAGCAAAAACAAAAACAATCAGATGTCGTTTCAACTGCAAACAAACCCTCCAGTGACAACCACAGCTGAGTCCACGGCAGACAGGTGCAAACCACACGCAGAAACAACATGGTCCAAACTAAGCTATGGATAATAGAAGCTATGATAGAAAGGGAAGTGGCCAGTTAGCTAGAGAGTTGACACAGGGAGCAGGGCGAACCTAAATCCAGATCAGTCAGTTCAGTTCAGTGACAGTGTTCACTGTGTCAGTGACGAGTTTAAAAAAAAAAAAGAAAAGAAAGTCTGTACTCGAGAGCACAAGACACAATGTCTGCTCTGGTGTGATCCAGTATAAGCAAACAGTCACACTGCCTAAATACCGGATACCAATAGAACGTTTTATGTGAGCTTAATGCCTTTAATGGGTCTAATAATGACCCAGTGGGCAGGGCTGCTAATCTGATTACACAATATCACAGTTAACATTTGGATGGCTTCATGTCTGCTGTATATCCTGCTGCAGTGATTGCTCATACCGATCAATGGAAGAGAGTAAATCCCTGAGGAAACAGGTTAGTACTGCACATCACAACTGGGGATAGGGATTTTGTAATCCTTTGCGTTTGCCGCAATTAAATCCGAGGTCTGAAAAGAGACGGTAATTATGCACCAAACCTTCAGAGTCTCTTCAGATTTGTTACGTGAAACCTTTGTCCTACTTTCTCGTCACCGGGAGGAAGCACAACTTCAAGGGAATACAAATGTCAGATGTCTCCTCTGACCTGACAAAAAAGCACTTCGGAGTAATCTTTTGTAGATTTCCTTTTGCTTGTTTTTATCCTTGTATTTATCCTTTTTGAACTGCCAATGAGATTATCTATTTAGGACAAATTAATAAGTTACAGAGGGAAAAGGCAACTGAGGAGTTTTGATTCCTTTTTCTTTCCTGTTGTTGGATAAGAGCTTTAATAAGAAATGGGGACTTAATAAATTTGGCCAAAGTGATGCCTCGCTGCATGAACAGAAATTTGAGTTTTTGACTTTGATGTGGTTTGAGTGCATTAACATGGATGGCAATTAAAATTGGTTATTGTTGTGATAGGGACTAAATGTAAGATAGCCAATCTGTCCATCAGCTCCAAAATTGAATAATTCCTTTCATTCGTTTTGTTTGTTTTCATCAGAGTTGAAAAAAATAGGTCCACAAGAACAAAGATGGACCAACACAAAATGTATCAGTCTTACTGATAACATATTCATAATCCATCCCAAGGAGAACATGTGCAGCATGATGTGTTATCACAAATAACAACCCAAGTAAACTCAAAATACTCTAAAATACACTGTATATGGACAGCATATCACAGTGCTTCTGCAGATGCAATACTTGTATAAGATGTTTCATCATGAAAATGAGAAAAAAGAGAAGATGAGGAATGAGACATGTGGATGAGAGAGAGGGAAGGTAAGATGGATTTAAGGAGGGAAAATGACGAGGAGAACAAAAGTAGAAAATAGACTTTAATCATGTCTTCACTACAAACAAAAAGGCACTGATGCTGCTGTTTTTCTACTTTAGTTTGTTTTTTGTCCCAAACACATCCCCCCCTACACACACACAAACACAAACACACACACACACACACACACACACGGATCTGGTGTGTGCACTGAGCTGCACTGTTGAAGTATTCCCAAAGTACTGTTCTAATTAGAAAGGGAGTGAAAGAAAATAAATGTTACCTTTAACGTTACTCTCATACTCAGATATACCTCTATCCTGTCAACCCATAAAATGCATGAAAACATCAGACAGACAGATATTTTATGTATATTACCTTATGTTTATGTTCTGGAAACTCAAATACACAAACATACAGACACTTGGGACTTACTGCTGTGATCAGGGGCCAAGACAGAACGCTGTATCAGCATAAAAGTCTGACCTAAAAGTTTTTGGCTGTTTGAAGTGGAGGCAACTGTACCCTACTTCAATCATGTAATGCATGAATTAAGTACTTTTGGTAGTAACTAGTAATATAACTAATTACTTTTTCAAATTAATTAATGCTTACAAGCAATGGAAAACGGCAGAATATAGCAGACAAATGCAGCATATTGTATGAATTTCCTGCCTGCCAGATCCTGAAAGAAAGATAAGAGTTGGATACAGGAAGTGAATGGCAGGCGACCAGAGCGAAGCTGTTAGCACAACGATGAGGTCAAGGTTTCAACTGGCTGGCAAAAAAATATACTGAAAACCATAATTGTAATATGACACACAGTCATACAATATATGAACTAAAACCAGTATAGGATATAAGAAACTATCTCTAAGTGAAATAATGAGCAGTTTGCCTAGAAATAGCCACATACAGTATGTAATGAATATAGGTGTTCATGAGGATTCCTGAATCCTTTGGGCTTAAGACAAGAATTCCATCAGAGAATTAGGCTGTAGACGGAGCTTGTTTCAGGGTATGGGTATAGTAAAGAGACAGCATCAATTATTTATGTCTCTGTGGTCATTTTTAAACAGGAAATATATTACAATCAGCCATCTGTGGCAATTTTACATGTACAAAAATGCAGTAAATAGCATTTATGGTCTGCTTCCTCCAACATATTATCTGTATTGTGTCCCCGTCTGCACATCTGACAAAGGATTTCCTGAACACTTGTTGCCACTTAATGCTTAATTACCCAAACCTGGAACATACGCTCTGCCAAAATGTCACACATCTTCTAACAAAGAATTTCCATTATCCACTGTGACTGATGTTAAAGATACAAATATACCAAATTATCGAGAATGCATTAACTGTTGTTTGTTGTTGTCTAACTAGGAAAATATTGTTCCTGCCGGTGCGTGAAGATCCCATTGCTATAGCATGAAGCAGGTAGGCAATTACATTAACAGAAACATTACAAAGGAAGGCAGATAGAATGCAAACAATGCTGTTTATCTTCTGAAAACACATTTTCAAAAATGAAAGGAAATACAAAATCTGTAGAATCTCAGTATTTGACATTATAGCAGCTACAGTATGTAAAAACCGACATTTCGTGGAAGGCAGTGTGAGATATGAGAGGTACGTTTGAGGTGGCAATCCAGTCTATGTTCACACAGGGAGTATTTCACTTTATTCTTGAATTATGTGGAGGCAGCGACAGCTCTGAGGCACTATAGCTGTTGTTTGTGTTGAATAAAACCAGCTTGCAAATGCGTTTTGAGACACAGTGTAAAACATGTATAGCGGCTCCCTCAGGGGAGTGGTAATGAAACATTGTCAATAAAAACGTGTTAAGTTACAATGTGCTGCGGTGAGTATTGGTACAAAGTGGAAAACACGTCTTCAATCAAAATGCCTCGGGCCAGTCTGTCGCTCTACGTGCTTCAAACACACACATACTATGGTCAAGCAATGTAAGGTCGATCCTGCCTTCACAGATGAAAGATGCAGTAATCTGCAGCAGTATTAAACTGAGAGATTTGAATATGCAGAAATGCTCTCTCGTGCCCCTCTGTGCCTCTGTGTGCTCTGCTTTCTCTAATTCCTCTTTAATCTCCAGTCAACACCTCCTGAGCCCCCTTCTGTATTCAGCTCCCCCACCCAACCACACACACACACACACACACACACACACACACACACACACACACACACACACACACACACACACACACACACACACACACACACACATACATGCGTAGACACATAAGCATTAATGTGTCTTCAAGTCTTCAAAGCAAAGCCACCCTGTTGCTGCAAAGCGAGCTCAGTACTGATTTGCAGTAAACAGAAAACAACAAACTTCCTGGTGTTTTTCAAATTCTGTTTGGCTCCTGCCTCACACACACACACACACGCACGCACACACACACACACACACACACACACACACACACACACACACACACACACACACACACACACACACACACACACGCGTACACACATTACACAAGATTCATTGCAGAAGTAATGCTTTCCTATGCTATAGGCAGGATTAAATATAGTGTTGATTGGTTAGCTTTTCTCCTCTGGCAGAGACAGATCCAGGCCTGGCACACAATGCTCCTGGTCTCACTTGTTAAGGTCAATTTATGCCTGGGTACTCTGAGGAAATCAAATTATGTCTGTGTCATATCACACGGGATGTGGGGAATTGTATATATTCATAAGGCAAGCACTGGGCAAGAGTTCAATATGACTATTTACCACCTGTCCATTTAAGTGAGTCCAAAACTCACTTGCTAAAAAAAATCTCTGTCAGAATCGATCAGTTTGTGTAAATAAAGCAGATTTTTAAAAACTGTTTGGCTGTGTGCCCAAAGTAAAGCAGGTTATTTTATGTTAACAATCAATAAAAACAAATACTGCTGTTCATACTATTTATTTGTTGCAGTACAATCGGTACTCACTGACTCAGTGTTCATCTTTAGCATCTGTTGTGCAACTATGTAACAACACAAGCCTTCCAAGGTAAACAAGACACAGATAACACAATGCAGCAGAAACCATTTGTACGAGTCTGTTAAATTTGTACCACATTCAGTCATACCAAAGTCTCACACCTACAGTGACTGTGATGACACTTACACACATTCACTAAGTGAACATTCACACCCATACAAATGTATTTGTTTACACATGTAAGACTTAGTTTGTGGCTTGCATGGTTGCATCGTTTTTCTTCCTCTTTTAAGTGGACATGAAAAGCACACTAGCACTGAACTTTTACAAGGTCAACAGAGTTAAGTATCACTGTGCTCACACACACAAGCACGCACGCGTGCACACACACACACACACGCACACACACACACATGCACGCACACACACACACACACACACACACACACACACGCGCACACACGCGCACACACACACACACACGCACACACACGCGCGCACACACACACGTATCTAGGCACAAGCTGCTGTTGCTGCAAGACAACAACAATGCCATTACACAATTTCTTAGGCATACATGGATGCACACAGGCATGAATACACAGGACAGAGATCTCACAACACACACACACACACACACACACACACACACACACACACACACACACACACACACACACACACACACACACACACAATGTCAAGCTCACTCCACAATGCATTTATAGTGTCAAGCCCACTCCAGTTGAGCTGTCAGGTCAGTGCCACCGTATACAAGAGGAGGCTGCAGAGAGCACAGAGGGGAGGAAGAAGGTTGGAGTAAACAGTAGAGAAGCACGAAGATGAATAGATGTCCAGTTATCTCCCAGCTCAGCAGCAATTCATGCTCTGAAAAAAAAACAACACAAAAACTTTGGCTTGTTAAATTGAGAACATATTTCCAGCTGTTTTTTATATTTTCCCCATTATGACTTCCTTCCCCTGTTTTTAATTTCCCTCCCCTCCGTCTTCCTTCTTCCATCCTCCTCCTCTCTGTCTGTCCATATGTGTTAAAGAGAAACTACAGTGTTAAGTCTCAGCTCACAAGCAGAACGTATCCCGATCTGCTTCATCGCTTAGTGCTCTTTGTTCTGCAAATAAACTACAAATTTAGGATGTCCCGTGTGGTTACAGCTCTCAAATTTCCCTTTGCTACAGTTTTCTTTTGGTCCCACCACAGACTCACACACATATATAAGTTTGATTTGAACAACAAGCACTCAAATAAACTGCTGTGAATGCATGGGATGACATTTGCTGCCATTGCCGATATACTTGTGCATCATTCAGTAAAAAATTTTTGGAGCATAGTACAAATGGCAGCCAATACAAACACAGGGAATCTAGATTTAAAAAACTGTTCTGTTCAGACACCGCTGGTCACACCTAATGGTTACACTTTACAGACCCTCCTGGATCCTGTCTGAGGCTCACTGGTTGTCGCTTTCTTGTGTTAAGTGAAATTTCCCAGCCAAACGGACAAACGTGCCTCGGTGCACTGAATGAGACGTAATTAGAGTAAGTGTGAAATGTTCAGATCAGTGACCGGTCACAGCATTTAGCTCTGCCACTGAGACAGGAAAGTAAATCCATGCACGCGCACAAACCCTGCAGATAGACAGGAAGAAACGGGCTAGTCATCTGCAACACTGAAGTGCGTTCTTGAAGTGGTTTCAGGGTTAACGGAGCTCTCAGGCTAACGCTGTTGAACAAGTGGAAGGAGAGAGCGGCAAAAAGGAAAATAAGGGGGGAGTTGACTTGCATCCTGAAACTGCATTCAAATTACTCATGTATAATTTACTGTATGTATAAAAGGGAGACTTCATTTACATAAATGTAAACAGCTGTTTCGGTGAGTTCATTCCTGTGCATGAGTCTTTTCGCATAAATCTTCTCTCATATTGTTTTATTTGTATTATTTGTTTGCTCTCCACACAGACAGCGCAACAACATTTCCATATGTTTTCCCTGATCTCATTCATCAGTGATACTGGACCGTGTCTCTCACGACTTGGATGTCTATGCTTCATACATTTAAATCCTCTCAATTTTATTTTCTAATACAAAATATATTCTTTCTGATATACTGAAATTTTAATCTCAAAATAGTGAAGGATTATTAATCTCATCCCGCTGCTGAAAACAAGGTTAACTTCCCTTTTTTCCTCCCTCCTTCCTCTTTTCCTTGACTCTCACCTTCACCCCTTCTCTCCCTTGCTGCCCCCTTTATCACTCAACACCATCCACCCTCTAGCCGTCCTCTTAGCCTTTTGCCTCCTTCTTTTTTTTTTTTTTTTTTTTTTTTTTTTTATCTCAGCCTCCTCCTCCTCCATCTGCATTTCCTTCCAGCCTTTTTTTTTTTTTTTTTTTTTTTTTTTGCAATCCATTCGTCCTCTTTGTCCTCATTTTTCATGCTCCAGTCCATCCCTCTTCCATTAGAGGAGAGCAAACTCAATCCCAACAGATGTAATAACCTAATCACACTCTGGACTCAGGTCGATCAGCAGGGCAGCAATGTGTGTATCTGTGTGTGTGTACAATCAGTATGAAAACAAGTGCGTGAGTCTGTATTCGCGTTGCCTGTTATGGTGAGCAGAACAATTTAGGTACAGTAGCAGTGTCCTTTGTCCTTTCCACAACTGCTTTGGATGTTATTATTTTGGACCAGCTGATATCATAAAACCTGCTTGACGGTGTAACTTGTCAAAGGCGAGAATACGGCACAGAAGTCATGGGGAGAGTTTAGAGATGAACTGGGAGTGTGAAGCACAGGCCAGGACACATAACCTGCCGATTAGGTTTAGGCTTCTTAAACACTTGGTGAAGATTAAGTTAAACCTAGAATGCAAGACCTTTACATATAAATGAATTTCTGTTACATTTAAGCTCAGGCTAAACACGCTCAAAAAATGCTGCAAAATCCACCATCACTAGATAAATACGTATCTCTGCATTTCACAGTATAGAGTTTTTAAATATTGGTGTCTGGTGAGACATTCCCGTGCTGGCTGGAAAAAAGCGCACTCTCTCTTGGCAGAGCATGTGTAGCAGGGACTTTAGCCAGCTAACTCCTGGTTTAGCACTGAGCTAACTTGAATTGGGAATAAATTAATTCAATTGTGCGGCTCTTCTGGAATTTCCAAATGTATTACTGCACAATTCATCCACCATTTTACAGCCGTAACAGTAATGATGGAGTAGTTTACAGTGAAACCTAGGATGTAAACACATGTCGACAGGGTTTTTGTAATAACTCTCACTGGCAGAAGTGGGAGACAAGTTCTGCACAGTTCACGTTGAGGGTGTTTGCATGGCGTAAAAAAACAGGGGGAAACTAACATGCAATGAACACACCAAGATGTGTTTGGCTGCACAAATTGAAGTTACTGAAGTCTGTTCTCACTGTTGAATGAGCTACCATAATATATATTGCATTTAATCGTTTGTTTTAACACGATTGATTCATTTATTGCAGATATCTATTGTTAACCCAGCAGTCCACAAAATATATTGGCAATGACATTAGTAAATTATCATAAGTTTTATAGGTGACAGACTTGCTCAAAATGGTGTTAAAAAATTATTAATATCACATTTCTAATACTACTTTACCAATGTTTATGTATTTACATATATTTACATATTATCCCAGATTACAAATTGCTCTTAAAGGGGTTTATAATCTGTGCAGCACATGAAAAAAGAGAAGCAACTTCATGAAAAGCAGCAGTGGAGGAACTCCTTTCCCAGGATGGACTAACATGAAATAGATGCCGTGTATATGTACAGAATACGCTGAAACAACGACAGCAAAGACAACTGGATATAAACTTACAAAAGAAAAGGTTGTCCATACAAAAAATGGATTGATTTTCTTTTATGCGCTACTATTTTTGATTCATTTGTGTTTCCTACATGTACTATTTCAGAGGACCATGTCTAATATCTGGATTTTATTATCTCAAATATATGTATTTGCCTTTCTGGTGTCACAAATCACTTTCAGATTTAAATTATACACCTTTCACTGATTCAGTGAGAAAATCTCTGAGGAACTTATTTCTACTTCAACCAAGCAGCAGCTTTGAAGAGCTCTGCAGGATTCAGAGCTTCTCCAACTGCTGGCATCGCCCGACTGACCATCACAAGCTGTTTGTCCTCCTTCCCTCGTCACTCCATTCACCGTTAATGAGCTCTGTTCCCCCACTGCTGTCCTTTCTTCCTTTTCACCCTCTATTTCTCATCTCCAAACTCTGTTGTGAATCTCTGCTCAAACTAGAATCAGCTTCTTTTTTTCCCCCACAACATGTTTGCCCTCATCCTCCTTTCTTCTCTCCTCTCCCTCCTCCGTTCTCTCCTCTTCGCCTCCCAGTGATCTGTCTCACTCTGCCGATGAGGCAGTGGAGTGCTTCCAATCCAGATTCTAAGCACTGTTTGATTGGGATGGTTGTTCATTTATTTCACCATCTGCCACGGAGAACACACACACATAACCATTACCTCAAACATAACCCCCTACCTCCCCACCTGCTGTGATCACTACTTTAAGGATTTTGCCAGCAGAATGACTAGTTGCAGAGCCGCATGTGTCTCGTGTGTCTACTGCGTGAGCGTGTGTGTATGTGTGAACTTCTGATCAGCTCATCTCAGATAAGTCCCTTAAGACAGCACGATTCAGAAACAGAAACTCATAAATCAGCCTGTCCCTGAACTCGCTCCTCCATCCCTCTCTTTCATCCCTCCATCCTTCCTCCTCCGAAACCCCAGAGAGGAGGCTGAGGTAGCGGTGACGCAGTTACACCAGGATTCCCTCCGTCTCTTTGTTATACTCTCTCTGCTGCATGCTCTTTCATCTCCCACTAATTTCCACAGCCACTTTAATCTTCCATGACGGTGACACATTTCTTTTCCGTGGTGAAATATTTCCGAGCAACTTTACATGAACAATCAGCACTGATTATATTTGAGTCTGTTTCTCTGTGGTCTATTGCAAAGCAGTGACAAAAAAGCAATGATAAAGAATAGAATTCACAGTCCACTGCGACTTAACAAACAACTGACAGACAGTTTTTGTTGCACTACAATGTGCACATGGTGTACTAGACTGAAACAATCCTGACATATAACACACCTGAACAAAAGGCATCCCAAGGTGAGAGTCTCTTTTCTATGTTATCTGTTCCATTATGTGCATGTACAGTGTGTGTGTGTGTGTGTGTGTGTGTGTGTGTGTGTGTGCGCGTGTGTGTGTGCGCGTGTGTGTGTGCGCGTGTGTGTTTATGTGTCACGGTATGCCAAAGAGGAAGAAGGGAGTAAAAAAAAGAGAGAGGGAGAGATACATCGAGCCTTAAATAGAGCAGCTGCATCTGGTGGGGCCTGGCCTTAAACCTGTACTGCTGCATAAACAAACACACACACACACACACACACACACACACACACACACACATACACACTGGACGCTACCAAACATGCCTGAAATGGTATAACCGTTCAGCTCCACCTTGAGGTACTGGCTCCTCTACATGTATTCACACAGTACCACACGCTGACACATGACATTGGTAAGTTGGTATCCTCTTGCTTTGTAGACGTAGATAGAAAGTTAAAAATGCTCAAATTCTCTGATTCAAGCTTCTTATATGTGAATATTGTCTGGTTCCTTTAGTTCTCTATGATAAATAAAATGTTTATAAAAACTCTTTTGTTTGCTGACTGTTGGTGACATTTGACACTATTTATTGACATTTGAAAGGCTGAACAGCCAATCAATTAATAGAAGAGAAAATAACTGATCGATTAATTGTTAATGAAAATAATCTTTATTTGCAGTCTGAGTCTTAAATCCAAATTGAGACAACCCTGATGCATACCTGCCAATATTTAAAAATGGGAGGATATGGGAGGTTGTTTTCAGGGTGGGAGGAAGTAGGAAAGAAAGAAAGAAAGAAAGAAAGAAAGAAAGAAAGAAAGAAAGAAAGAAAGAAAGAAAGAAAGAAAGAAAGAAAGAAAGAAAGAAAGAAAGAAAGAAAGAAAGAAAGAAAGAAAGAACAGTTTAGACTGAGTAAGTAGTTCTCTTTGTGATGTCATCAGATCTTTGAAAATGACCTCTTCTATAAGAGCTATTGGATTGGGTTTCTGTGTCCCAGACATAACCGGGAAGTCTGAAAGTTCTGAGACAGAAGAAAACGTCTTTCGTTTGGGTCTTAACATAGCATAATGTCATCCTTATTGTGTAATATGGGGCGATTACATTGCATATAAATGGATTCCTTTGACCTGTGTAAATTATATCGTTGGTTTATCTTCGTGGTGACAACACGTGAACCGTGGAAGACCGTCAGACATAAACATCCCGACTGATTATAGCGATTAGGACGGCCACTTTTATCCTGCGCCGTATTCTCTTTCAGTCTCTGACACAGTTTCGACAGGATTCTGGTTGCTTAGTAACCAACCGCAGTCCGAGGATTTCAGAGAAGTGTCCACAGAGAGAAAGAGAGAGAGGGGAGTTGAGGACATGAAGGTGGAGTATTTTGTGTCTTTTGTCTGCATTTTGGCCACCGTGTTTACATTTTTCTATGATTGCTTCCTCTGTATTTTCTCCTCTTTTCACAGCCTTCCCTCTATGCCGTCGCTCTACCCTCTTCCTCCTTCTCCTCCTCCCTCTCCTAAACTAGTCTCACGCTCCAAATTGTCAAGGGAGACGGGGGGGGGGGGGGGGGGGGGGGGGAATCACCTCCCTCTCATTTCCCTTCTCCCTTTTCCTTTTTCTCCCCCTCCTCTCTCCGCCTCTGCATGCCAACTACATCACCAATACATGCAATACAATGCAAGAGTAATCCATTACTAGAGTTGTATTCACTTCATATACAACTGTACACACATGGAAGTGTAGTAAGCGTCTCTCTTCTATTATTCCTGCTGAATTGTGTTAAACTTTCACATGATTGTTTATCAATCATATCTGCAAAGTTTTGTCTAAATCTTTCTCGTAACAAATGACACTAATACTAGTCAGTTTACAGTGTATTGAAAACCCATCTCTGCAGTTGTCTAGTTAACGAGCAGCAGTGTTTCGTTGCACTGGTCAAGTCTTTGTTTGGGAGCCTCATGACTCTCCAGAGGACCAAAGTGCTGACCCCACAGTATTGTTTTTACTGCTTTGGTGTGTTTTATAGATCAGTCCTGCTGACTGCTTTGCTGTTAGCCGGATTACATGTGGAAACATGAAGCAGAGAGGGAAGTGGCAAGTGAGGGGAGGAGAGACCATGGCGGAGCCCAAGACACTGTGATAAAGAAAAAATATATAAAGGTTTGTATGGCCAGTGAATTATAATTAGATATTCAACCCTACAGCAGTCAAATGAGACTGGAGGTACAACTTTATTTAAACTCGAAACATAACTTTGTGCTTCGGTAAAATCATTAGTGTTTACTTTCTGTTTCAAAGCAGCATATAATACACCCATTAATCTGCTCCATGATGCCATGTCAGTAGCATGTTTAGCCTGGCATGAAAAGTGAGGTGCATTAGGAATTTAATCTATGTGGTTAGGGGTTAGAAAAAAACATCATGGTTTGAGTTCAAATGAGTAATTTTACATTAGGGATGTTACGTACAAGTCCACGTAAATGTTTGCTTTCTCACCGAGTTTTCAGACTCCTGTGCGAAAGTTTTATGTTAGTTTCATCCAACCACTCCCAACTGCCAAATTACAGACTTTTGTCACTCTTTGTACTTTGCCACATGACTTTTGTCATGTGACCTCCTTCTTTGACTCTGGTCATACATTACTTTTCACACGTAGCCAAGGCCAAACGTGACACTGACACGGTGTCCTCTAATACGCTACTTGATGTGATACAGGTTTGAATGTGCGGCTTTTTCTTGGAAACTGTACACAAATGAAACAGCTGTACATTGAGCAATCGATGGCAACAATTGCAAGGGTCTTAGCATGTAACAGGAGGTTGTTTGCAAGATATTCGGCATTCAGTAATACAAGGTATGACGAAGATCTATCCTGTTTATTATTTTTTAATTAGTCTCAGCAGTTTTAGAAATACAAATTTTCATCAGTGTACAGTAAAACATAGTCTACAAATGTAATCCTTTGCACCATCACAGCAGAAAATAACATAAATGAAAACGTATTTAGTTGTCTCCTCAAAGCTGTGGGGACAAAACACAAGACATAAAGAGGACAAGAAAAAACAAAGCAACTTCTGCAATGATGTGAAGCTAACAAACAAATGACCCTTCTACATACAGGCGCCATTAAAGAAAGCAAATCAAAAGGTCAACGCCTATTGGTTGTATTTCTGTCTTCCACCAGATGGCCATATGCCCTGCCCTGCCTGGTAGCATATGGGCATCTGGACACAAACCAAGCCACGAGCACAGGGTAAACACACACACACACATGCATAAACACACACACACACTGACAGTCAACACGCTAGACATACATGCTTACATATGTATGCAAATATGGAAATTTAGTGTTTTTTTAAATCAAGCAAAACATGTTAAAATCACTACTTAATATGCACCTTTTACACAAATCCATAACATATGGACCCATTAGTGAAGACAGAACGAATATAGCAGGTGTCCGAGCCAGCCCACACACACACACACACACACACACACACACACACACACACACACACACACACACACGCTCACAAATGAATGCCCACAATCTCTGTGAATGTGTTTGCATTCAAGAATCTGTGGATACCGTGTGTCCATGCAAGCCCTACATATGAACCTGTGTGTGTTTACGAGCGTGTATGTGTGTGTTTGTGAGGTCCTGCATATGAGTGCGTATCTATGTGTGAGCAGTGAATCTTGGCAGCTTTCTCTGTGAGCTCACCTGATTCACTCACAGGCTGCAGCCTCTATTGACCAGGCACATTTTCTGGTAACTATTATATAAGGCTGCCTTGAGGTTTTTATCTCACTTCTATGATGCAGAAGTGCTGAAAATAATCACTGTGGAACATTATACAGCAAAAACAAATTAGTCTTGGGTGCATGTTCGCCATTTAGTCAGTGCTTTCATATAAAATGACTTGAAAGGAAAGGAATTGGAGTCGAATGTGTTATTCAAGCTCATGCTGAGCATTACTGTTTTTCCATTGATTTTTTTTCTAACCTCATCAGCTCACTTCTTTGACTACACAGTCATGTACATCTTGCAGTCTTAAGATCAGTGTATGTTACACAAAACAACCCCAAATGACTGCAATGCATTATGTTTTTAGTATGCTGGCACGTCATTTTCAGTTAAACCAGAATACCCTTCAAGAAAAGAGGAAGTCCATCTGTATCATTAGATAGGCTGGACTAGACTAGACTTGGACTTTATTAATCCCACAGTGGGGAAATGTAGTTGTTACAGCAGCAAACAAACACAAAAAAAGATGCACACAATAAGACAAAATTCACAAATATGCATACATAAAATATCTGTTGGATATTTAAAAGAAAACAGTGTACAGTGTAAAATAGCCTTTATACTGCAGTAAGCAGAAAAGTGATCTTCTTTTTCAGTGAGTCTGGAGATGAACCTTCTGTGCAGATATCCACTATTTATAGGTAATAAAGTACTTAGCTATCTTTCCAGGTGCATAATTTATTACTCAGTACTGTCACTTTCTGTTGAATGTAGACACTCATAAGATCCTTTCCAACCTAGACTTTAACAGAGTGTGAGGTAATGTATGTGGTCTACTTTAGTCAAAAAGTTGTTGAGTTAGGTAACAACTTTTTAGTGACTGTCTGTCCAAGGGTTGGTGTTCGATTGGGTCAACCAGAGGGAAACACGCTCCGAGATCTATGCTGCTATGATTGGTTGTAGGGATGGGCGATATGGCCCTAAAATAATATATCAATGTATCTGGGTATGTTTGCCATAACGGTATTCTTGACGATATGACAAAATAGTGGAAAATATTTGATTATTGATTTTAATGAAACACAATTTCAACTAAATAGGTGTTATTGTTTTATATGTCAGCGTAGAACAACAGTTTGCCTTCACATATGCAGAAAAACGAAACAAAAATACAGCCCTGAGTGCAGCGGTGCAGCTGTATAGGCAGGAGAACTGCTGCCCTGCCAGGACGGCTACGATGATCAATACCAAGAGCTTCTACTTTCTCGCCACTGTCGTCAGATGTTTTTGCCTGATTTTGACCATTAATAAATTCATTTTGGGCTCCTGTTACACTTTTATTTCACTTACAGTAACATAACAAGGAGCAATAGTGCATCTGTCAATGAATCTCTCACTGAGCTGAACACCAGTAGAATAAAGCAGCTTTCAGACATACCTGTTGCTGATCAAGCTGCAAACATATGTCCCACGGTTATGCTGCGTAACATTATGACGTCATTACATCAATAGGTTTTTTTATCATATCAAAAATTGAACCAGAAATTATCATGAACTGTATGACCCCTATTTGGTTGTTTCACTGTCATTCAACTGGTTCGCAACCCTGATCCTCACCCTGACTTTAACCCTCGAACAACATATTAACCGGTCATAGGCATAGCACCCCCCCCCCCCCCACTGATCCACTCTAGCACCAGCCCTGTTCAAGCCACTTAAAGGAGGTGGGTGTGAAGTTTTTGTCCACATAAAGTAATTTTGTAGTTTGTATCTCTGTATTTCTTAGTACTTCTTATTTCTTCATCCCAAATTCGGCATCCTGCTTGTTTTGAGCACATTACCCCCTTCCACACACACACACACACACACACACACACACACACACACACACACACACACACACACACACACAGAAACACACAGAGACACACCTTCACCTCTCCTGTACCATAAGGGGGATACAACCCCTCAGGGTTAATGAAGTTCCTTTTATCAAACGCACGCTGAAATGATTATTACAGCAGAGGAAAAACTCTTGAGGCACTTAAAGATGACATTTGTCTTCCCTCCATAAAACTTCTGTGTCAGGCTCCTCGTTTTTCATTTGGGAACAGAGAGCATCGTTCCAGCAGCGGAGCTGGAGGACCCGAGAGGGGGAGAGAGACAGAGAGACAGCGAATGAAATGTGGATTAATAGAAAGACTGACAGTACAAAACAAGAGAGATTGAATGTAAAAGGCAAAACTGCGAGAAAGAAAGAAAGAAAGAACGTAAAGAGCTTTCAACGTTTCCTATGCTAACGCAGTAACGCCTCTCACACATACACACTGGTCACAGTTTGGCGCACTCTGCACAATTTTCTGCTTATTGCCCCGGAGCTGTAAAATAACTCCTCTTCACTGAACTCATCCCCAGCACAGCCAAGCATGCACTAACATAAACAAACAAACAAACACACACACACCTACACATGCATAGACCGCCAAAATCTGGCAGACGGCTGAATGTGTTGTTGCTCTCTTTCATTTAAAACCGAAATCTGCAGCGCTTAGACGCAACAACTTCCTTCTGAAGAGTCTGCTCCGTATCGCCTCTATTACTGAGTGCCAGACGGAGAGCGCGAGGACGAAGAGACAGAGACACACAAAATGGAGATCAGAGACAGGGAAGGGCAGAAATCGAGTGAAAGAGTAATTGAATTTGTTTCCATATTTTTAGGTCGCGTTACCATAGGAACCACATTTCCTTGCTGCACACACTTTCAGCGCACAAACACACGCTTCTGCAGAGTTCAAGGTTTGCTGCCCAATCCAGGAGTTAGACTACAGAGAAATGTTCGTCACAGTGGAGGTAGTGGAGCCCTGGAGGAACGGAGCACATGGCCCGTCCTGTCATTGTTATTTATTAGAGCCAATTAATGCAATTAAAGAGAGCACTCCAGTTTCCCCAAAGGCTCCACCACTCGCTGGTATTGATCGACAATGACCTGTCCTCTGAGAGCAATGCTCGAAAGGCTGCAGGGCTAAATGATTCCTGGGCTTTCATTTACTTAACGTACAATACAAATGTTACATTCAACCAATATTATATATTTTTTTCTCTTGGAAAAGTATAAAAAACTTCACTAGAGATAAATCTCTCTGAAAAAAGGAAGCTGCTAAAGTAATCTAAATTGTAAATTTCAATTGGACGTAAAATTCAATGAAGAGAGAAAGAGAAAGAGACCTCTTTTAGCAGTTAGATGAACTGAAAAAAAAATACTTTTTCAAGAGGAGAGAAGGAGTAAATCTAATTAAATGCAACTTAAAACCAGTGAAACTTAACCCCTGCACACCATCTGGACCAATTAACCAGTAATAGATTCAAAAATGACATGCATATAACAATGAAAAGCTACGTGTCTATCACAGGGCCAACACGTAGAGACAGACGGAAACAAAAGACCATTCTCGCTCTCATTCACACCTAAGGGCAATTTCTAGGACCAACAATTAACCTGAGGTGCATGTTTTTGGATGGTGGGAGGAAGCCGGAGTACCCGGAGAGAACCCGCGCAGTCACAGGGAGAACATGCAAACTCCGCACAGAAAGGTCCAGGCCCGGATTCAAACCCGGAAACTTTTTGCTGTGAGGCAACAATGCTAACCACTCTACCACTGTGCCGCCACAAATTGAACAAATACAGAAAACTGCATAAACTGCAACATTAAAGGAATTAGCATTGAAGATTATGTGGTCGTATCTTTGTTTTTTTGTTTTTTTACATTAATTTGCAACAAATTTGATCACATACTTATCGAGAGAGAGAACAGTGCTGCAAAAGCCCCATTGCTACATGTGGGCTCGTGTGTGTGTGTGTATGCACAAGTAGATTATTAAGGGTTTATTTTCATTTTTCATTTAGGTGCTGTTGGTATACAGAGCAAAGGAGCACCTATCGATTCAATATATATCAATATGTACTGAAAAATGTGTGACAGCACAAATTAGAAAATATGACTTTCTTCACAATAAATACAATTAGTAGTATTCCAATAAATCCTGATATCCTCCCGTCTGGAACTTGTCTGGGTAACCTCTGCCATGAAATCGTGTTCAGCACAGAGGGAGTTACTGAGCCCATGCATGGGCTGCTACGCAGCGGGCCAGAGGTCTTCAACCTTTTTACAGCACAGCCATCCTGTGGCTGTGCTGCAGTGAAATATCCTGCCCACACTCCTGGTGTGGGCAGGATATTTCACTGCGTTTTATTATTAGCTGAGACAGCGGGAGACACAGCAGACTGGCTCTGGTCAGATTTGATCCAAAGAAAAAAGGGAGGTTTACAGTATATGCACATCCAAACTCTCCTCCCAGCATGAAAACAACAGTAAATATAAACAAAGAAGGGAACGAATATCTCAATCTGCTGCTGCTCCAACACTTTTTTTTCTATCACATTTAACATTAAGGTGAGAACAAAATGGTTCACCAGAGAAAAACAATGTACTCTCAAATTTATAGTTATACAGTCTGTTGTTTGTTATTGCATCAGAGTGAAGTGTGTTTCAGTAGTATTATAAAAATATACAGATTCCTTTAGAATTTATCCTGAGCTAAACTAAAATATAAACCCTGAGACCTAAAGTGAGATGACATTTTAATTGCGCTCTTTAATTTAACCCTCATAGCTTTAATTGCCTTTGCAGAGACTTAATTTTACAAATTTTTGGCGGGGGTGGCAAACAGGAAAGTTTCCAAAATACTCTAGTTTACCATCTGGCTTCCTCACAACATCATATATACATCAATTCTGCACAACATTACAACTAATACTTTTAATCAAATTTTTTACTAAATGGAAAGAAGGATAAAAAACAAAAAACAAAGCTGGAGACATGCCACTGATCTACGACTCAATGAATCAATCACACTGACCTCCATCATTTCAACTTTAGAAATATTTTACTCTCAGCAGTGGCGTAACATTTTCCATGGTCAGGGAAAATAAACGATTTCATATTTCAACATTGCTCGTGGCTCACTGGCCCACAGTGATCAGTAGTAAAACTATATTTACAGAAACCGCGGCAACAGTGGATAACACGAGACGCACCTGGGGCAGGTACTACAAATTGCCATAGCAACTGCTCCATGTCTGCAAAGGGGATATGAGGTTGTTCTGCAGGAAGTACAGGGGTTAATATTAACTTGTGTAAATGTGACACAACACTTCAGGAAAGTGTTTTTCAGTGAGCTGCCTTATTCACTGTTTGACTTCATATTCTATAGGAGCAGTTCATATGCACACTTACATACACATCACACACATCCCAATATGTTTTAACAAACAGACTGTAAGCCTACTGAACATTACCATGGAAACAGAGCTTACATGGACCGCAATGAACAGAAAAAAAGACAAGATAAAAAACATCAGAAGCTACAATTTATCCTGGTTTGCCTTTTTAAATGAGGACACATGATTATTCTTGCTCTGGATATTGATTACACACAGTTGTTTATATTCAGCATCGCAAGAAATGAATAAATGAGTAGCCGAGATAATATAGCTTTGTATGTAAACTGTAATTCCTGATCTAGTTCCTGCTTTGTGAAACACTAGTGGTTAAGTCTTCGAGGGCTATTATTACTATTCTAATGTAGTTTAATTCATTAGGGCCATTTAAACAAGAGATGCTAATTCCTTTCATCACAATGGCAGAGACATGTTGTGATTGAGGCAGCAGTTTGTTTTCATTCATTAACACCTTTAGATATGTGCATTACAAAGACCATTTTCCCATCCTTTCACCCTGTCACTCCCCCTTTCCCTCGGTCTTCCAGTCCAACCTTAGAGCTAAACGAGGCAGGTAGTGTTTCCCTCCCATGGGAGAGGAGTGCAGTGAAGCTTTAGTATAGCAAATAGAAAGTGACAATATATTTATTACTTATGCGCACACTCTTCCTCTCACTTCTGCTCCGACACACACACACACTCATGTTTCCATCACTTCAGAGGACCTTATATTGATTTACCCTAACCCCACCTTCAACGGTTTAGGTTATGGAGACTTGCTTTTTGTCCCCAAAAGGGAGGCAGGTCCCCACATTGTGACTATATAAACCAATTTAAGTCCCCACAACACAAGTAATACAAGTACACACACACACACACACACACCACCTCTCATCCCCCTGCAAGGTACATACTGTTAACAAGCGCTTGCATCAAAGTCATCGGGGAAATGTCAACCATTGTACCCGCTTTCCAAATCACTTTAGACCAATCCTCCAAAACACATAAAGGGCCGTGCACACAATCTCTCACACAAACGCAGAAAAATAAATAAAAAGCCCCTTTACACTGCAACAAATGGTCATTCACACAGACTATTATACTTCACTACCTGTAGTCACTGTGAATGCGAAGACAAACCAAATCAATACCATTAATGGTTTGACAAATGGACCTCTGCATACACACCACACAGTGTACTTACAGTAGGCTCCTAATGTTTGCACGAATGATTTTAAATAATTGATGAAACAGGTGTCTGATTAAATTTGGCAGTTGCTGCTTCTGCTTCACCTCACTTACATTTAAGACTGAAAATTCAGTAATCCTCACTAGTTTATGAATTCAAAAGTGCTTTTTATTCATTCCTGTGTTATTCCACTGCAAATTCTTCTTCTGCTGAAGTGCTATTGAGTGACGGAGTTATTTGCATAATACAATACGTGCAAATTAAGTCAAAAAAGCAAAGCAATTTCCTCCCTAAATCAAAAGTAGAAGAAATGACTTTCCCCTCAATCCAGCCGTCAGAGGCAAGTGACCTGGCGACCAACTGAAAGAAACACCTTTTTGTTTCTACTACAGTTGTCATGTTCCACTACGAGAAACTACCTTGACTACTAATTTTTAAAGTCATTTTTGTCTTTTATACCAATACAAATATCTGCACTGTGCAGTCGGCTTGCTGAAACAATGTCGAACACTGCCTCTGAGATGACAACACTATACTGCACTGTTGCACCAAATCTGTCTTGCGCTCACTAAAATACGCCGACAGTGTGTTGAAGTGTGTCGATGTGATTTTGAGACTCACTGCAGGCAGGTCCGTTTCTGAGCATTGAGGACCACACACATGCTTACATACTGTTTTATGTTGACTAAGATCCAGGTAAATGTCATTGATTTCGTAGCTCACTGCGTCTCAAGTTGCGGTTTCCATAGAAACAGATAAAGTATGTACAGTAGCCTCTCTATCTGTGTGAATGAGCCATACCATAATGCTCCAACTGGTGTGGGTGGACAGGCACCAACCGCAAGAGTCTTTTCACAGTGTAGCACCGAGCTCCGTCTGCATATTGCTGATTTTTAGAGGGCAGGAACACCTTCTTTCTAAATAAATAGTTTATATTTGGTTCAAACAAACACGGAAAGCCTACAGCAGATATATCTTGTAATGAATCTGAATAATACAAATATTTATGTATTGGTTCTTTTCATGATAAGGACTAGAAGCTTGCAATGTTTTCTGACTTAAGTGTCAGAGTGAAAAAGATACGGAAAAAGCATTATGACCATCAAGTTGTACTGAAACATTCCACAGACAGTAAAGACAACGTCTGAGTGATCCCGTACGCCCATTCACTGATCTGGCATCTCATGTTACTATACTGCATTCTCATGTGGGCGTAAAACAACACAAACAGAAAGCTGCCTGAAAGAGAACACCTGCATTGTCTGGTCAGCTACAATGCAGTGGTACAGCAGATATATCAGACTTTGGCTACAGGGATAATACATATTTTGGGTATGGTTATTTTTCCTGGGATTTGTTGATAGCAATTAAACAGCTTAAATAAGAGCAAGGCATGTTGTTTAGATTAGACCAGATCTCTGGTTCATTAAGAGCGTGGCTCACTAGTATTCTTCAACCGTAGGTCAGGAGCTCGCCAGGCTTCCCTTATCTATTAGCCTGTTGCTCAATGTAATTTCCCGTCACAGTCGGAGACGTTGCCGGTGGATACAACAGCCTAATCACTCTCTAATTTCTCAATTAAACTGTTTTAGAGGCACAAATGGAAATTATTGCAGATTAATCCAAAAAGAGTAATCAGTCACTGAGAATCAAGCAGCGACAGCTTAATAACTTCCATGTGTCCATTCACCTAAACTGCTTCTTAATGCGGTTATTAATTATTCATAAACATTAAAGGAGCAGTGTGTGGGATCTAGTGGATGGCTCTCCAATCTTTATCACTCTGAGAGCTCCTTTGACAAAATGCACAACCAGATAGATTGCGATAGTGGTTGGAAACCCCTGATTTAGTCGGCTGAAGTGGTGAGGTTGTAGATTGCAACCTAATAAATACCCCTCCTTTAACCCTCTTTTTCCAAGCATGTAGGAGAAAAGACCCCGTGTTTGGTTTGTCCGTTCTGGGTTACCGTAGAAAAGCGGGGCAAAATGTGGGCTCTCTGGCAGAGGATCCGCTTCATCTGTAGATATACAGGGCTCATTCTAAGACAACGAAAACACAATTATTGTTATGGTTTGAGATTATTATACACTTATGATAACATAATTGTGGATATTATATTCCATTTATTGCCAATAGACACCCCTAAATCCGACACACGGGTCCTTTAAGAGATAAGAGTTTGTGTACAAATGAAATTCATGCTTAAACATTCAAATGTAAGACACACATATCCACTAACTCTTTAAACTTCTTAACACATTTCTCAACATTAACAGAGAAAAATGACCATAACTAGTGAATTAAATCTTTGTCTGTTCCAAAAAACTCCGAGGTAAGTAGGTGTGAATCCATGCGGAACACAAATTCTTTGTATGCGAGGTTCGATGGGTTTGAGAACACATAATTTGTCTTCTCAAAAGAGCCAGTAATTACTCAAGTTTAGAATGGTGACAAAAAAAAGCAGGTCAAAATGTAGCGTAGTGATTTTTCTATTCATGTATTTTTGATTATGCTTATTTATAAATTACAGTCCCATTGCCCCGTCCCTGTATGCTCTCACAGGTCAGGATGACTGGCAAAGATCCAGAAAACTAACTATTTCTGAGTCCATGTGACTTCAGTTCTAAAAAACACACTTGTTTGTAGCTTGGCAGCGTGAATCTAAATAAATCAGCTCCAAAATGTAACAAAGTAAACCTTCCTGAACCAGTTCTGCCTAAAGAAAACACCCTGTTGAAGAGGTACAGCCTTCCACACAACAAATAGTTCACCCAAGTGTAAATCAAAAATGTTGCCTCATTTTGTCCTGCTCTTCTACACAGAGCTATTACATTGGCATCAACATAAAGATGTATGCAGCCTGGTGCAGTGCATGCTATTTCCGCCCTCAGGGAGACAAATTGACCATAAAAGCTCCCCTTGACTGAGGTTACGTTGACCGGAGGCTCAGCAGGGAACGTGCAAGCAGATGTGATTCTCCAAATCCTGACTCACTTTCCTGTCATCCTGATGTTTACAGGCACACACACCTCCTGTGTATCTTAATCATACTTGTGATAACACGCCAATAGTGCCCACCCATCCTCTGTTATGTTAACTCCTCACAGCATACATAGCTTTGAACTCTCTCCTCACATGACTCAGATTTGAAGTCTTTTTTTAAATAGTAAATTTCTTGCCACAGAATGACAGTAAATTATATTATTAAACCAATTAATTGAATCATGACATCGACTTGAAGCCTTGTTATGATCGGCTACCATTTGTGCCATCAAAGTTACTGCATTATTTCAATACAAACTCAACACTTCAAATTAAAAGCCCTATAGCATTTCATTAGATAGAAAACCAGTTGTGACTGTGAACAATCACAGATTTAGATGAGTAATCGAAAGACTTTCTTTTTGAATCGTTGAAAATAACATAATTTTCAACAAATAGTACTACACAAGAACTTTTTAAACTTCAATTCAAGAATTATTTGATCAAACAATCAATCCAACAAGATATTAGACACCAGCTTTCAATACTTGACTGTTTTCTGTATTTTCTCAGGACACATTTTGTGTGTGTGTGTATATATATATATATATATTCTGAGTCCATGTGACTTCAGTTCTAAAAAACACACTTGTTTGTAGCTTGGCAGCGTGAATCTAAATAAATCAGCTCCAAAATGTAACAAAGTAAACCTTCCTTTTATATATATATATATATAGTTTGCCTTTTTTATGTTTAGAATTATTGCTCTGCTACATTTGTCTTCGAATTAGGTTACTGCACGAGGAAACAAATCCTACACCATTAACACAGTGTGGATGTGAACACTCCCTGTAGTACACAGCCAAAACAACACAAAAGGTCTCTCAGCACTGCTGCCATCCTCTTAACTCTTTCCTTCTTCATTTTAACCGCCCTCTCTGCCTCTCTGTGTATTTCTTTCCCTTCATCCTGCTCCCAGGCAGCAGTCGTCCCCACAGGTCTCCACCGTCTCCACCGTCTCCCCTCTCTTATGCATCCTTATGTCTTCCCTCCTGTCTCGGAGCTGTCACATGCTTGAGGAAACTGAACAGAACATTACAGCCCTACTTGACAGCCTCCTGCTGTACATGTGTGTACATGCGTGGTTGTGATGTGTGTATAAATGATTAGTGGCGTTGTGTACAGTGGGGCATGTCGGTACACAACCACCCCACTCCAACGATCGGTCGTTTTTAGGTTAGGTTAGGTAGTTACTTTATTAATCCCCGGCAACACACACAAATATACACATAAAATAAAGTGTGTACTCATGTAAACACAAAGATTCAGTGTGTAGGGTGTGTGTGTGTGTGTGTGTGTGTGTGTGTGTGTGTGTGTGTGTGTGTGTGTGTGTGTGTGTGTGTGTGTGTGTGTGTGTGGAGACATTAGTCCATTAGCTGGATCACTGTTTGTACAAATAGAGCTTTAAAACCAACTTTGATCCTGTTAAATACAACAGGATCAGCCTAAAGCCTTCATACATACATTCACTTTGTACCTCACACACACTCACCCACTCTCTCTCACACACACACACACACACACACACACACACACACACACACACACACACACACACACACACACACACACACACACACACAGCCGAAAAAGCGAACCACTCATCATCCACATAATTAGTGTCTTTTATTTAACCTCTGCTGAATCAGTCAGCTCAGTGAACAGGCTCTGTTCTTTATGCGGGAGTAGCACTTCCTGAGGTGTAGCTTTCCTTTGCCTGTTCAGTATGTTGGTGACAACAGTAAACTGTACGACACTGAGCACTTATTCTGGGGGAGGTACACCCACAAAGACCTCTCCAAAGTCACGCAACTTCCACTGCATTGGATAAGATCAGATTTATGCTTGAGGTTTTTTCTTTCGTAGAACTGAAGTGTGACATACGTATGTAAATCGCCTATAACTCACATGCTCCCACCCTCTGCTGTCAGGCTCTGGAAAGCGATCTAAATGATTTTCTCTGACAGGGAATACTTTTTTGTTTTCATATTTTTTGAGTTCTTCATGGTGACATTTTGCTCCGTTTCTGTAGTAAAGAATCAGGAGATGCTTTCAATTCCTATCACTTGTCAACAGTTCATTTCCTCCTCCAAAATATATATATATAACATGAACTAGCAGGATCTCCTGCAGGTGATGAACTTCCTCAACCCCTTTATTGCTGACTCGTTCTAAAGGACACACTATAAACAGACTTAAAGAAACTCAACAATTTCAGGACTACAAACAACCAATGATGCAAAAACCTCCCCAAAAGCCAGTGTTGCAATCAGTACTCTCTCCATCCAAAATTACGATATGCTGATGTGAATATGTAATTGTCTCATCTTTATAATATGATGCCTGTCTTTAAAAAATTATACATCAGGTTCTCTACCAGAGGCCTGAGAGTTTAAGAGTTCTGCGAAGTGTCTTAGCTGTTTCTAGACACTCCTCTGGACAGCGGCCTCAGATGTTGTGTATGGAAGCTGATGAAGCTACTTTCCAATATGGCGGTGCTATTACTGTACAACTGGGATTGCTGTGTACTTCACCTTTCACGTCTCGTTCCTTGTGTTGTGGTGTTTGTTTTGAGGTCAGCTCAGTATCTCCATGCTGCTCAGTATCTATACTGTACATGCTACTAATGTCTGCATTGTTTGACCGAGGCGCTTGTGCCAAGGACTGTAAGCATCCATGAAGAAAAACCTTTTACTAGTGTGATCTCCGCTTCCGTGTCAATACATGGGGTATGACTAACAACTGGATAACAACCAGTCGCGTCAGTAGAAGCAAATGTAATGTGTGTAATGTTTACTACTCCAGGAAGTAGTCCGGCCCTTAGTAACGACCCTAGCAACAGAGACGAGCTCCAGTCTGGTTTATTGCTTTCTAGACGTTGTTTCTCAAACTGAATAAATACAGCACATAGAAACACTAAACTGCTCAGCTCGCTCAATCTTGTCGTAATATCAATGAAGTCATGTATTTTTAAGATTTTTAGCACCGTGTCATGTGTCAAACCAAACCGGTCAAGTTAGCCGCCGCTAGGATCTTAAGTGCATGACTATCTGTGGTGTTACGGTACGGCTGCTTGGAGCGACAAAAAAGGACCAAAAGAGGCCCGATTTCGCCAAATGGGTCACATTTAATAGACCTATAACAGGTAAAAACAGCATTTTACTGCATATTAATAATTTTAATTTTAATTTTAGACATTCCCATTGAGGGGGCGGAGGGATATTTCTGGTCATGAGCAGGTTGTGTTGTTATTCTGATTTGAGCACGTTCCAAATGTACAGTTGACCAATCAGATTTCTGTGTCGGAACTACTTGTTGTATAATTAGATTTATATGCTAATATTAGGTATTTTTCAATCAAAATTTGATTCTGATAATGGTTGTTATTCCAGGAAGGCAAGTTGCAGATATTAACATCTGCCTTTTAGCAGCTCCTGTCCTCCACAGCAGATTTTCTGTATTAACTCCTTACTCATTCAGCTGATTAACTCTCATTACAGCCAACCAAACGTGGCAGGTATGTGTTCCATCTGCGGTGTCCACTTTAAATTGTGCGCATTGTCAAAGCGTAATCAAGCATGCCAGATCCACTGTGGTTGCCTGACTAAATCCTGCCCCACCAGCTCCAGGCGGTCCACAGTGGAGACACATACTGAGGCTTCATTCATTCAGATTTTTATGTAAATATATGTATATTGTCTGGAGATGTTTTGTAGCTCTTTTCCTGGAAACTGATGCATTGTACAGCAACAATAACGTCAGACTAAAAAGACAGAGAACCGGGTGTTCAACATGAACAACAGTAAACGACAGACAAAAATCTCCTCATCTCATCTCCTCTCTTTTCTCCCTTCGCTCCCCATGCTTCTCCTCCCTCCTTTTCTCCTCCTAGTGAAGTTAAAGGTCAGACCCGTCTCTGCCTAAGAGATAAATCAGCTCCCATCACATCACCGTGTGTACATCTTTATGTTAAACCAGGACACGCATAAGAAAAACATCAACACACATGGAAACCGATCCCCGACAGGATTGGCATTCACTGTAGAGTTGCATAAAAACAAGAAAACATTGCAGTGAACATGGTTAAGGGAGTCATTTGGCTTAGTCCCCCTGGCTGACATGCTTATAGGTACACACACAGAGCTGGTGGTTTAAAGCTGTAGCAGTACCAGGAGTTTTAATGTCACATTTATCTTCTCTGTCATGGGCACTTATTGCTGAATAAACCGATTGTTTTTTTCATTTGTCTTTTTCTTTCTGCCCTCTCTCTCTGTTGATCACTCTCTCCCTGTGAGTGACTGAACGACGGACTGTGTTTTATGGTGCCAACGATTATTTGTGCCCATTACTTTAAATGTTAGAATGAGCCTCGCTGCTAGTGGAAACATTTGAACGTACCACATTTGGCATCGGTGGTGTCCCAGCAATATACGGCCTCTCCAATAAAGAGGTAATACATTTAAAGGGGATAAAGAGACAGGTGGAGGGAGAGGAAGATATACAGTGGAGAGGGACAGAGAGAAATGTGCACACGGACAGATTTAATGTGGTTTTGATTGAATAATGGAAGGCAGCATGTTCTCCTCTCTGAGTTACTGAGCACTACAAGAACCAGATATGGACCGCTGCTTCCACCATGTGTGTGTGCGTGTGTGTGCGTGTGTGTTCGTGTGTGTGCGTGTGTGTGCGTGTGTGTTCGTGTGTGTGTGTGTGCGTGTGTGTGTGTGTGTATGTGTGCGCATGTTGGCCCAAGGCCTGTATTTTATGGTCAGAAAGAGATGAGGCACAGACTGACACTCTATCCTGACGGCGCTCATTCAACCTTTAAAATCAATTACTTCTCGTCTCTCTCTCCCTCTTTCTCTTCCTCTCCCTCGTCCTCCTCACCCAACCTCAACTCCTTCTTAATGTAATTAACCTGACTTTACTCCCTCTGCTGTATTTTCTCCTGACTGCGCTGCTCCCTTTCCCATCATTTCTGTCCTCATTTATACCCAAACGCCCCTTTACTCCATCAAAACTTCTTTCCATGTCTCTTTCCTTTTGTTTATTTTCCTCATTGTTGCTCCCTTATTGTATCTCTGTAATATTTTAAGGATTTTATATATTAGATAAGATATCATACGTATAGTTTTGCATGAAATACAGGCCAGTAAAAAATGTTTTGAAGAAATAACCAAGAAATTCTAGTTTATAATCACTTTTTGATTTTCAGAAGAATGTCCTTGTAAAAAATGTTTTTAATTTGTTCTTGATTATATTGAATGTTTATTATTTATTGTATACTGTCCTGGGATTCGCACCTACACACACTTTTGAATGTTCATCTTACTTTTAAATTTGTTTCTAGGAAATTCCAAGAAAACCTGAGTGAGTGTGAAAGTAGTAAAATTACATTTTAAATTTCTGAAAGATTTCACGATCACTACTGTTGCCACTCATGTCAGATGATTTCTGTTTGGTTTCACCTTACGGGAACTGCAATTTGTAATAGTGAGCTGAATTTATGTTATTGTTATATGGAGATGCAATGCAGAGTCCTCTAATTGATGTGTTTACAACTACATTCAAACTTTTTACACAAGAATATGCTTTGGGAAATGGTCAGCAGTGGTATAAAGTTCACGTTTTATGTAATTGGGATGAGTCATGAAACACTGATAGGTTTTATACTTCTATTGGATGGCTGCAGTCTTTTGCTCAAGCATATTTTAGGAGGTGGAACACTGGCTTTAATAAAGACAAAAATAATACAGCCACCAATGTATGACCAGCTTTAATGTTGAAGAGAGTGTTCATGATCCCTCCTTGTAAAACTGAAAACAGGCCATTGCACCATCAAAGAAAATATAAGTCTTCATTGAGGGAGAAGACACACACTCTTGCTTTCAAATCCACTTACACTAGTGAATAATAACTGAGAAAATACGCCAGTGTGTAAATGAACAGTGTGAGTATTATAGTAAAATGCAATCATACAGTATGAATCCGAGCCATTCTATCCGAGGTGGGTGACGCTGACTGGACAGGACTCATTTCCGTTATTAAAAGGCCAATTATCAGCCAAGATAATCTACCAGTAGGTGTGCAGAGACAGCAGCACACAGAGCCAAATTTGCACTGACAGTATTTCAGTTGGAACTGACAGATTTAAAGGCCAGCCGGGAGACTCCTCAATGAGTCCACAAATATTGGCTTATTCTAGACTCTCCTTAATCCTCTCTGTATTTTACAGTTTTCTCTTTCAGCATTTCAAAATCCTCATTTCTGTCCATTTCTGCCTGCACTCCTTCCTCTTTAAATGGCGCTCATCTCCCTTAAATCAAATGTCACTGTATCCAACTTTCTGCCCTGCCCTTTTCCTCTCTCTTATGCTGTGAGTGTCTCGATGTGTGTTCGGGTGTGTGTGTGTGTGTGTGTGTGTGTGTGTGTGTGTGTGTGTGTGTGTGTGTGTGTGTGTGTGTGTGTGCACCAGAAGCCATTTACAGAGGCCCTCCATTACTTCTAATGAGAGGGCTTCCAAGAGGGCTGTCATTCCATTAACGTCATCAGCATTTTTTTCTCAATGTAATAGACACACATTTGCGCGCGCGCACACACACACACACACACACACACACACACACACACACACATAGCACAGGCCTATTGCACATATGTATGAGCACATGCGCTTACATTTACAGTAAATTACCATCATTATGTGTAGGCCGGTCATCTGTGATTGACGATGCTGAATTCTTTGGCATGAGGTCAAAAGATTGCACACACACCTACACACACACAAACAGCACAGTTTGAAAAGATGATGGCTCATAGTCAGGTACAAATAAAACAAAGCGTCTGACTACTTGTCCTCTAGTTTTCCCTTTTTTATTTCCTCTTAAGGAGGTTTAAATATGGTCAGTTTCATAATAATTAGATGAGGATTTATTTTTTACATTTAAAATACACTGAAGTGTACACTTTGGTGGAGAGAGTCATTTATATATAAATCTCAAAACACTTTGTATATTTGTGAATCCTTCTATGTGCATTAATCCACTATGAGACTGATCTGACCACATAGATGGTAATGGTAAATGGTCTGTACTTGTATAGCGCTTTATCACCTTACGGTCTCAAAGCGCATTTACAGGGTTTTCCATTCACACTAGTGAGACTGAGCTGCCATGCAAGGTGCCACCATCAGGAGTACACTGATGGTATGCCATCGGTGTGTGAGCCCTTAGGGTTCAGTGTCTTGCTCAAGGACACTTAGGCATGTGGACAGGAGGAGCTGGAGGTCGAACCACCAACCTTCCGATTAGTGTGCAACCCACTCTGCTGTCTGAGCCACAGCCTCCGTGTATTATACATGTTTCATGCCTGAACCAATGCATTAAAATCCAGCCTGATATTTTTGACATATTTGAAAATACTGGTTTCTGGTTTTCCGGTAATGACAGATCCACCTGTGCACCGCTAGGGGTTGCAGTGTTAACTTTTCAAAAGACCCCAAAAGTGTCTTTCTTCCCTCACAGTTTTGACGAAGAAATCCACCGCAAAGAAGGCAGACAAGAACTGACAGTAGCCTAAAGAGATCAAAATTGAATGCAGTCACATGACATGTCATGTTTTGACATCCATGACTCACTCTTTTACTTCCACCTTGAAGTATGACCCACAGCTGCATGCAACAAATCCTCAATGTTAACTCTGAACTCACTTCATGAAATGAACAACAGCCAGTGTCCTCAATCAGCCAACTGTCCCTAATTAGAAAAAAAAAAAAAAAAGCCCTCACAAGAGTAGCTATAAACAGATTCAAACAAAGGCACATTTTGAGCTGCTGATCATTTTGCTTTTTTACAAGTTGTACCATTTTCAACCACAAATATGTTTAAGCACACAGATTGAAATACTCTATACACTTTCATGATAAATGACTGCAGCCCTGCAGCACTGGGAAAACAGCACCAGACCAATAGGACAAAATCAAAGACCTAATTTTACTGTACGTCATCTTGTCCTGTGTGAGTCACTCCAGGGCCTCAAGTGTCTTTGTATTCCAGTCTGCAATGTCATTCTTTATCTAAGGGAGCCTCTAGGAGTTATTAGCTATCTGTCATGGAGTTATACCTTATATTTATATATATTTTACTGTTCCTCACATTTCCCTCTGCTTTACCTCCAATTCTCGCCCGACCCTTTTTTGTCTTTCACCGTCACACTATCTCTCCCCAGATCTCCCATTTCCTGAAGTGTGTATCTTTTGTGAATCTGTGTCGTACTGGCTATTGGCATTTTCATGTTTGTGCATGCCTGGGCGCTTCTGTGAGCGCGTAACTGCACAAGAAGTGTGTGTGTGTGTGTGTGTGTGTGTGTGTGTGTGTGTGTGTGTGTGTGTGTGTGTGTGTGTGTGTGTGTGTGTGTGTGTGTGTGTGTGTGTTTGGTCGCTGAGGTGATTTAGAAAGCCTGTATAAGTGAAAGATTTTTCCTGCTTGGTTTGAGCCGCTGCTAATTGAATTGGAGAGTGTAATAAGAGGGTCAGAGAGATTGTTCATTATTTTAAGGCCATCTGGAGCCTTGCCTTCAGGGGGCTCACGCATGCCCCCAAACCCCCGCCCCGCTCCCCCTCCCCACACACACACACACACACACACATTCTAATACACTGACAGCACAAACACACACTGAATCCTCCTGCCGTTCTCACATCACATGCAAAAGGGTTCCATGTTGGTGCATCACAGCTGAGACACAAACACATAGAAAAACACAGTTATTTTGAAAATGATGTATATGTCGTAGCTGTATGCAGTTAAAGCCACAGAGTGAAACATCTCTTGGCCTTGTGCTCTGCTGCAGTCTGTCCTTTTCTTGCACTGGTCCTCTTTCTTTTCTCTACTCATTTTCCTTCTTTTTCTTGTTTTTGTCTCATTTTCAGCCCTCTTTTCTTCCCATATTGATCCACTTGTATTTTATTGGACCTGCCTTGTCCCGTCTCCTTTGTCATTGCTTTTTTTGTTACTTCTTCTGTTTTCTCTACGTCCTCTGTTCTTTTACTCCCTTTTGTTGCCTTTTGATTACGTGCTGTTTGAAGTTTTTTTCTCTTCTCACTTTGTCTCATTCTCCTCTCTACCTCACCATCTCTTTGCTGCAGCCCTCTTAGCCATGTTTACATTGAGCCTTTAAATCCATTAACAATCTTTATTTCAGCCCAATTAGAATATGACCATCTCATGTTACCACCTCAATCAAAATATAATGCACATTGGAAAGTGTACATTTTTTATTAAATTAACTATTTATAGCAGTTTGATAAATGACAATTTTCTTATTTGACTCTTGTTCCTATTTGTTTCTGTTGTCAGAACCAGTCAAGTGAAGTCAACCTTCCTTGTGAAGAAACGTGACTCTCTTCCACTGTTGCATCCTTTCCTAGCACACTTCACCACTAATTTTATTTTTAGAAAGTCTTCCCGTAAGATTTATCTGTGGTTTAATGATGTTTACTAATTTCAAGGAGGCCTTTTAACTTCTCCGTTAAGTGGTACACTCAGACAAAACTGTTGCTTAAGTAGATTTTGCAGCAATGAAGTGAAGTGAAACAGAGCACTCAGCAAAGGTCCTTTAGCTGAGGTCAGAAATACTGGATAACACTTGTGCAATGCTATAAATCATATACTTTCAGATATAGTACCCTTACACGTCAGTAGACTTACTTGTGTAGTACCTAAATTTTGAGAAGGTAGCATTATCTTAAATCGCACATTGCTGTTCTGCACTTACCAGAAATATCCATAATATTTCTGCAAACATATCTGCTTGCTTTGATTGTGTTTTACTATTCTTCCGTTCCCCCTATTTAACAAACAGCAAAGCTTCTACCCAACAGCAGTGTGGCACCACTTGGTGTAAAAGAATCACTTTTGTGCAGCGTTCCGCAACAGCTGCAGCTTCCTCAACCACCACAGTTTGAAAATACTCGGTGGTCCCTCCCTTTCCGCTATCCAACTATAATAGTAACTGTTGAGGGTGTCCACGGTTTCATATTTAGTTTGTGGACCATTATGAGTACACCATCTGGGTACTTGTGCTGCACTGCATGTTTCAATACTTGACAGTTTGAATGCACTAAAAATAGTGAGTGTTAGTACGTAAGTTCTCGATTTGGAACGCAGCATTACTGCCATATAGTGTTCAAGAATCACAGAAAATAGTCCAGTTTCTTGACATTTTGAGAGGCAGTTTCCTCAGATGTAAATGTGGTGCACATCCTACAAATAGCTCAGTGTTTTAAACAGACATCATTTAACGTTACTCTCATGCAGGTTTTAACAGTTTTCTCTGCTGTAAAGTAACATTTAAACTCAACTCCTGAACACTGTAGCTTTACTCTGACATTTGAATGTGTCTACTACACAACAAGCTATTTTGATCCCCGTGTGAGCACCGCATCAGTGTAAATAATATTTTGTTACAAAAACAGTGGATTATGCTCTATAATTATCATGTTTCCAAAAGACACTGAGCACATTTCTGATGATTTTTACTGTAAACCGAGCACCTGTCCCTGTCTATGTATCTCAGTCCATCCATGATTTCCTCTATAGTCCAAAACCCTGGAGGACAGTCTCCTCTTCAGATAAGTGTACACTTCAAACAAGTATAGACACTAAGCTAGGTGGGCTCGGATGAGTGTAAAATTAGCAGCTATCCACGCTGAGCTGGTAATGCCACATCCCTCCTCCCACGGCTAACATTGTTTTAGCCATCTCAATGGGTTAGTATCAAATACTTGAACAAAGGCAGACACATTCGGAGGTGGAGGTCATCTTCTACTAGCACAAAATCCCAGCACACTGAAGTTGTATCACCACTTACTGAATAGGGCTTTGTTTTAAAAGCAAAATTCATACTGTGACTCATTTTTTTCACCTCACTGCTGATATCTTTAATGGTAGAATTTGTCACCCACTCTCAAATGTCTTTATGCTTTCTTGTTGCTCATCGCTCTCTTGCGCTCTCTGCCATAACACAGGAAGCACGATCCGCTCTTAGAAATAAAAAACCCAAATGCATTAGCACATAAACACTCATAATATCTACTAATAGTAATCACTCAGAAAAACATATGATGCTTGTAAACATATACACACGCTGTCCTTAACAAACACACATAGCCCCCCCCACCCACACACACACACACACACACACACACACACACACACACACACACACACACACACACACACACACACACACACCCAGCATTGCTCAGCATGTCAGTTACCAAATTAGGAAATAATATGCACAGTCGCACAAACATCATGTTCGCCTCAGCCAGGAAAAATACACACACATACACACACTAATAGGAGGTTGGGGCTTCAAAGGTATTAGAAACATTAAGCAAAAATCTAACAACAGCTAAACAACTACCTTGTGTATAAATGTGGTTGCTGCTCTGCAGGAGGGGTACCAAGTATATTACTATATCAATATGTGATGCAGATATTAAGTACAACCGTATGTCAAACAGCTTAAACAATTCTACAAGTGAAAATGTATGTTTATGATGTGTTCATGTTTCAGTAGTGAAAAAAGTTCCAGCAGGTGTTCAAGGCTGGTGCACACGACTGCATCAACATGGGACTGATGTTAATCTCTGCACTTCAGGACTGCTTGTAGATAAACATGCACAGGGGTGGTTCAGACATATTTCCATGGTGCATTCTTTAATACTAGTGTGTTGACATTTGTTTTCGTCCCTGTTCCAAGCCCACCTGCTGACAGCAAATTAATCAATCAATCAACTTGCTTGGCGTATTGCAGCCCACACATTATGTTGTTGAGATTTAGGAGGGGTGTGTCTCCTCCTCTCCGAGCCTCTGTGGCCTTCAATTACCCACAACACCCTTCTCTGTGTAAGTTTGCAGTTGTTTATCTTGTGGGAAGTATAATTCCACCATGAGGCCAAGTCCACTGAAGCGTTTTTAACCAGCTGGGAGCGCTTGTGAGAGCTTTGAAAACACAGCGGTTTTTCAGCTTAGACTGTTTGGTTGCTATAATACCCAAATCTGCAGAGGTAATTGTTTATTTATGTATTAAAAGTACCCAATTTCACTGACAGTTGGTGTTATCAACAAATACTCATTGCAAAAAGGTAGGCACAGAGTAAAGGACCTGCTCTGGCCCTTGCTATGGATGCAGGTAAGACTGAGGCTTATAAGGAGAGAGGACGGACCCGTCGGTCTTTGAGGATTCATGAGATTTTGTGTGTGAGAAAACATCTCGGTGAGTACTATCGTTTGGTTCAAGAGCTGAAGTTGGACGGAGCCCAGTTCAAGGAGTAGTTTCGTATGAGTTGGACACAGTTTGAAAATGTGACTTTTCATTTCAAATGACACAAATGTCCAGGAGGTCATCCACTCGGAGAATCGTCTCCCTGTTTGTCTGAGGTGGAAAAGATATGATGTCAGTTCTTTGTAGCATTTGTCCCGCCCCTTCTTTACTGTGGTTGGTTGGCTGGGTAAAAAGTTACAGTAATTACAAAACAACAATTAGGGGCATGAATATTTGTTCAAAATGTCATGGTAATCAATCTAACAGTTATTTAAACATTTGACCCAAAAATCTGACTTTTTAAGTTTGAATGGAGAAAAATGAATAAACATATGAATTTCATTGCCAGTATGTTATCATTATTATTGGTACCATGTTATTACTGTACGACCGCCATTTATTTTCCTTGCAAACAATTAGTTTTTTGCATTGTTCAAGGTGAGGTTTGATTTCTTCGTCAGACTAAATTACAGTTAAATATTCTCCTTTTCTCCCCATGTGCTACTACTTTTATTTCTTCTGTTGTTTGATGGGTGGTAACGGCTGGCATTGACTACCTGTATTCCATCCAACAGTTTGAACCATCACATGGTTCAGTTTGATCCAAACTGAGACCACCTCTTCGGTTGGACAAAGTTTTGTTCCTTTGGTCTGGACCATGGTCCGAGGCACCTTTTCACATCGACTACCACAACTGAAGTCAAGAGGTCCAGACTAAAAAAGGTGGGTGTGAAGCCTCTTAAGTTCCCAGCCTTTATGCTCTTAGAAACATCACTATCTGTACAAAACTTCATGGCACTCCATTTAAAAGCAAATTCAGCAACGTGTCACGAGAAAGACTTTGACTTCTTTACTTTGACAATGATACTGTAAAATTAAACATGATCTACGACAAAAGCCCATTGACACATTTCATACACACTACTGACACGCTTTTTACAGCACATGAGAATAGTCAGGTGCAACAATAAAGTCCTGAAGATTCCATTACACAAGCTACAAACAAACAAACAAGGTGCTGAGCTACAACTGGCCAACAAAACTACCACTGTAAAATTTGAAACATGAACCTTCATCAGCTGAAAGGGTGCTGATCTGTAGCTGAAAGAAAAACACAGAACTCTCTTTGAGAAATCGATGTGGCATGAAACATTGTCTTTTCATGTTCCTGTAATGGTTTTCCTCTCATCAGCTCTCAGGCTGCAAACACAGCTTTTCTCCAACTGATTTCACTGCTCTTAGCATCAATGGTGGGTTTGTAATCAACCCTCGGGTCAGGTGTGTGCTATTTACGTCTTTAGTTTGAGGACACTAAAGGGGAACTGATTGGGTATTTTTATTTTACATTTCAATTCAAGATGGGGTTTTAAAAGATTGTTTTTCATCAGTGACTAATGTATTGTAGAAAAACAGGCCAGCATGGACTTCAGTTTAGCTGTCAGCTGACAGACAACGCTCCAATCAGTCACACATCCTCCTCTTCCTCTCTGTCTTTACACATATAGCCACACAAACACACATCGCCCCTCAGTGTGCCTCCGTCTGATCTGTTCGTTAGCACAGCATCTTGTTAATTCTCTTGCCCCTGGTGCTCGGCTCGCCAAAGCAGGGCCTGTCCAGCGTCCATCGCCATGTCGACACAGGGCCGCCAGCTGGAACAAACCAGATCAGAGCCCGGTGCGTGGGAGGTCTGTCACAGACACACATATACATATATTGGAAATCCTAATGGGCAGGCACACAGTGACACATTACACATGCACGTACACTCACAGCAACAACCACACACACACACACACACACACACACACACACACACACACACACACACACACACTATCACACCATAAAGTAACTGATGCCTCTTCATTGAATCTGTATTTGGTGTTTTTATGGTGAAACACCGAATCGCTCTCCTTGCTGGGTTAATTGCAGGTTAAACCGACTGAACAAATGTTCTTCCAAAAAGCTTAGCAATTCATGTCAGCCCCTCGTGTCTCTGAATGGATGGTGGGAAACAGATGACGGTGTTCCCCAACTAGCTTTTCTGCAAGCTGCAGATATTTACCAGTGGAGGTCTTGTGTTTCGACACTCTGCCTCACACCATGAGAAAGTTGTTATGTGGAAAGAATGGATGCAGAAAGAAACTTACACTCCAGTATATACGCTCATTGTCTTGGCTTCCACAACTCTGCAGCGTTCAGAGGAAGAGAAAGTCAGCAGACAATATCTAATAAAAAATAATAAGCTCCACCCTCGTGGCCAGTGACTCTTCAGTGGGTAAGTGAGTGAGTGAACGAAGGGATGAATGAATAAATAGTGCATGAGTGAGTCACTTTCTAAGGTGCTCTGCTACTCTCTTTCCACTGCACCAATTCAATGTCTTCAACATGGATGTTAGGCGATAGTGGGATTTCTCTTTTTTGATGCACATCAGAAAGCATTGCGTGGGAAATAAAAAAAATAAAAAAAAGCGTTCAAAATCAAATCTTAGCTCTCGATATTTACAGTCTGCATGAGATTGATTTAAAACCTCCCAAAAGTTATCAAGTGATACAGCAAGCTTACCTTTATTGATCCCCAGCAGGGAATTTCTTGAGAAAGAGAGAGCCGTGTGTGTGTGAACTAAAGGTATAAAAACTTATTACAGAACACGGCCGTTTAAGTTACAGCTTAATTTAATAAGCTCTGAGTTTGGGCTCAAAATGCAGACACCTTTTCTCCTTTAAAGATCAGGCTTCCAACTTTACTATTTGATAAGTATTATAGTCAGGGATGGCTCAAGTGGCTTTGAAACATCCCTCCGACACTTCTCCTGTGATACGCCAAACACCTCTCCTCTACTCTCCCCCGAGCTCTCCATGCATTTAACAAACACTAACTATGCCACTCATTTTTAAATTGCATCTGTCACTGTATGTTAATACCTTTTATTATTTAATTTTCTTGCTGGTCTATATATTCTTTGTACCGTAAGTGTAAGGTGTACTGGTACTGGGACTATCTTAAATCGTGACTGCACTTTAAATACAATTGATTGATTGTTTGATTGATTGATTGATTGTTTGATTGATTGATTGATTTCTTGATTGTGTTATTGAGTGATTGTTTGATTGATTGCTTGCTTGATTGATTGATTGATTGGCGCTGTTCCCCAGTTTTGTGTCGGTGATCTCTGGCCTGAATATTACAAAATAAAAGTGATCACACTATTGCAGGAGTGATGCTTTTTATAATCTAGAGATATACAGAGTGGAGATGAGGACAGGAATTCTCACCCACACATGTATTTTTAGACGATTGGTAAACTAAATCTAAGCAGGTTTTTACGGATTAAGCTTTAAGTGATGTGGTGCCAAGAATCCTCCCTGACTCCCAAGTCTGCCTTTGAAATATCTGCATAGAATTTGATTTGAGACACCTTGTTTGCTTTATTGCATTTCCTTCAACTTAAGTGTCACCAAGTGCAACAGTGTAATTAATAGATATTCTGCACTGCGATTGTGTAAACACGAAGCAGCGCGTTAATTCTTGCAGACACACACTCACATAATGTTTCTCTTTACAGAAATAAAATGTAGGTACCTTTCATTTACAGAGTTCTGAGCATATATATGGTTTCTACAGTGAGACGTCCTAAAATGTATTGCTGTTAGCTTGTATCGTGATGTATTTTTATGTACAATTGACGTAAATCATTGAACTTAAACATGTTTAGTACAATCTTTTAAGAAAACTTCAATACTTTCGTACTAAAGTGTCTTCGCAGTAGTATTGTTTCTCCACGTCAACGCTAGCTTTCATGATTGCACTGAAGGAGCATTATGAGATTACAGCTAATTGCTGGATCTATATTCAGTGTAACAGTGTTTTGTTCTGTGACGTGCGGCTCACTCCTCTCCAGACAAGTATATACCAGCACCATTATATAGCCACATCAGCTCAAATCAGCCTGTTTAACACACACCAGGCCTCCTGCACTTCAACTGGGTCAGCTGCTTCACTACGCCCTTTCATCTCGTACAAAGCCAATGTGTGTGTGTGTGTGTGTGTGTGTGTGTGTGTCGGGTAAAATACCGTGTGTGTGGTGTAGTTTCCATGTGTGTTTGAACTTTGATAATTGAGGTCCATTAGAAAACAGACAAAGGGCCACTGAGAGCAACGTTCCTTCATTATAGTCTAATGGACATTAAACGGCAGTCACCGACACGCACGCACACACAAACACACAAACACACGTATACGCACGGCAAACAAGATATACTTCTGATAGTGCTGTCTTTTCTCCAAGACAGAATTATTGATTATCTGAGCTGTCAGAAGAAGATTAATCCATCCACATTGACCCAAAGCCTGTGTGAGTGAGTGAGTGTGAGTGTGTGTGAGTTGAGACAAACAATGCCAGGTTCGATCCAGAGAAGAATAGATCACTTAGAAAGAGGACAGTTCATTGGGCTTTGTTTTAATCATACTGACATGGAGAGGTCTAGTCGCTGGTTGGCAACAGATTCACACCTCTGCTTTGAATAAACTGTTTCTACAGTAAGCCCCGCCTCTTTTCTGCTCGGTGCTTCAGTGTCAGATTGAAAAATACAGGTCGAATACATTCAAATGCTTCTGGTTCGAGTGGTTAATGTTAATGTCAGTGTGGAGATCTGTGGAAAAGAATTGCCATTACCTAACGAAAGCTGAGACTGAAGGAAATACTTTAAATTGACAAGTTTTAATAGAATGTATCATCAATCTGCTCATAGTGGACAACGTTTATTTTTGTGGTAATGTGAAATATTTTGTGAGGGATGAAAAAACTCGAGCTTATCAACAAAATTCAGACTTGACTTGTACTTGGTCCGATGCCGTAATTCAGTCATGCAGCGAAACAAACAGATGCGAGGACTGCTCTTACGCTGCACGTCTGTTCGTGAGTTCACTGTCAGTTCGATTTGGTGTGGGTTACATCCTCGAACGGGTAGGAAGTCACCCGAAGAAATCTGATCTGAGCGGAAATCTGGGGGCTGAGAATGAGGGCTGGGTCAACTTGTTGTACTTCCACTACCTCTCTCTTTCTCTTTGTTTTGTGCAGTCAGTTGTGTGCTGCATCGCCACATCCAATCTCCAACAGTGAGTGTGTCAAAGAGAGGCAGCCTCACCCGATTACAACAATCTGGTCGGAGGCTTTAAAAGGTTTGTGCACAAAGCACACCGATATCTTGTCAATGATTTTTTTTTTTTTTTTTTGTTAAGCTGTTCCTATAACCATCCACAAATTGTTACCTTTAGCACACCGTATGACACCAAAATAGAGAACTCCTGCACACACAGTATTTATGACACGTGAGCCTCACACACACACACACACACACACACACACACACACACACACACACACACACACACACGCACGCACACACGCACACACGCACACACACACACACACGCACGCACATACACACACAATGTTAATTTCCCCTTTATTTCCCCTCCCCCTCGCTCTATCTCGCACCACACACACTCTTTCCATAAAATACTCATAAATAATATAGATATTGACTCAGCACTCAAATGTGAACACGCACACACAAACACATTGTGGATCGACCACCCCCCCCTCCCCAGTGCTCCAATGTGCAGCAGTGCTATTCTGTTGCCTAGTAACCAGGTAGAGTTTCTAGTAAGAGCCTCTTTGCAGAGAGAATCCCACTGTCCTAGACTTCTCCCTCTTACTCTCTCGCCCACTCTAGCAGTCACTCTGTCCCCCTCTCTCTCTCTCTCTCTCTCTCTCTCTCACACACACACACACACACACACACACACACACACACACACACACACACACACTCAAATTACACACATTCATGCTGTTTGAAGTTGTTTTTATTAAAGTCTCCACATGCACTTTAAATTCACCCGGCACTTTTCTTCCCCATCAACCTTCAATCACTGCTCCGCCATAAAACTAGGTTGCCGTAACTCTTGTTGTGTACCTGTGCACACGCTGTCCGTCTCTATCTATACAAACACACACACACAAACACACACAGAGAGGTCCATTTTGTAGACAAAGCCGAGACACATGCTGCAGAGTGGAGCGAGGAAGAGAACCAGAAAGAAGGGGCTGCAGTTTTCTGGTCTCGAAGGAGATGCAGTTGTGTATCAGGCTATATCTATTACACACTATTGCTGTAAAAGTGTCAATTATCCAACACACACTAAAAGCACACACACATGCACGCACAAAGATGGGCATCCAATAGGGATTATCCACACATTTAGAACAAGAAATGGCAGTAAAATACTCCGTTACTTTTTGTGTATAACTGCAAAAACATGCAGCATAAACTACCGAATATATCATCAATGAATAACTGCATAAAAGACAAGGAAATATGCAAAAACTAACCTATGCAGTGTCAGCCAAATCACCTCCTCAGTACGTTTCTTCATGAGTCGAAAACTGATATTTGATATTGTCTTTATTTGCTTTATATTCAGGCTCCATCATGTGCAGCAGAGATGGAGAAGTAAAGAAAAGAGAGCTGTTGTTTGTTGGTATGAAAGGAGGTTTGGGCTGAAACAAAGTTACACATTCTTGTTAAAATATTGCAGTGATATGATCTCTAGCTCTCTTTCTCACTCACACACACACACACACACACACACACACACACACACTGTGCTGTCCACATTGCCATGACAACCTAGTGCTAGATACTGATGGGTTTCCCAGATCTTTTATTTATTCATCCATCTCCGCATTACTCTTTCATACACATACACACAGATGTGCATCCTCACACGTGTGTGCATCCATGCATGCACTCCTGCACTTCTTAATGCACACAGCCCCCCCCCCCTCCCTTCACGAGCTCGTCTGATCATCGGAGGTGAAATCAAAGAAGAAACCTGTCAAACAGAATGTGTGTCTGTGTCCATGCAGGTGAGTGCGAGTCATTTCTGATGCCTCCAAAACATCGTTGTCTGAAATAAAAAGCCGCCCGTCCAAAGTAGGTCATTAGGGTCGACTTGTGTTTCTCTTTCTGTGTGTATTTCTGACATACCAACCATCCATCTTTCTTCTGTGTTATTCATGTGGAGACCGACTGTGGAGAAACAGCTCAGACAGCAGGAACACTCTCTCTCTCACACTCACTCACTCACACACACACACACACACACACACACACACACACACACACACACACACACACACACACACACACACACACACACACACACACACAAGCTCATTAAGAGCAGCAGTGCAGCTACTAAACAGCAAACACAACAAGACAACATGACCTAAAAACATAACTGAATACTGAGCACCTAGTTTGAAGATGTAATGAAAAGGAGGAGGAAGAGGAGGAGGTTAGGCTGACTGCGAAGGTCCACTGACAAACCCAACCCCAACACGATATAAGGTCCCTGGGGGGCCCTGCACTGACCTCCCCCCAACCATCTCCGCCTACGGGAAAATAAAATGCTTTGCTTCCTTTTTCAGGTTATTTCTAGCATGTTGAGGATCCCACCGTGTGTGTGTGTGTGTGTGTGTGTGTGTGTGTGTGTGTGTGTGTGTGTGTGTGTGTGTGTGTGTGTGTTGGAGATACACTGTGAGGTTTAGTGGCCCCTCTGAATCTCTCAGTTTTTCAATTATACCTGCTGACTGTCTGTTTCCACCTCCTAGTTTATAGCTGAGATAAATCTACTCTTACTGAACTCTATTCCCCCCCCCCACCTCAACCTTTGGGCCACCAGGACATCACACACCAACACACACACACACACACACACACACACACACACACACACACACACACACACACACACACACACACACACACACACACACACACACACACACACACACACACACAGCTCATGCCTATAAATCAATACACCCAAGGAGTCCGTTCATGTCAAATGCTGTGACACTGAAAGGAATGATGAGAGAGTAAGAAACATCCTGACATTTATTTCCGCAGTACTCTGAAAATAACACGCAAGAGAAGACAAAATGAACGAGAAAAGAGAGAAAGAAGAAAGAGCACAGTATCCAGCTGCAGCTTTTTTTTTTTTTTGAAGAGAGGGAGGACGAGGGAGGGGGACGTGGAGGGGGAGGAGGAGGAGGAGGATGGGGGTTGGTGGAGAGTGTATAGTTGCGTCTTGAGGTTGAGAACGCCGCTGCAGCTTCACTGCAGCAACCATCAACGAGCCGGGAAGGACAATGAAAAGCACAATAGAGCTGAGGAGAGCGGAGAGCTACGTGATCGTCACTCCCACTTGTGATTGGCTGAAAGCTGCGTCCAGCCGCACCTTGTTAACGTACACAAGCCGAGCAGAAAACACTGGATTTAAATGACCAATTATTGTGTTTTATTCTCGTCCTGTTCATCTCGTTGAGCTCTGCTCTTCCTCTTCCTTCATCCTCTTCTCTACTTGTGTTTCCCATCTCTGACTTTATTTGCTTTCTTCCATTTCTTTACTTTTTTCTTGTTTAGCATCCTCCTCCCATCCTCATCTCTCTTTCTACTCTCCTAAAATCTCAGCTTCGCCTACCTATCAACCTGCTGCATTCAGTAACTCAAACACACACACACACACACACACACACACACACACACACACACACACACACACACACACAAACACACACACACACACACACACACACACACACACACACACACACATACAGACAGAGTCATTTCTCTTTGTTGGATTGAAACTGCACCACACCAAGTATGGATTTCCTTGATGAATGACAAGGGAGGTTCCAGATAGTGGGTTGATTTATGGAGACACAGAATACACTTCTGGACCATCATCAACACGATGCGCAGCCATGGCAACAGCTGCTGAAAAAAAGCCCTCCCACTATATCGAAAGGGCCAATCAGTGTGGCACTGCCACTACAGGAAACATGACTGACAGCTGAGTGAAAACATACTGGGCAGAGAGTTCTTCTCCATCCACCAACTGCTCCAGGATTGTTTAAAAGCATTAAAACGTGAGTCTCCCAGTGAAGCTTACTGCCAGCAGGTGGGAGGGGGGGGGGGGGGGGGGGGGGAGTCTTGCAGCTCTTCCCAAGCCAGCTGTGCAGTTAGCAGGGACAGGGCAGTGCATTAGGATAGATAAAGAGAAAATGTTTTTGTTTTTTTTAGCAATAAACATCAATAATATATATATATTTTTTTTTAACACAAGAAATGAATTACCTGTTTGTTCTGTTTCTAGCCAGCAGAGGGAGGATCAGCACGCATTCCTTCAGAGCTTCTGACCCTGAACACCAGCGTTCATCGGCTTCGCTCTGACTGACCTTCAACAGACTAATTAGTGCGCTCTGGTAAATCACAAGCTGGTTGGCTGGCACAAAGATCTGTGAAACATGTTGCTGACATTGCAGTTATCAGTAAAAAGTTCATTTGTTTTTTTGCCATTCTTTGTTTTAACCATTATTGTAAGTGATTCTGCATCAACACTCTTTGTAAATGAATGTGATGTATTGTTACCAAACAACCACAATGATGGGCAAAGCACAGCGTTCCTGCCCCTTAACCCTGATGGCATCATAATTTCATGGACGCCAGCAATCATCTGGCCAGCAGCACAAACACACACCAAAGGTGACACACACACACTCCCTCCTTGTCTGCGCAGTGTTTCACAGAGTCAGACGCTGAGCGCCCAGGTCACAAGAGGGTCACTGCCTAAACGCATGGTGCGTGTGAATGCACACAAACACACTCTCGCAGTTAAGTATACACATACACACTCCTATTAGTTCCAGATCATTATGCAGACAGCGCGCGCGCACACACACACACGCACACACACACACACACACACACACGCACGCACGTGCACGCACGCACGCACACACGCACGCACACACACACACACACACACACACACACACACGCACACACACACACATACTCGCACGCACACACTGACTCAAAATGTCTTGCATGCACACATAGCCATTAATAAATACCTGGAGGGCTGGCAGAAAGTGTTTACACTGAAATGCACATTTGTTTACTTATTATGTCTGGCTACATAATGCATTCCTAAACAACCACAATAATGATTCGCATTGGGCTGACTATCTTTACCGTTACAGTACCAATATGAAACTGGACTTTCAGTGACAAAACTATAGATTTCTTTGATAACCACAATCATATTATCGACACGTTTTCTCCATAAGCTTTTGTTTGTAAAATCAAAGTCAAACATTTTAATCCTATGAACCAATGAAGGTTTTTTTCAAGGTAATTTTCACTTAAAGTTGTTCTAACTTAAATGTGTTTTATTGCTTCATTCAATGAAGTATTGCACATATTTTGGCCACAACTTTGATATCATTGCTTTTAAAAGCAAATACATTATTTTAATTATCTTTATGGTTTATTTTTGACAGTTGTAGTGGAGCGTCCCAGGAGATAAGGGAGAAGACAGCAGGGGAGTGATGTGCAGCAAAGGTCCAGACTGCCATGACCCAAATTAGGGACTACTGCACAGGATATATGTGCCGTGTGATATGCGTGCTAATAACTCGACTCATAGGCTGTCTGACAAATACATAATATTTGAATTTTTTATTTACAAAGTGGAAAGTAATGCAGAGGTTTGCTGTAATTTCAAAAACAGATTATTTGAAAACGATTCATTGCACAGAGAAGCAACTCATCTTGTAGGGTAAGTTCTGCTGTTTATATGCGGTACGTTGTGAAGTGATCAGGACTTCACGGCCTATTTAACCAGAAATTTGAACATTGGTGATGAAATTAGCAAAGATATTACACCGCAGATGTTTGATCTGTCCTCTTAATATGATTAATTTGGTATACAAATACAGAATGTTGTTTTTTTTACGGTACTGTTAGGTGGTTTTGCTTTGGATTGTATGTGACCCTAAATTACTTGTGCAAGCAGATTTTAGGGATATGTTTATATTTTCTAAAAACTTCAATGTACTAATTAGCAGAGAAGTGTATTGAGTCACACGTATAGCAAAGCTGCTTGTTCTACAATTACAAATTAGTGGATGTATGCATGGCTTTTTTTATTTGTAATATTCATCAGAGATAATGTATTTTGGGTACATGTTTTGTGACAATTGCATTTATCTTTCTGGATTATTAGCATTACATTATCGCATTATGCACTCTTTCTCTTCCAGTCGTTTCCCTGGAAGGCACAGAGAGCATTAATGCAAAAGAATGCTTTGTTTCTCTTCAATTTCTGGCTGGTTATGCTCTTCCACTGTTTGGTGTGTGTGCTTAAAATCCTTAGATGTGCGGCTCTTGTCCACAACACAACTCAACACAAAGTTAGACCCACTACAGAGCCTGTATGCACATAACGCTCCACCACACACATTGAGAGGGCTGCGCAGGGTGTGCCAGGAATATATACGTCAGAGAGACAGGATCCCTCATGTCTCTGCTGTGATGAGCGCCTCACGACCCCCAATCTGCTGTTAGGATGAGCGCAGGCCAAATAAAATGAGTCACCAAACACACACACACACACACACAGATGCACTGCTCAATATGAATACAGCGAGATGAGCACTGAAACAGGCAGAGTGGGAGAGATGCACAGAAGCATCTCTCGCATGCATGCACACACACACACACACACACACATACATTTACTCCCCAGGATACCTGCCTGAGTGGCGGTTGGAGTAGGACAACCTGCTGACACCACCTTTCTTTATCCCTAACACTGCAGAGATGAAGTCATTTTAAGACACACACAGTACTTACCACAGACAAAAAGGAATGAAAGCTCTGAAATTACGTCACTGTGGGAACGAGAGGAAGTGGACAATTCAACTTTCTTGCCCAAAAGACAGATCTGATAAAAGGTCCTCCAATCACTGCTGTTGGTTGTACAGTAACACGGCTCCTCAGCAAGCACTCAGGTCTTCAAATCAAAACTTCTACTTCATCCAAGCAGCAGTTTAATGTCATTCTTTATCTCGGGCAGCTTTGAGTTGGTCTCCAATCTTATACAACTCATCCAATACATTGAAACTTCAAATAAATCACTGCTGCCTGATTTATTTGTAGCTAATGAACCTCACATGTTTTCCCAATTTAGATAACAGTAAAATACTTTTTTTTGTATTGTTTTCTGATGAAAGATGTCATCTGACGTCTCGGAGCCTTCAAACAAGTCAACACAAAAGGTTGACTGGTGTTCACAACGTGTGCAGACTCATCCGTATTAATTCATGACAGAAGTGCAAGGGCCCCACTTATATTTTAGAGCATATACAATGACTAATGGAGACAGATAGTATGATGAATCCACTTATCTGTAATGGCTTAACCTTGTCTGGCCTCTTGAATCGAATCCAATCAGCCTGAATCAGGTTGTTCTTCCATCACACCATCTGATCATCAATACAAAACATCCCTTCATGTGATGGTAATAGTACACAAGTATTAGTATTGAAAAAGTGTTCAATATGTATCCTGGACAGATTTCTATTGGTATATTATGTAAATATCTCACACAGGTGGCTTTACATGTTTTAGCATGTAACCTACAGGCTGCATCACATTAGTGCCAGACAGCCATCGGTTGGTTTTCTAAATATTTCAGTAGACTTAAATAGAGTAAAGATCATTTTAACTATCTATTAATCTTCACATTTTATGTATCCACTAATCAATTAAATATTTGGTTAAAAAATAGTATTCATTGAATAATTATAAAAAAAAATGTCTAAGGTAAATGTCTTCAGATTGCTTGTTTTATTCAAACAGTTCCAAAACTAAAGAAATAGAATGTTTTTTTGTTTTTTTGTTGTTGTTTTTTTGCTAATTGCATAATTGAAATGATTAATCTCATATCAAAAAAACTGTTGCCAACAAACTTTCTGTCAATTGATTCATTCCCTAATTATTTCAGTGGAATTTACGCAGTTTTGAAGCTGGCCTGAGGGAATCTGTCAGCATAAACAACCAGTGGACTCTATTCTCTTTGTCGATGCTATGCTGCTGTCCCTCCTTTTACTACTTTGTTGAGATTTAATAGTCAAGTACACACCAGCATTCACAAGCTGGGCTACATACGTATCACATCTGGGTGACAAACAATGACCAAAGATGTCTCTATTTCTCTTTGTTATTTAGCAGCTGGAACTCAGCAGAGTACAACATGTACCTGCAGAGTGCAAAGACTTCTCCACTTGAAAATATTTAGGCCTGACTTTCATCTTGAATTGGACATTTATTTCCCCGTCTTGTTTTAAAATAAAAAAACAATGTAAAAAATGTCAGTCAAGAGCCAATCAGGGAATAAATAAGGAGGTAATTATAAAGAGCTGTGCCTCACCGCTGCTGAGCTGGAACAAAGACATGCATTTTTCTGGACATCCTCATCTGTTTATATACCGACACAAGAGCACGCTTGTTGATCAATGGTGATGAGCATAATAAACATGATGAATGAGAAATGCTGTTGTGCTGAAATGCTATTCTGATAATTGTGAGCAACTGTTGACCTGTTTTGTTTTTTTATCGTCACAGCTGATTAATGACTTCCCAATACAGATTAGATATTTAGCAGCATGTGGGACTGCACTGAGGGATCTGGATCTTATATGAAACTATTGTATTCACTACACAAGCTGATTACTGGTTTGTTTGACATGTAGAATATGGACTGAGAAAAGGTATGCCTGTAAAAAATAAATAAACGCTTTCTTAATCTCCTTCGTTCTCTCTTTCTCTACAGACTCGCACTTTAACCAGTGGTTTCATTCCTTTGTGTGGTGAGTGGCAAAACATTTATGCTCCCACTAATATTTATGGAGTCTACTGTGGACCACCAACTCTGCACTGCTTACAGAGGGTCCTGCACACACACCCACACATTCAGACACTGAGGAATAAAACACAGAGCGTTGTCCAGTGAGATCAGCTCTTCTGACATAACCTGGCCCCGGTCTTAAACAGGCACTTATAATGCAATGCCAAGCATGTGACAGTGTGCATTTCATTCATTAACCAAGCTATCTTGGTACAAACAGTCATCCCTGTCACTATGAAACAACACAGCACTTGTGCAACAATCAGCGACGGATCAGAAAAAGTGATCAGCACGGAAGCAGGAAAAACAAAAAGCACATGCGCTGACCACAGGAGCATCTGCTTCATCGTAGTAGTCTGCCTCAGCAGCAACAGCAGCATTATCCCCGCTACAGTGTTGTGAACAAAACAGTCATAATGCAATGCAACATAACATCTGTCAAACAGCAGGCTTCCAAGCCATATGTCCTGTGTGTTTAGGTCTATGTGTTTAACTGGGTGAGGATGGAACATTTGGAGACTTTTCCTCTCCTCATCTGTTTGCTCCAATTTGCTCTCATTTCAAATACAATCCTCAAATCGCTGCATTATCTTGAAAGACTTTCTTACAGTATGTGTATTATAAAACTAGGATTTGGGAATATTACCTCAGATTAACCCTTAAAGCCCTAGAGGCCCCCAATTGGGGACTAGGGATAATACTTTGCAAAACTATTATTAAAATATGGACATATATACTGATATTTACACATCTGAACAAATCTCACAAGTGTTCCCTTTATTATTGAAAATATTGTTTTAATATAATTTTTTATTGTGGTTGCAGAGATATACTCTTTTTATTATGGGTATGCAATTTTAAAAATAAGCATGTTTTTAAAAGGTTAAACAAAACATGTAAAACCAGGTAAAAAGTGATTCACGAATTCTATCCGAAAAATCTAACGTCCCTCGTTTTTGTATGTAAGCAACATCAGAATAAAAAAGAGACAGAGTTCCTGCCACTTTGGACTGTGTCCACTTCAAAAAGCCAGCAAGATGTGCTTTTGTATTTTTTCCAAAAGGTCTGCCAATTCTACCCTTTAAATTATTTTCCAACTAATTTTAGATGCAGTTTGCTCCTACTGCAGGGCAGTCCCTCTGAATTGTAGAATATTCTAATATTACCATTACCATGTTCTGTAAGAGAGCCTTCATGCCTTGCATTTCCATGGCTGGGTTCTTTAGTGCCTGCAGAGAGCAGAGCAGAGCAGATATAACATTAATCCCCAAAGGGAAAGTCCCTGTAAGCGTGGCCTTAGCCACAAAACTGAAACCTTGGGGCCAGTAGAGATGCTTTATGTTCCTCAGGGACGCTTGATGAAGGAAGATGACGGTCTCTGTAACTACTTGGTTCTTCTTTAAGGAAAAAATATACAGCAGTCTCCTCATCATCATCATCATCATCCCACTTCTCAAACCAAAGCAGGATCAACATGGGGCTCACATGAGATAGACACAAAATCCATTAGTTTCAATGATGCGTGAATTTAAACTAGTCAGGAATTTCCCATGAGTACACCATTAAGTTGCATTTGTTGTAGAGCTACACCAATTCATCAAACAGGCTGATATTGGTGTATTCAGTATGTTGGCTGTTGGCTGTTTTAAAACAATAAATTATAGTGAGGTTTTGAAGTGTGAAGCTATAGGTTTGAAGGAATTTAAATACAATGAAACCGTTATATAATTTGTCCACCAGCGAGCTCTGACAAGTTTCTAACTGTAGGGTGTCCCACTCAGTGTTTGTCTTACTCACAAAGGTATCCATATATACATGTGGCTATGATCTGTAGGATCCAGCTTTGCTTATATTAGGGAGTAAAAGTCTGGATAGCTGCCTCTGCTGCACTGACTTTGACTATTCCTTTTATTAAACATGTCTCTAGCAAGGGAAATAATAAACCACTGGTCATTGTACAAGCCAGAACACAACATGTCAATTCCATACCACGTACATCTTTCATACCACAGATCCGTTAAATCCGTTTACATCCCTGACAGAAGTGCGAGTTAACTAAAGCCGGCTATTAGATCCCTGCTCAGCTCCCTTTGAGAGGAGGATCGTGAGGAAGAGTTGGCTGACGCACATTGACCTATTCAAACAGATCATGGTGTCAGTCTGAATGGGGTATGAATCATCACCTCCATTTTCTAGAGCTGATAATCTTTTATGACGAAGGCAAAAGTAAATAAATCTTTGCATGCAGCTTGGCACTCATTAACCTGCAGTGCATCTGTATCTGTCTGTTTTAAAGTATTTTTTTTTATTAGCTAGCACTGTGGAAAATAGACAGGAAATGTGGGGCCACCACGTCACACTGATGTCTAGCTGTTTATCTGCAGTTTCTATTTCTTCTCCAACTTCAAACACCATGTCAATTCATCTCTGAAAGATACACTTCTACCTCCAGGCTGCCACTGCCACAGGACCGGATAAACACACACTCACAGGAAACCAAAATGCAGCACTGTTACAAAATCATGTGTGGTTGCAGCCGGTCCGAGTCGACAGCAGTCTGGTGCTTCATCTACAAACAATACTGGAAGACAAAAGGATGTGAGGATCTGCGAGGAGAAGGACTGAATTTAGTTTCCGTTTTGAGTTTGTATTTTTAAACCCTTTAAATTAGATTCCAGGTACACAGAAAGTACTCAACAAAGCAATGTGACTCAGGTGCTGATTTTGTTTTTACACCACCCACCTAACTGCATCAGAAATGAAAAAACATTACAGTGGTTCATCTTCAGCTTCTTTTCATAGCGCTTGGATTTGGATGAACATTATTTTCTCCTGTGACTGTGATCCAGCATGTTAAAACATCCCACAGATGAAAATGATCCAGGCAGGATGTTCAGCTGAGGGTTAATAATAGATAGACAGACATGAAATTTCACTTGGACTATTTGGCGTGCCCAATTTGAATTAAAAACAGATTTTTAGCACAAAATGGCTGCCAGCAAATGTTAGTAGAGGGATGCTGTAACCTCAAAGAGAGTATTTAACCTGTGCAGTTACAAATGATGAAGGATGACCAGCTTTAAACAAACAGGGCAGCTAACAGGTTTGTGTTTGAATTTTTATCCAAAGGCAACTTAAGTGAATGTCACCTAATACTTAAGATCTACACCTGCACACACAAAATAAACAGCATAACACTAAAATAAGGACAAAAGTAAACCTAAAAAAAGGTACCAAGCAGAACTGAAGGCAGCTGGGCTGTTCAGTAAACGAACATATAAACTACATATATGTTAGCAAAGGTGACCAAAAAACAGCACGAATCCTTGTCTGGAAACCCTGAAGACTTTGAACATGACATAATGGTAAATGGTGAATGGTCTGCACCTGTAGACCGCTTTGTCACCTTAGTGGTCTCAAAGTGCTTTACACTGGTTTTCATTCACACACGAATGGAGCTGAGCTACCGTGCAAGGTGTTCGGCATCAGGAATACATTCGTACACAGCAATGGAACGCCATCGGGAGCAACTTCGGGTTCAGTGTCTTGGCCAAGGACACTTTGGTATGTGGACAGGAGGAGACAGGGATTGAACCACCAACCTCTCGATTAGTCTGCAATCCGCTCTACCATCTAATCTTTCATCTACCATCGAAAGTCACAGCTTTCCTCGACTGTCCTGTGTGTTGATGATGCCTCAAAGCAAGCATGTACAGTGCATATTTTTATAAACCCACAGGAAGTGGGACACCTATGAAACCCATCTATTGGCTGAAAGGAACCAAAAAACACAGTTTAAAGGCAATAAAGTGGTAAATTTTGCTCAAATAAAATAAACTCTTCTTCAATGTATCCGAATGTACAATGTGAGATTGTCTCACTTGGTTCTGTTAGTGAGTCCTATAGAGACCAACCTGCTACTTAAACCAAACAGCACCAACATGATTTGTCCTGAATGACCAGCTTATAGGATGTAGTGGCAACAACAGCAATTTTATGGCAATAAAAGCAAAGCACAACAAATTTATTAAAGATTAAAATGAAAACCATCCAGATCTGTAACCAGTGAAGGACAGAAACTCAGTATAAGCAACATCTACTGCTTCCACAATGAAGATGAGCTCAAGACAACTGCAACAAGACCAGTTATGGCAGCTGTGTCAACTGTGCACTGCATTACTAATCTTATATACCAAAACCATGGCACCCCAGTGTTTGGACAAATGGCCTGTCCAGTTTCACCAGTGTGGAGTCTCCCACTGCTGCTTGTTTAGTCACACAGAAATAAGAACATTTTCATGGGTAGTGTGAAGCTTTCAAACCATTAACATTTAAGCATCATCAGGTCTTTCAAGCATATCTATCATATACTTTTAAATCAAGTGATATATGCAAGTAATACTCACACATACGGGACGGAGGACATGTTAGCTCTTACCAGCTGCCAGAGTTAGATTTCCAGCATATGAAAGGATATGGGTTACAGACGACGCGAAGACACCAGTTGCGAGGCCTCGTTGTTTGCTTTAAGCAGAAGAAGGCCATGGGGGCCAGAGCTGGATACGGCTGCTGCTCCTCCTCCTCGGAGACACAGTCTGGATCGCGAATAGGAGCCATGATGCGAACTCCCAGCGTAGGTCCGACTTCCACTTCCAGCTGCGGTTCCTGCTCCACACGCTTCTGAACTTCAGGACTCCATTCACCTCCACCGTCTGCCCGACTGTGACCGCTCCTCCTCCTTCTACTCCTCTCCACCTCCTCCTCCTCCTCCTCCTCCTCCTCTTTATCCCGGTCTCCCTCTGGATCGACGTTGTGACCTGGGGCATCATTCCTGTAGGGCGTCGGTATAGCAAGCCTCACCTCCTGCACCTCCTCCTGCTCCTGGCACTCTTTGTACTGAAAGCGCGCTCTCCCCTCGCCATCAGTCATGATAGAGCATCAGGCAGAGCCACTCTGAGGGGAGGTCAGAGGGAGAGAGGTTATACAGAGGTGGAGAGTGGGAGCGGTGGACAGCGGTGTGATGAGAGAGGCAGAGACGCAGGTAGAAGAGAGATTTGTTTGCAAAGAGAAACAGTGACAGAAAAAGATGAGGGGTTAAATAGAGACATCAGCTTAGCAAAGAGCAACTGGAGACAAATCACACAATGATCCAAATAAACACTCAGGACATTTCCTCCTCCACTCCCTCAGCAGCACAAGTACTTACTTCCAATCAATCTAGAACACAGATTGTCAATATTTGTTAACTAACCTGGCAGCGCTTCAGGCTTTTTATGAGCATTCATTTCACAGAGCTCACGATCAGTTCAAACATTTTCTCTAAGTCTCAATCCACTTCAAATGATCAAAAACTGGCTGAGAACTGTCCGTCTTTGTCAGATCATGACACAAATCTTACATGAATCTGATAGGAGATACTATTAATATATTAAACACACTGTTCACCACCACAGACAGACAACTGGCTGTTGCAGTGACAACAAATAGTTAGAAATGCAAAATACATTTAGAGCAAAAAGGTAAAGAAGTACTCTATAGAATACAACAGCCTTAGAATGTGTTATTATGGAAATAGTAGGGATTTTTTTTTTTCACTCTGTTTCCCTCTCTCTTCCTGTTGCTATGTGATTGAACAGATGGACTGCTCTGTCTCTGGTCTACTGAAGGTTTTTAGCCCACACCACGCAATGGTGGCCGGGGAATGCGCCAAAAAAAAGGGAGAAAAAAAACAAAGAATAAACGCCACACTAATCCTGATTACTACAATAAGTAGAATAATATCGAGAGCAAAACATTAGTCATCATAGTCCAGCTAACAGACTTTTCTCTTAAAAGGATTTTTTTTTTTTAATGGGCTTTGTTGTCCGTCGTTTTGTCGTTATATGAGAAAAGCGCATCTGACGCTTGAGGCAGTTGCATGCCCTCCTGGAGAGATTTGATGACAAAGAGGGGTAAATACTAAACATACTTTCAGAAGAATAGCTTGTTGGAAAGTACTTACATACGCTTTTCAAACGGTGTCTATGGAAACAAAAAACGCCTGAGGAAATGGAGAACCCATCACCTTTGTTTCTGTTCTTTCATCGTTAAAAAGTGGGACTCAATCCTGGACTCAATATGGATTAAAACATCACATGCAAACAGAAAAACTTTGTTTTTTTAAGATACCTTATCGAGACGGAATCGGAAGTTCCCATAAGCATGATCCGTGACTTTCCGTCTTTCTAGCGCACCCAGCCTTTCTCAGCAACCCGCAGCTTCCCCTTCCTTCCTTTCTTCTCTTCTCTCTCCCTCAAAGAAAAATCTCCTTTAGTTTGTCAGATATCAAATGTAATCCGAGGTTCGTTAGAAATCACTGGAAGGAATCAGAGAAGTCACTCGGTCTTGATTTGCGCGTTGAGTTAAACATCTATCCACATCCATGCATCTATCCATCAGTCCATCCTCGCTTGAGGTGTTGGTTACGCAGCGTGGAGCGGAGATGCGCGCGGGAGGGTCGGACCGTACTGGTTGCTGTGTGCTGAAGCTCCGTGGATGATCTGACACGGAGAAACTTGGCCCAGGACCCGGGAGCCCTGACACGTGACGTGATTCCAGGCTACAGAGATGTACCGCGCAGTAGGAGACACACATGCGCGTGAAAAACGCATGAAGAGCCAAGCTGGGCGCGCACGCACGAAATACATATTAGCCTGCTGCAGTCTGTGGGCGTTATTATTATTATTATTATTATTATAAACGTAATGCTCCTCATGGTGAGATTAGTCCTACCTTGTATTATTTTCACACTTTTCTCGTTATTTCTTACATACATATGTCCCTTTTATGTATGTAGGTAGCATGATGTGTTCAGCATACATCATAAATGGCGAGCCAATGGAGGACAAGTGTGTCTATATGTCATATGTTTTCACTAAAATGATATTCCTCTAGAGAAATGACAGAGGTTTCACATCTCGCTTTACATCTCGAGATAAAAGTATTGATGCCACGCCCAAAAAATAAAAAAGAGCATAGAAAAGTTTATTGTCATATTTTTTACATTTTAAGAACATATTTTCAGGTTGTTACAACACAAACGTATCACATTATAACAAAAAAAAACTGATTTAGCTCATTATAGTGTGAAACATTTCACATTATGTGATTAATTGTTAATTTATAAAAACATTTTCTATTCTAACTTGATCTGTGATATTGTTATAACACAAAATGTTTCATGTTAAAATATAATTTTGATTATTATAATGTGAAAGCCACCACAGCCACTGACACAATGTCAAGCCCATTGAAAGCTGACTTCACTACAGGCCTGTCAATCAAACAGACACGCCCCCAAGAACATGTTTTTTGAGCCTTATTTCCTCATTAATGATGGGATTGTTTTCTAATGGACCACAGAAAGCTAATAAGTTAAAGTGGGAGTCTTTGGAGCCAGAAGATTTTTGGAGCCAACATCTAGCGGCACTCGGTGGTTTTGCAGTTTAAGACACTTCTGCATCGGCCTCATTTGTTTAGAACCAGACATACAGTCTATGGGTCCAGTGTATTTGGATTCTCAAAGAGCTTCTTTACTGCATTGATAGAGTTGAGTTGTTTCGAGTTTGGTAAGATTAGCTACATATTTTATGATATATCATTTTCCGGTAAAAATTCACTTCGATTAACAGAGCCCCATTGGACTGAGCAGCTTTGAATAATAGATCCAGATGGTACCAGTCAGACCTGCTACAGTAAACACTTTATTTTACCATTTACCAGTTTCTTGAAACCGGTCTGAGTCTACAAATACTCTAGAGTACTTTTTTGTACGAGTAGTCAGCAGAACGTCACCTGATTCAGTCAGAAAAGGAGCCCAAACTGCATGAAAACCGGTGAACCACTTAACTGAAATGAATGAAGAGGGACGTAAATTTCCTTTCACAGTGGCCATGAACATGCCATCCACCTGTCAGTGAGAGCAACACAAGAAACGTGTCTTAGATAATTTGATATTATTGAAGCTGCTGATGTAATCTAGCTAAAAGCACTGTCATGAATGTAGCATTAATCTTAAATAGTATGTTAGTTTATAAATATATATTGCAAACTGTACCCAACACGTGCGAACATTTTTTGCTAATAATGTATTTTTTTCTAACATGTCATATGAAAGCTTGAGTAACAGCTTTTTAAAATAGGTTGTTTGTGAATTTGGTCATTATCAACATTATCTTTCATGTTTAGTTCAGCATATTTGTCACAGTTCAGCACCTGTATTCAATCAGGCAACTGCTGCTTCTGTGCCGCGTCAACGCCTTTGTAGGCCATTTGATTTGACAATCAATTTAAGCTCCCATCTGCCTGAATGATAAATCACAAATACATACACTATATTTAATGAAGAAGCACTTTGCAGCGATGGAGTGACAGAAAGAGAGATGGAGAGACAGAGGGAGGAAGTGAACGAGACGGGGCGTCGGATGGAGGTTTATACTGGGACAATGTTTACTGCTGCACTGTACATTTGACTCCTGGGCCGCCCGACTGTCAGGGCCCATGCTGGTGAACCATGCTGACATCAACACCACAAGAAGAACCTGGCATTAACTGGACAGTAATTAACATCAAGACGGAGCGAATGAAAGAGGTTCAAAGCTTCTCTCTGGAAACAAATCATTCAGGGTTTAGTTACATCTGACAGCTGATTGGAGGAGAATTTTACCCAAGTTATAGTAGATATACAAAGTTTGTGGGAGATTCGGGGAAGGAAACAACATCCTGGTGTTGCACTCCACACTAACACAGAAAGAAAACACTGAAGCAGTTTTGACCAACTAATGCTGCTTTTGTTTCCACTGGGAGCAAAGGAGGTGGACAGTGGAAGACTAAAAATCACTGCACAAACTGTGAGAAAGGCCTACATAATTACTCATCTGAAATAGTGGTTAAATTTACACATAAATCTGTGAGTTTTTGTTGTATTTTTTTGTAAACACGTTTAATCCTTTCAAATTTTCTTTGATAAAATCAGGTCACAAATTGGATGAACAGGTCAGTCTTTTTACTTCAGATAATGCTACTCAGCCATTGCTGTTGCAACATTATGTAAAGTAGTCAGCATATGTGCTCAGAGAGGAGGCAACTTATTGGATTGATTTGGTTTTTGTGCATATATTACATAATGGCCAAGTAGGGCAGCAGGCCAATAACCTGATGTAATCCTTTTTAGTCTTTCTGCATATACAGAAGAATACTAGACCTATACACACTCTTTCAATCTTTTCTGTAGCTATACCAAGTTATTAAACTGGGTCAGTCATGAGATTTTGATTAATTTAATGGGCAAATTGAATAAAATATGAAGTTAAACATGACCATGCAGTAAATTATCACTATATTCAACAAATGCAGCACTCATAGCCTTTCTCCACCAGACTAATGCTCACAGCTTCAGTTTTCTTCACTATTATTAAAGTAAAGATATGCTGCTCGTATTAGCGTTTGCTCGGTGGACAAATCAGCCACCAGTGTTGGTGGTTACGCGCTTTTGTCCTGTCCCTCCTTAACTGTGATTGGACAGCTTGGTAAAAGGTGACAGTGGTGAGAACAGGGTTTTACATGAAGTTGAACATTAGCAACCAGAAAAAAAACACAAAACGTTCAGTGCTCAGTGCACAATAAACGCTCATCACAGGGAACAGCGCTTTCATGGACACAGGCCCAGTTGGTCGCTGCGATGGAGGAGTGTTGGACGGTTTCATGCTGATTGGTTAAAATTACCCTGAGGTCTATCCCCAGTAGGATGGAACAACCGTGAATGATTGAGCGTGCCCAGACCCATATATTCAGGCAGTAAATTTGGGTCTGGGTGCGCAAGGCTACTAAACTCACATTTTCATTGGAAACTTGAAATGATGCAGCAGTCAGGCCCATACGGTTTTTATAGTTGTGTGCTCCAAAGGCTCATAAAAACTACAGCATAAACACAGTGACTTGATTGTCACAACTTAAAACAAAAGGAAAGCAGCAATGCAACTTTAGGACTTCCCAAGCCACATATCTGTCTACCTTGATATTAAATCCCAGCACTCAATTCAATTCCTTGCCAAGTTCTCAAATAGCTAAAAAACAAAACAAATCCATCAACAGTCAACTGTTTTTTTGCAACAGTCTTGAGGTAACATCCTTTCACCGGTTTAAAAAAAGTTTATCTGACCAACCTTGTGACAATTGAGCTCTTTGATTGATGTTATTTGTTGTCGTAATCACATTTATTGAACAGAACTGCCTTAGAGCCGTCTTGTGCAGTTCAAGGATCACATTATAGCATCAGCTACACTGGAGAATAATGAATAACTGCCAGGCACACAGATGTGAGACCGCTGCCAGCATTTTTGTCGCTAAGCTGATCAAAATAAGAATTTGCCAGAAGGTTGATGTTCTCCTTCAAGACCCTTGGCAGTGCAGCCATGTCCCCGAAAGCCAATTAAGGAGCTGTTTGAAGCAGTGAAACTGAGGGGACAATGGAGAGACTTGTGGGTTTTATTCAGAAATGATGAACATTGTTTAATCTAGTTGTTAGAAAAAGAGGGTAGAGGACATTTTGCTGGTAATGTGGCCGTACTGAAGTGATGATTTGTTCAGGTTGGCTCCCAAAGGTGTGGCCACATTTAGTTTGTGTGCCAGTGACTAAAACATAGGAGGGTTTACTTGAGCCAGAAGCCCAGCAGAATCAGTCTCTTCTGTAATCTGTCTGTTTATGGGACATTTAATAAAGTAACTTCCACCGTGAAGACTTAAAGAAGTCCTTACAGGAGCGAAATGCTACCGTGTGTGTGTGTGTGTGTGTGTGTGTGTGTGTGTGTGTGTGTGTGTGTGTGTGTGTGTGTGTGTGTGTGTGTGTGTGTGTGTGTGTCTGTTCATTCTCAGCTGTGAGCAAAAGCGAGGACTGTGCTTACAGATTGAGCACACAGACCACACACACACACACACACACACACACACACACACACACACACACACACACACACCTGTCTTTCTCTCCCACCTGTCTGTTTCTCTGTCACTGTCTGCCTTTCGTTCATGCACAGTTGGAGATCTTTCCTCACTGCTGGCTCGGTCCCAAAAATGGCTCCCATGAGGCTTTTGCTAATGTTGGCTCCACTTTTCACGCCCCGCTCTACTCAGCTGTTTGTGTGCGAAGCCTGAAAACCTGCTTTGAGTTTTCTCAAAGCTTCTCTTACCAAATGATTTTCACCAGCAGCTCCTTGCCGCGTGTTCCGCTCATAGAAGAAAAGTATTGAATTTTGTTTTGTCTTGTGTTACACACCATCAGTCCGGACTTTAAAAAAAAAAACACCACACACAATACACATGGGCACAAATTCCACAAGGGAACAAATAACAGCCTGTGCTATATCTTCAGGGAAGAAAACATCTCTCCTCACACACTGTATTTAAGTCATTTATATAATTTGTTATTACCACCAGTCTAAATCAATAGGAATGCACGTGCTTCCATCAGATAATCAATACTCCTCCATTAGCTGGCCATCTTTGTCTTCCAGTCCCTGACTGCTCCTACCGCTTCCCCATCCCCCCATCCCCCCATCACCCCATCCCATCATCCCCACCGTTCTCCCCTCCCTACGCCGACTCCCACGCTTTCATCTTCCAACCTTTTCTTCCTGCTTTTCTCATCTCCTTCTCATGTCCTTCTCATCTCATCACTCAATCCTACTAAGTGGGATTTTTGAAGTACAGTACAGCAGAGAGGCGAGCCACTGCACACACACAAAGCAATGGGTTTTCATTTCAAACAATGCATACATCTGAAAGTTAGATGTCCAATCAGACAAAGACACGGAACGGCTACATTGGGACAGATAAATGAAATCAACTATTTCTTATTCTTTCTGAAATATGTGAAACAGATTATTTTTTTGGCTGCAGTTCTACTGATACAAGTAATTATCCATTATACTGCATGATGGTAAAAAGGCATAGTGTGAGCAGTGAAAGCAAAAATGGCTGATAAGACAAAGAAAATTGCATCACCTATACACAAAAAAAGGATAAATCATGTCTAAGTCCTCCCTTGTTTGATTGACAGGTGATCTCTTGAGCTCCACAGGGCCAAAACATGAAGACATCAAAGACGTCTCCAAAGTACTGAACAAAAACAACAAAGTGTGCGATACTTCTTGAAGGTTTCAGCACTATTTCTGCTTCTCTCCACTTCGTCCTTTGATCCATCTCAGTTCTACTGTATCCGTCCATCTTTTTCTAATTGGCTCCTCCCCCACATTTCTATCCCCCCGTCTCTGCAGGCACGAGTCTTCTCATCAGGCCTGTTGACGTATGAGAGGAGGGGGAGACCCTGCATGTTCTGCTACTATCAGGGGGCTTCCCTGATCAGCAGGCACTTCTGTACTGTACATGTGCAGACATGCGTGTGTGTCACGAGTGTATTGCACTGAGCCACTGAAAAATGCAAATTCCTAATGTATTATTGAAATCAAACTAAGAAAAGTACACTTAAGACACGTACGAATGTGAAAGGGAGATGGCATGGTGGAGGGGGAGAGAGGGAGAGAGGCGGCTGAACAATGTTGTGTTTTTTTTTTCATCCCTCTGTCTCACTGCATACCAAAGTGATTGTTTTAATCATGGTATGGGAGAGGAAAACATATATCTATGCATTCATAAACACAACAAGAACAGAGGAAACAGTTACATAATCCTGCCAGCAGTACACAACTCTCTCACTCTCTCTCTCTCTCTCTCTGACACACACACACACACACACACACACACACACACACACACACACATGAATACAGTTTGTTGCAGCATCACAGAGAGCTTAAGAAGGGAATCTGTCATGCTACAGTCAGCCACGCAGCCTCAGTCATACATGTTGATATGACAGCTACCTGTGTCTGTGTGTGTGTGTGTGTGTGTGTGTGTGTGTGTGTGTGTGCGTGCGTGCGTGCGTGCGTGCGTGAGAGGCATGAAAGGGCATTAAACTGGCTCATCAGCATTAGCCTGCATGTAGAGCTGTCACAATTATTACATAACTTGATCACGATTATTTGAACTCATTTTGTATCTTAATCGTCTGAATCTGAATTTCTTCTGAATCGTCTGGATGAAATTTACAGAAATGTCAGATTTTGAATCACTATTTCTACGTAATTTTGTGCTGTTAAAGGTGGCTGCCGCTCTTTTGATGATGTCATCTTGCATTCATGTCTCGTATTTGATTTAGTGGCACATAAGTGGGCAATTAGTGTCACGACTTGTTTATCTCGAGGCGGTTGACCTCGCTTTGTTTTCTTTTGCTGTTTTTTAATGAGCATCTATCAACATTAATAATGACTAAGTAGAAAGCCAAACATCACAGCGCTTTTGTGGTAACATTTTGGTTGAAAAAGGAAAAGGAGACAATTTGGCAGATTTATGTCAAAAAGCTGGCGGTCAAAGTCAAAATGACAGAAAAATAAAATGAATATGTTAATTGCAATGATCTGTATGACAATTAATCATTGACTAAACTTTCATGATCGTGGTATCTTGTTATCCTTAAGCATGTTTGTGTGTTATACTGGGCTTAGAAGAAATGCATTAAGCCTGATTTTGACACAATTGAGTCATCCCTGATGTTGGGCCAGAACTTGAATGACAGGGACGATGAATGACATAACTGACAAACAGTGATGAGGCGTTTGTCACACTACACAAGACCCGGAGGAAAATTCAAGCATGTCCGAATGTTTTTTGTTCTTACTGCCTAGCTTGACGTGTCCTGCAGCGTGTTCCTTGACATCGACCAATGGGATGACAGAGCGCGTGAATTTGTAAACATGGTGAAAAGACCGCTAGCGTATAGTGACTGTAGCCATAATTGACAACTTCTTGGCCCTCCTCCACCATGACAGAGGAACTCATGTATGAACTTAAACAATGATTGGTCTGTGTCATACTTATAGTGTTGCCAGTCTCCAGACATAGTAAGATTTCATGCCGCTTTGATTACCTAATCTGACATAGATACCACAGTGAAAGACACTGTAGTTTGATCCTGGCATTTCAGTGTGTAAGTCACGTTCCATCCTTATTTCTCTGGAGCCATATGACTTTGTTCTGACTTCTAAGTTGTGCTGGAAGCTTAGTGATGTAATGACTACTTGTAGGGCTACTGTAGTTGGCAAACAAATGCTAAAAAAAGGCAAATTGGTAATATGCAAGCGAGCAGAAAACATGCTTCAACATTTCAGGTTTTCAAGCTTCGAGCTAGTTTGGCTACTAACTAGACAGCTTGCCGAAAAGTGTCACTGACTGTAAACCATGTTACTTTTGATGTGCACTTTATACTTTGGTGGAGAAGAGTTGTTGTAAAAATGATTTGTACAATGCATCTAACAATATTAATTCCTATTCCTTTCTTTTACCTAAACAGTCAAGACTGTCTCGTGTCTTTAAAGGGAATTGGATGGTTGGATTTATGGAGTATCCTGGCTATCTATTGCCCATCTAAACATCTTATCCTGGTTTTGAGAAAGCTGGATATGTTACCTTGTGTACTCCGATATAAACTGGGATACTGCTGCATGTAAACACTTTATCCAGGTTTCTGAACATTCTCTGCTTGTAAGGAGCATAAAGGATGAAATGTGAGCGATCAAAGCACAACTGTATACCCATTATGATAAACTTAAATACTATTATTATTAACACATCATATCATGCCCCATGATCAGAGACAAAACTGGGATACTGATGTACATGTAATCCCACTTAATGAAAGGTCGCATAAAACTTCACTTTAGTTAAACTCAGTTTAAAATATTTACACTAAATCATTTCATTTTCACCACAAAATGTTGAATGCTGGTGTGACCAGGATCTAGTGCAGACCTGCCACAGATAGAGTCTGTTTTATGACTTGAAGGGAGCAGCTGACTTGCTAATATTCTTGTTACTCTGGGTTTAAAGCAGTAATTAAAATTTTAAATGAAATTTTGATCAGCAGCATCTCCCCACAGAGTTCTGCAGTTGACATCTAGTTTCAATTCAGAGGCAGTTTCTACTATATATATCCTGTAGATAATTGGAGGCTGGGTGGTGACTAAACTCTGAGCAGAGAATCATTTCTTGGGTTTGATAATGTTAGTGTGGCCAGGATTGATTGAGTCACACAAATACAACGAGCTCGTGCACCTATATGACAGTCCTGACACAGTCATGTACAATTAACTGACATTAGGGAGCATGCATGCAAACAATCTGTTTGTAAGACTGTTGTTTTATTAGATAATCTGTTGTATTCATGTATTTATTGAAATGTTTAAATGCTTCCAGGGTGTAACTTTCTCATGAATAAATTTGGATTGTTTCATGTAAACCAAAACAACAATCAGATATGTTGCCAGGCATTTAAATTGAAAAAAATCAGACGAATCTGTTGCAGGAAGAGTATCTGACTCGGGTTTTGTTGTGTTTACGCCCTGTCTGGCTTTATCTATTGAAAGAAGAAAGGAACACACACGCGCGCGCGCGCGCACACACACACACACACACACACACACACACACACACACACACACACACACACACACACACACAGGTGCTGAATTCCTGCTGGCCTCTTGAAAAATATGAAACTCATTTTCAATACAAAGACCTGCAGGTTGCAGCCCACATACACCCCTACTGGTAGACTTCAAACCGATTCAGAGAGAGACAGAGAGGCCGAGACCAAAACAAGGGAGAGAGTGAACAGTGTGGGATTAAGGTAATCAAAGAGAAAGTGAGATGGAGTGAGAGAGAGGTAGAAAGATAGAGAAAGCAGCATACGCACACTGAGAGTGAGAGAGCGACTGATGTGCCATATAGCAGCAGTAATGACAGTAACATCTGGATAATAATCTGGTGTTATAGAACAGCGTCTGGCAGCCTCCTGCGTGACAATATATTAACACATGCACAGACAATCACATACAAAGGAACAACCCTCCTAATACCTACACTTTGAACACACCATGTCACTGACATACAAAGTGTTCAACCAGTATCACTGACACGCTTGTCCACCACAGCAAAACGTGAGATAGCCGCGCTTTAGGCCGTCTACATGTGAAAGTTACAGATTCTGAAAGGATGAAACTTAAACACATGCAAATGTCATGGGACGAAGGATCATGTGACCAATGTCCTGCAACAGAGGTATTGAGATCAGGTAGAGAGGACAATTCTCGGCAGAGGAAAGAGGCATGGTTTGATGGCCTTTATTTGCAGACTCCTACGTGGGACGAGCAGGTTCGATTCCAGGAGGTGACAACATTGCTCTTTAATTGTGGTTTGTTTCCCAACCCCAGTCATGTTGTTGTTTTTTTCCCCTAACCCCAAACTTTGTAACTTTCATGCCTTGACGGGCCAAAGCTTGGCTAGCTCACGTTTTGCTGTCGTGGATGGGCGTGTCTATTTCACGCTCTGTCGTGATACCAGGTTACACTTTACAGCAAAAAGCTGCAGCTCAGTTACAAACTTGCATGTCGCAGAGTCAGCAATCTGACACGCATGATATCGTTCGAAAAAAACATCACTTTTTTCAAATCTATTTTCAGTGTGGTGCTTTCTTTGACAAAATAACTAAATCGGCGTGTTAAATAAAAGTCACCTGACATCTCAGTCAGGTCAGCTTTTTTTAAAAGGTCTTTATGTGCTCCAGATTATTTATGAGCTTTAAAACAGACCAGTGGGACAAACACATAAAACCAAACTTTAATTACACCACATCGAAAAGAGCCCAGGTGCACCACCTGATTGGAGCTAATAGAAAGTCCACTTGGCTCAATTGAACTATTAGCCATATTAGCACACAGACATGAGACCATTTGCAGTGGAATGGGACGTGAACGGCAACTGATTAGGCTAAAACATTTTGACCTGCTTTGACTCATGTCTCTGGGTTTTACTGAACCATATGTTTCCTTGCCAATGTTAGCAGTGCCAACAGTGTCTCAGCCAGGCTTACATTAGTGTGTGTTTCTTAAAACCTGTATCAGGTCAACACTTAACTTTTTTATGTGATGATCATGGTGCGATGATCTTCTGAATCGTCTGAATTTAGCCGTAGTCCAGATCCAGATTTTAAAATACTCCGTGCAGCTTTTTGCTCTTCACGTTAGGGAAAACTAAACTAAACTAAACTAAACTGGGACATGAACAAAGTCATAAGAAGACGGAGAACAATTAACTTCCTGAACATCCAGCTATTGAAGTTCCATCAGTCACAGCTCCAGTTACCAAAATATAACTCCCCGTCGGACTTAAGCATTAATTGGATTGTATAATTGGGAAATAACACACCACTTAAATTACACTACCAAAAACGAACGAGTCATTTTCATCAAACACAATATAATAAGGGGACACAAATAAGTGAGGAGATAATATTTAATGCTATGGTTACGTAAAGTTATGTATTCTTGTTTTATATGGGTTTATTTTGGAAGAAATTGTCAGTTTAAAGGTCAAGATAATTAAGTCAAGTAACAAAAAAACATAATGGGATTTTGGTGCAGGCGCTCCTGTCAGTTTTGGTGTCGTTTATTTGAAATATGGGTTTTTACAGTGAAATGTACCAAAAGTTGTGTGAGCATTTCAATGGAAGTCCAGTATTAATGTCAAATGATGTTTGAACAGCAGGAGGTTGGCCACCTGAGGGAGAAAATAAATGAAAAGGTTCACATTTTCAGCATTTTCAGAGTTCAGCTATGAACAGAGCATGCAGAAAAGTGATGCTTTCACTGTCTTCATGGAACAGAGAAAAAAAAATGAAACGGAAAGAACTGATCCTTCTAAAATCATACATAATATAATATAAAAGCTGTCTTTGTTTTAATATGGTTAAAAAAAAAAAGTAACTGGTTATGATTTTTTTTTTTTAAATGTTTTTAGGAGTTTATATGGGTAAACAATGTGCATTTATTTGGAACTTTACTTGAAGTATACTTCTTTACATTGTTTTGTTACTTATTTTGTGACACTGTCTTTTGGCTTCAAGATGACTGTTGGTTGGTTCGTCTCCCTTTTCACTCTGTAAATGAGAATGAATGGGCCATTGTAATGTTCAATACAATGGTCTGACTCACGATGAAGACTGTTGGTATACTGTATACTGACCATCGGGCGACTATTTCAGTCAAGTTTCTTCTCCTTTTGTGCCATTATTTCATGTTTTCAAAACTCTCATTGCAATTGGGAACAACAATCTCTGAGCAAGCAACAAACTAAAATGCCAGGGCATGCCTCCCTACATGCTACCAAATGTTCTACCAAAACAAGTGTACCCCCTCCTTGATATTATTTTACAAGGAAACTGTTGCTGCACACTGTGTTTAGCGCTGCCCAAGACAAGTGTGATTGAGGTAAATAAATACAAACAAACCAGAGCGTTTTTATCCCCAATACTAATGATGTATGGCTGGAGCCAGACAATTTTCCAGCACTGACAGAGCACAGTGGAGGTCTGGCTATGCAAGACAATGTGGTAACAAAGGTAGTTTACAACATAATACAAGCATGCATACAGTGCATCCGGAACGTATTCACAGCGCTTCACTTTTTCCACATTTTGTTATGTTACAGCCTTATTCCAAAATGGATTACATTAATTTTGTTTCCTCAAAATTCTACACACAATACCCCATAATGAGAATGTGAAAAAAGTTTGTTTCAAATTTTTGCAAATCTATTCAAAATAAAAAAAAAAAAAATATCACATATACATAAGTATTCACAGCCGTGACACTCAAAATTGAGCTCAGGTGCATCCTGTTTCCACTGATCATCCTTGAGATGTTTCTACAACTTGATTGGAGTCCACCTGGTAAATTCAGTTGATTGGACATGATTTGGAAAGGTACACACCGTCTATATAAGGTCCCACAGTTGACAGTGCATGTTAGAGCACAAACCAAGCCAAGGAATTGTCTGTAGACCTCTGAGACAGGATTGTATCGAGGCACAGATCTAGGGAAGGGTACAGAAAAAAATCTGCAGCATTGAAGGTCCCAATGAGCACAGTGGCCTCAATCATCTGTAAATGGAAGAAGTTTGGAACCACCAGGACTCTTCCTAGAGTCGGCCGCCCGGCCAAACTGAGCGATCGGGGGAGAAGGGCCTTAGTCAGGGAGGTGACCAAGAACCCGATGGTCACTCTGACAGAGCTCCAACGTTGCTCTGTGAAGAGAGGAGAACCTTCCAGAAGGACAACCATCTCTGCAGCACTCCACCAAGCAGACCTGTATGGTAGAGTTGCCAGATGGAAGCCACTCCTCAGTAAAAGGCACATGACAGCCCACCTGGAGTTTACCAAAAGGCACCTGAAGGACTGTCAGACCATGAGAAACTAAATTCTCTGGTCTGATGAAACAAAGATTGAACTCTTTGGCCTGAATGCCAAGCGTCATGTTTGGAGGAAACCAGGCACCGCTCAACACCTGGCCAATACCATCTCTACGGTGAAGCATGGTGGTGGCAGCATCATGCTGTGGGGATGTTTTTCAGCGGCAGGAACTGGGAGACTAGTCAGGATGGAGGGAAAGATGAATGCAGCAATGTACAGAGACATCCTTGATGAAAACCTGCTCCAGAGCGCTCTGGACCTCAGACTGGGGCGAAAGTTCATCTTCCAACAGGACAACGACCCGAAGCACACAGCCAAGATAACAAAGGAGTGGCTTCGGGACAACTCTGTGAATGTCCTTGAGTGGCCCAGCCAGAGCCCAGACTTGAAATCGATTGAACATCTCTGGAGAGATCTGAAAATGGCTGTGCAGTGACGCTCCCAATCCAACCTGATGGAACTTGAGAGGTCCTGCAAAGAAGAATGGGAGAAACTGCCCAAAAATAGGTGCCAAGCTTGTAGCATCATACTCAAAAGACTTGAAGCTGTAATTTCTGCCAAAGGTGCTTCAACAAAGTATTGAGCAAAGGCTGTGAATACCTATGTACGCATTATATTTTCGTTCTTTATTTTTAATAGATTTTGAAAAATTTGAAACAAACTTTTTTCACTTTGTCACTATGGGGTATTGTGTGTATCATTTTGAGGAAAAACATTAATTTAATCCATTTTGGAATAAGGCTTTAACATAACAAAATGTGGAAAAAGTGAAGCGCTGTGAATACTTTTGGATGGACTGTATAAAAGTTGATATAGCTTCTGGTTCTGAAAAGTGAAGGCAATGCGAAAGTGCCGTGAACTGCAATACCACTGAGGGCTGCTAAGGGTTGGCATCAAGAAGTCTCCATAGAATCCCATTTAACTTCCCCCATGAAATACAAAGTCAGTGAATTTTTCCCACTTGTCATTATGGTGTCATTCATTAAATTCACTCTTTCTAATCAGTGTTCTGGTGGTCCATCTGAAAATAATTCCATCATTAATTAGACATCAGGCATCAAAGAGTGGTATATTGCAGGGCATGCTTGGTTTGATTGACATGCCTAGAGTGCAGTCAGGTTTTGGGAATAGGTAGGGCATAATTTCCTCGGTTACCCAGTCAGATCGAGTAAGATCCACTGCTAACACCTCCCCAGCTTATCCAAATGTCACTTCTGGCTCCAAAACAACAAGATGGCGACAGCAAAATACCAAACTCAAGGCTTCAAAATGGCAGTTCATTCACCAATAGGTGACGTCAGTGTTGGTTGCCGCTTGAATAGAATCGACAACACTAGAAAGTACATGCTAATAACTCATGGCTAATAAGTATACCTCTCATGTCAATCAAAATTCAGAATTACACACTTACAAGGTATATTATATTATATTGCAATTTCTATAGTTGCTATTGCGTTGCATGTCAATGTACAGTTGTAAAGCAGTGATGAATAAGAGGGGAAATTAAATAGTGTCCTCTCTGTGACAACTATAAGACAGATTAGTTTCATAATAACACTGTTATTAAAAACTCGTCACTGACCAACGTCCATATTAATGTCAGTTAAAAGAGATGAGAAAATTTCCATCTTTTTTGTTTCAGGTGGAAATTAAAAAAAAAGAAAGAAAAAAAAAGAAGTCCCATAAGGGGTTGAACAAAAAAAATAATGCAAACATAACTTGCGTTAGGTGAATTTTGCTCCTTTACGTTACCTCTGCTCTTTCAACCACTTTCTACCTGTCTTTCAAACCCATCACTGTGTTTCTGCCCAACTTTCCACTCGGCTAACTGTGTCTGAAACAGTTGTCAGATGAGTCTGCACGGTCTGTCACATTATGAGCTTCAGCAGAGAGATAGACATAGTGAGACAAAGACAGTAAATAACACAGTGTTATGAGGGAGTGAGCGCTGAACAGAGACACACTAATAAAAGTGAGACGGTGAAAGAGAGAAAGGGATGGACGTGACACAGAGATAAATAAAAAGATGAGCAGACAGACAGGAAGCAGCAGACTTCCAGCGCTGAGTCATACTCTGTGAAGTCTTACTCCACTTCCAGAAACTTCTGCACAGTCCTTGCATACTCAGCTGTGGAATGATATGCATGTGCAATTGTGTGTGTGTTTGTGTGTGTCCTAGTGCAGCTGTGCATTCCAATCAGAGAGATTTAACCCTGTTGCCTCCGCTGACGGCCGCACCAACCTCCCCCTCCTCCACACACCCACTAATATCCTCTGCTTTACTACCATCTGGACAAGTCGCTGATACCACTCAGGATGTATGTGTCTCCAGCTTCGCGTCTCGGATTCACTCAAAACAGAATTAGTTGCTTTATGTTCGCCCCTTCGGTAACATACCTGTGACCTACTACCTGTAAAATATACCCAAATCAACAAAACTACCTGAACTACTGAAGGCTCAGTTGGTTATTAGTATAGAGTATCAGTATTTATGTGCATTTCTGAATATTTACAGTATCATATTTAGAGAAAAAAAGCAAATGTCTCTCGGTGCACAAAAGATATTGTTACTCATAAAAGATGATAAAGAAAATATATATACACTGGATCATCTACGGGAATATAGGTGTGCATTAAGCAGCATTAACTCATTCTGCTAAGATTAAAAACTGTTCGAAATACATGGAATACTTAGTGATAACAGCTTAAAGCTGATGCTCATTCAAAAATTATAATTATTTATATTGAAAAGTAATGCTTCCTATATATTTCCTACTATTTGTAGCCAGTGCATGACTTCAGTCTCTTCACTAAAACCATTTTTCAATCTTAACTTTTAAGCCAACATGGACAAGAAGTTGTTAAAGTGCTCAAGAAAGGGAGCAAATGTGAACAGACTTGTGGAATGTGATTGAAAGGTCTGAAAGCGCTAGATGGCGTTTTGCAGAAAGATTACACATAAGAAAACTTAACTTTTGGTCCTGACTGGAAAAAGTGAAAATAAAAATGTTTCCCACAGTTAGAATGGACTGTGACCTGAACCTGGACAATTGACACAACATTCAATCCTGACCTGCATGCAACTCTATTATGTCTTTCTTTCAAAGTTCTTAGAAAAAAATTCCCTGAATTCTTCTTTTAAACATCACTTTAATCTGGATTGAACAAGAAACAAAACAAAACAAAAAAAGGGGAGGGAGCTGGAACAAATTATTACTAGATACCACTTCTATCAGTATAAAATGGCATGACACAATGGGTTCCCATTTCTAGTGTGTCAAATGATGTCGTTCCCCGGGCGTCAAATACTGACTGTTTATTTAAACTGTTCGTGTCTGACATAGGTGCAGAGGTGCTTTACGTTTACGACACCAACATCGACATGATTATGGTTCGAACAAGATCATGGTTCACCTCCTTTGTACTTCATCACATGACTTTTTTCAAGTCGCCTCGTCACGGAGCGTAACACATAAGGTACCTTGTGCGTGTGTCGTAGACACCAACGGCTCGGACAAAACGGCAGCATTTGCCGCTCTGTAAATGAGAACAGGCTGGATAGAATTAAAGTGAGAAGCCCCTGTCTCCCAACAGAAATGCTCATTTGACTCTAATTTGCTGTCATCTCTCTGCCTCGGTTGTTCCTTCTTCACTGGACTTTCAGCTTAGTTACATCATCCTCTTTTCTGTTCACAAAGAGCACACACACACACACACACACACACACAGAGTCACAAACACACAATAAATACGGCTTGTTAGATGCGAATGTCAAATATAACCCTCTTTTACAACGAACAGTATACGTGTGCGTTGGAGTTGTCCACGTGCGTGTACACGAGTTTTGCGTACTTCGAGGATCACGAGGTTAGAGGAGAAGATTCCTAACAAGGTCTGCAGCAGTTTCGCCTCCATGGAGCTGGTTTGACTGCTCTTTCTAATGAGACACATGCACAAACACACACAGACACACACACACACACACACACACACACACACACACACACACACACACACACACACACACACACACACACACACACACAGGAGCAGCCCTTTAAAAAGCTCTGAACAGACACGGTGAATCACCGTTTCATCCGATCTGTCTCCAAACAGCCCCACTCACTAATCCATTTCCTGGGTACTAACTGGTTAATCCCTCCCATCTCTCTCTCCCTGTGGTACTTCACACTCTTTATCTATTTCTCTCTTTCTCTACCTCCCTCTTTCTCGATTTTGATGGGAGGGAACCTCAATCATAGCTTCCTGTTTCATTCCCATTGTTCATTTTTTTTCAAGTGGTAGACACATACAGTACAACATTTGTGCATTGTGTGTGGGTGTGTTGGTGGATGTGGGATTAAAACATATGTTCGTCAAAGCAGGATTACTGTCCAGCAGTGTGATCTAATCTGAATGCAGCCTTTGCAGGAGCACAACCTGTTACTGATCTGTACACACACAGTCCTGACCTACAGGAGTTGTGAGGCTGGATATGCGAGGTCACCAGATTTATGCATCACTCAGTGATAATCACCTTCCCATCCATCTGATCCACCAGAGCCCTGCTTCAAAGAACAGATGACAGCGGCTCTGTAATCTGATAGTCCTTGAGCTTTGTTCTAGCTTTTCTTTAGGAATATTTGTGTCAATCATCGATGTTACTTTGCACTGTTGTGTGGCATCTGTAGAACATGTAGCTGATGCATGAACATAGCAGGACCCTGGGTTCTGTCTTCAGGGTTTTCCTGCCATCAATTTGTGTTCACTGTGGAAAAAACAAGTGAAAATTACCTGAAAATCTACCACTGTAAACATAAACCCTCGTGTAGAGTGACCTCTCGCTAAGCCCAGCCTCGCTTGGTTACTGTTGCTAAGCCTGTCAAGTTTGCAAAGATAATTGTGGAAGATTTACAACCTGAAATTCATTGTGACTTTTAAAAAATAACAAATGTTGATAACAAAAATGTTGAAGGTAGTTAAGCATAATTAGCTCTGTAATTTGGCTGAAAGCTCTAGCAGCTGGCAGAAGATGTGAAAACAAATAAGCAGCACTCTGGTCTACAGGTCAGATGTACAGGAAGAAAAACATTCAGAATGAAACAGTGGGAGCAAAAGTTATGATACGATACGAGATTCGTGCTTTTTTAACTGTATGTTTTTCTCGGGTGGTTACTTTGTGTAACTACATGGGGGTTGCCAGAGCATCAAATGAGGAAAGAGATGTTAACATTTCAGATGGAGTAGCAACCAAACCAGGCTGGCAGTAGCCTGGTTTTACCAGGTTGATGTTCACTGTTTAAATGGGTTCAGGCTAAGCTTCATTCGGGACTGTTTCCAGTCATTGCGTCCTAATGGGCATAGACTTTGGGTTAGTATCTGATCGAAGACACGTGTGTTCAGAGTGCAACACCATGCAGTGACCATTGCAGACTTTGTAAAGTACATTTACGGATACGAGGATCATTATTCTTGCTGGTCTTTAAGTCCTCCATGTTTGTTCGCATTGTTACAACTTTTTGTCTTGCTTTATCTTGCTCTACCTCCACCGCCTTTGTTGGAGCTACATTTCGAAACAAATGCTTAACTTCAAAGTCATCGCACTTTATCAGCTCACTGGGGGCTGACTGACCCAGCCTTCAAAGGAGCTGAGCATACCTTCATGCAAACAGGGTTTCCAGACTATAATCACGTTAAAGGCTGAAGCTGTGAGAAATAGTCAGGCGGCACCAGGCTAGGCTCCAAATACAGCGGATGTTTCACTAATGGCAGGGACGTTTTCAAATCTAATCTGTGGGCTACCTCAAGAAATAATGCATTATGATATATGCTTTGACTTTAGAAGTAAGAGCACTAGCATTCGCTTGTTAGCTATACTAACGTTGGCTGATTACAAATGAATCAATTCCTTCTACTTTTACTGTTGTTTGGTTACCAAAAATAAAACAAATTAAAAAAAACAATTCTAGAGGGACAAGTGTCAGTTTAATTACTGAAACGAGACTTGACAGACCTGCTGAGCCTTTTTAGCTCTGAGTGGACAATCACTCTTGGGGGATGAGCTTAGCATGCAATCATTACAATTTGGTTTATTCATTTTAGTGTGCCCTACTGTGTACTCTTCCTGAACATGGAACAAAGCACTTCTGACTTTCAGCTTTTTGTTCAGAGACACGTTGAATCACTAACCCCACCACTAATGGACAAACCGCTCTCACACCTGAACCATAGCCATCCTATGCATTGCAAAGTGATTGGTAAATGTAAACTAGACATGGACACAAGTAAATAAGTCATGAATCTCTCCTGACATCACTCTTCTTCAGCATTATACCAATCCATATCTGTCCGATGCTGGACACTTCCACTGTTATTTATGTTCTCATCACTTAAAGGTTTAACTTGTAAACTGACCAACCGGCTGCTCGCCCCTAAAGCTCTGTCCATTCCTCTGAGATCTGGAACCAGTGCGTGTGTGTGTGTGTGTGTGTGTGTGTGTGTGTGTGTGTGTGTGTGTGTGTGTGTGTGTGTGTGTGTGTGTGTGTGTGTGCGCACAGCGAGCGAGAAAGAGCACTTGTCAGTTGATTTACGGGCTTCTGGGAAGCTCCACAGCACAGCTGCTGTCACACCACAGATAAAAGGGGATTCCTAGACAGGCTGGGAGGAGGAGGGGGGACGGGGCATGTGTGTTGGAGACGGAGGGTAGAGGTCGATGCAGCGAGGAGAATGTAATGCAGCACTGATGTCAGCTGGTCTCTGAACTTCACAAGGTGATTCTGCTCTGAGTCTTTAGAAGATTAGTTTGTGACCACTGTTTGCTCTCAGAACTCACTGCAGCTAATAATTAATCAGACACAGAACGGATTAGAGGGCTTCCAACTGAAACTGCCCATGTAATCAATAAAAAGGGACATAAATGCCATAAATCTTACTTCCATGAGGGCTATAAAATGTATTGTGTTGCTCTTTCACACTAGGCGTTGGTTTAACTCTATAGTCATTTAGATGCAGTAGTTCATGGTGTTGTTGATCTGTATTGCGTCATATTGATATTTTCTAATATTTTGGCTGCACCATAAGGAGTAAATAATAGTGGTTCTATTATATTCAGTTTTGTGTTGTACCTACCAAACTTGTAATTGAGTGTATATTCTATTTGTGAGTCTATTTTATCATTATTTTTCTTCCTGAGTTGTATTGTTTGTTGTAGCAGTCCATTATTCTCATGGTTATCATTAATCATCTAATCTAATCTACACAGCAATGCTGCTCTATCATGCTGCTCATTATGTAGCCCTTGTAATCCAATTGGTGCGTCATTCGCTAATTCTGTAAAACAGCAGACGTCAGCCCAGATGGCTTTAAAAAAAATCACCCCAGGACACCAGAGTTTCTTCAGACACAGCAAATTATTTCAGCCGGGATATTTACCACAATACAAACAATTTCTCTGACAATACTTTAAAGTAATTTTAAAGTTTTAGTGACGATAAAGAGCAGGAATTACTATTTATTTTTTTCCTCAAATGTAAAGAGAATCAAAAAGTTTAGCAAGTTGCTATGAACTGGGGAGGGGAAACTTCAGCTTGAGTTGAAAGAGTTTACATTTCCGTGGTTAGTAGTGATGTAGACAAGCGAAGTAAAAAAAAAAAAAAAGAAAGAAAGAGAAAGTTTTGAGGGAAAGAAAATCTGGATTTCCAGATAAATTTGGCTGACACAGACACAATGGCTGCTTGTGCTCACAGAAAACATCAATCAGCAGTGTTTTTCCTGGTTTCTGGAGGACTTTGTGATCGCTGTGGGGGATGTTGGGCTGTTATTTCACCAAAAATGATACATTTTCACATAATCTTGGACTAATGTGGTGACAGTATTCTATTAAAAATGTCCTGTCTGCCATAATAAATAATAATCATCAAACACTGGTAAAGAAATGCTTATAGTGAACAGTGGCTTAGGTACTGTGGAAAATGCTTGGGTGCTGCACTTATGTGTTATAATGGTAGAGAAAACTCTGATCAGTAAACTACTGCATGTTGAGGTTGGTCGTGGTCAGAAAACTTCTCAGACAATTTAAATATGATTCATTTCACTTTTTAGGTAGGTAGGTTGGTAGGTAGGTAGTTAGTTACTTTATTAATCCCCAAGGGGAAATTTATTTCGCTACAGCAGCATTTATAGATACATGAAAGCAATAAAATAACAGTAAAAACTATTAAATATAAAAATGCACAGTGTATACAGTATATACAGTACAGTATATATATATATAGATATATATATATTTTTTTTTTTATATATATTTAAACAAACAAGAAACACAGACAACCGTGTTATTGTTGTGTGACTATCTAAATAGCTTTTCGAGTTAGGGAGCCATCGAACACACAATGTTGTAAACCACCTAGATTTATGATAAACAGCAGGTCACAGCACCTTCACTCAGTCACAGAAACAGAAGGGACAATGAAAAATAAGTACAGTGCACCATATCGGGATTACAAACTAGAAAACAGTTAACAAAGAGTGTTAATCTGTAAATGTTAGATATGTGTCCAATTAGAAAATACAGGGTGTGCTTGACTTCAGCTTTGGCTGAATAATAAATATTTATTTCACGAAAAGAATTTAAAAATGTTAAATCAATTTGATTAAGATAAACAGCAGTTTACAGCATGTTCATTCATTCAGAGAGACATAAGGCACCAAGAGTACAAGTAGTAGGTAAATGTTAGATTTGTAGTACAGAACATGAGAAAATGTGACTGCAGGGGAGGAGGAGAAAAAGACTGTCATTAAGTTGAACATATTCAACTTCCCGTAACGTGAGTGTGCTCACATCAAAGGCTGATGCCACTGCGTTTGCCTTTCCTTTTCAGTTCAAATTAATGTAATTTATATAAATGCCAAATAACAACATTAGTAATCTCAGGCCTAAAATAACCCATAAAGTTATAGATACTTTCATTTGCTTTTCATGTTACAGCTTGTGTTTTGTCATGCAACATTTTGGGCATCATCAATAGGCTGTGTCACAGCAGCAGGTTGTTTACAAGACTCACTATGTCAGACTATTTTGCTAAACCTTTGCAGACTGTTTATTCACCCATATATGTTGCTGGAATACATTTTTATGAAATAGCATGGTGATGACATGAAATAATAGTCATCATAGTCATGTTTTATGAAAATATTTATAGGGTGATCGGTTATGGGCGAAAGCCACACATGGAATACCTTCCAGAGAGAAAACCTTTTTATTTATTTCTGTTCTATTGAGCACTTTAGTAATAAGTAAGGTAATATGAACTAAGAGCAGTATTTTGTTGACAGTAGCAAACTACTACACTGGTTCTACAGATTTCTTATCGGAGATTAAAACAATAGTGTGTGCATGTATAATAAACTGAGCTGCCGGAAGAGGCGGATAAATAACTTGGGAGAGAAAACCACAGGAGAAGTTCTGAAAAATAAAACCAACCGCACATCATGCATGTTAGTCAAGTCTTAAATCAATCAGTTCGTCGTTTTATTCGTGGCTCAGGAGCTTGGAAGTAAACTCCATGACAGTCGGACCCTTGTTTTAAACCCTAAATGGTTGAATAAAACAGCTTCCTCCATGGTTGGTATATGTAATTTAAAATAATAAATACATATTTGTATTTTTACACACATGTATCATCCTAACAAATCATTCATTGGTTCAATGGTTCTTTCCCAGTTTCTGGAACAAAATCAAATGGTGTGTCTAACATCTGTGTTTTACAGAATCGATCTCTATGAATAGTTTTTTTTCACAATCTTTGAACAGACGTGTTGATAACAAACAGAAGTTACAAAGTTTAACGAGTCCAGAGGAGCAACAATTTAGCAGAGAAAAATACTCCACTTATGATGCAGGAGAGAGGGTTAGGGAAGAGAAGAAGGAGCATAGGCAGGAAAGGGAGGAAAGGGAGGAAAGGGGAGACAGGCGGGTGTCGGGTGTTGGGAGAACTGTCAAGACAGACATGGGACTGTGGGATAACTTGCAGTCAGCGAAAAGAGGATGAGTCAGAGGAGGGGACTGCGGTGTAGTGGGTGGTTGATGGAGAGTTCACAGAGAAGCCCAGGTAAGATAATGGACAGTAAATACGTGTTAAATAAATTAATTTAATAAATAACACAACATCAAATGAATTTGAATCTGATCATCTGAGACAGCAACCAAACCAGAGAAGCAGAAACTTGGGCAGCGACAGAGAAAGAAGGACTGCAGGGCAACTGATGGTCAGGTCCAATTACCCGGAAAAATACTCCTTCAGGCACATGACGCTGTGGGTAAACACCGCTCCCTGACAGGTGTTTGTGTACGTGTGTCAGTGAAAGAGAGAGTTAAAATATCGTGTGTGTGTGTGCGCGTGCGTGTGCGTGTGCGTGCGTGCACGCGTGCGTACGTGCGTGTGTGTGGTTCCATTAAGGCAGCAGAAAAATATGCTTTCATATATCGCTCGCGGTTTGAATTTATTTGTATGCTCATGTTTCTTCTGTCTGGCACCAAACTGTTCGCACAATTTCCTTTGACACATAAATGTAGTCCATTAAATAAAGTGATTATGATTCAGAGCACAGCAGACAATTGTATTTCTCCGATGGAGAGAAGTACAGCAGTGCTGGACACACACAGATCCACCACAGTCTCTGATGAATTACATTCGTTTGCTTTGTGCTCACGTGGACCACCTGGGTTCACTTTAAAACATCATCTGACTATTAATGTTTTACACACACACGCACACGCACACGCACACACACACACACACACATTTTTCGCAATTAGTTCCATTGTGAATTGAATTGAATTGAATTGAATTGAATTGAATTGAATTGAATTGAATTGAAATGCTCGATTAGTTCCAAGCAACCATCAAATAATATATGTGCTTCAAATGTCCATCACTGCAGCTTACGACGATGTTCACATACATGTCCCTCAGGCTCTGCGTACCACCCTGTAGCCACCACTGGACAGACATGCTAACCAACCCATCGGGATCACGACTGCAGCTATAGGGAAATGATTCCGCGCTTTCTTCAAACCATCTATGCAGCCAGCCGAGTTCACAATCCTCATCCGGGCCCGAGGCTTTGCTGCCGGGAGCTCAATCTCCGTTCCTGTCGTGCACGGTAAGCCTTTGTGGCCCTTTATTCACCTCCATAATTCCTCCACTACTAAACAGACCATTAAAATGAAGTAGTGCTACTACAGAAAGATAAATGTGAGTGAGAGGGTGTGTTCAGCTTCAAGCTGTCTTGGACAAAGAGTGCCAGTATTAACAGCAGCTTTAGTACACGCAGGATTTATCTTTCTCAGGAGAAGCCTTTCGTCTGACTTCACACCACGCTCCGAGAAACACACATTCATCAGTATACCTGCAACAATTCATTCACATGACAAAACGCACAGTCACGTGTTACCACAACTTAGATACACACAAGTACTCTTACGTAAACCCACCTTTCCTAGAGTGATTTCTCCTTTGTGTGTCTATGTGTTCTCTCAGTGTTGTATTTACTGTGAGTGCCCATCCTGTCACGGAGGACACAGAACAGAAGCAACACATCACTTCCCGCGGGCCGCAGCAGGAAACAAATCTCTGCCGTTGAGAAGGTCCACTCGTACGACACCATCGACCTTTCTGACCTGATGAGCTCGACTAAGCAGAATTCAGAAAGGTGATGCGTGGCTGTTAGCATGCTGGCTGTTTGTCCTGTGGACTCAAAAGCAACACTGTGTTTGGAGATGTTGAAAAAAAAAAAGCACCGGACAGCTGTTATTTCAACATGTCCTGTCTCTTTGTCATGTTTATAGAACATTATCTCTAACCCGAATTTTGTTCCTGATGGGAATTCACGATGTAGATTTACTCAATTACTTTTAATTGAAGGTACTTGTTCTTTACTTGAATGTTTTAAATTATGCTAAAACATAATTTTACTCCACCGAATGACATTCCAAAAAAAATAATTTGGTTCTGCAACAGGAGAAAAATTACTTGTGTTGTATTGCTTTACCTGAAGCCCACTTCACCCCCTCTCTTAAAACTCAATTGTTTTTTATTTATTAACTGGTAACAACACCAGGGGAAGATTTTTTTTAAATAATATGAATATGTTTTTTACCTGCATGCTTCTTGTAACGTATTTCTCAATAATTTCTGCTGTCCAAATAAAGTGCCAAGTAAATAGAATATTGTCCAATCTGCCTGATTGATGTAACATGATGGGCATCTTTTTATTTTTTTTAAGTTTTTCATGTCTTTTTGCTTTGAATTGACACTATGGAATCAAAGCTGGGGCTGATATGTTTAATCAATAATAATCCCCGTTTATTTTTTATTCCTTGTCAAAAACTTCATCTTGTACTTCTGTTCAGGTCATTTGTTGTCCTCGCTATCAGAACATACTTTGTTTATTGCTTCTCTAATGATCACATTCATTCAGATTTTGCTCTGCAGTGTTTCTTGTATTCTCCTGGTCATGTACACAACTCGAGCAAATACTTTACGCTCCATTAAAGGACACGCTTCCACTAATTAGTTCTGCAATAACTGAACACACATATCACTCTAAATTGCACAGTTTCACCACAACATCTCGCACGTTACAGCTGACATGGTTATAAAACACACTAATCAGTTTAGAGTGCTCTAATAAAGTATTTGTAAGGCAGTGATTCTTAAGTGATGCCAACAAATTCTGCATCAACACTGAAGCTGATTCTCCTCTTTGTCTTTCTTGGTCTAATTTATCCATTTGACATCTAATGATGGTGCCTTTCATGCTTACTTCTAGTTTTAGGATGCAAATTAAAAAGCATCTAAACACCTGCTGCTACTAAATAAGACTTTTTATATTAAAAACAAGTGCCACTTTAGGTATGTCTGTAAGTTGGCACATTCGTCACTGACTTTTCATTAAATTACCACCATGACACCGGGGGAGACATGGCCGTAAATTGTGTCTTAAAAGTTGTGGATTGTGAGTTGGGATTTAAGGGATTTAAAGAGTGGCGGTGAAGTCGGCACATTCAGCGGCTGTTAATAGTTCTGACAGCTATCCCTGCTCTCTCTGACAGGCCTCCCCGCCTGCGGTCGTTTTATTTATGTTTTTTTTTACACAGTGACAAACTAAATCAATCACTCACTTATTTTCTCCCTCTTCCTCCTCTCTCTCCCTCTGTCATATATTAGCTCACACATGGCAATGCAAAGACACTGACAGGCGTGACTGTGGACGCTCGCACACGACACACCCAAGAAACAGAGGTGTGTGATGACATCAGAGTTTGTAGGTGACCTGTCACTGAACCCTCCGGCCTCTTGTTACAGCAGAGCTGGAAAGATGTGGTCACTCAGCTGTCAATAATGACTGAATGTGTGTGGAAACAGGTTACATACTCTTCAGTGCACAACGAGAAGGGCAATACGCCGTGCGTGCTGTGTGTGTGTGTGTGTGTGTGTGTGTGTGTGTGTGTGTGTGTGAGAGTTTTACAGGCTTGAGGTAATTAAAGGGAGAGGTTTATTATTTGTGTGTAAAACTGTATTGTATGCTAAAATCAGAATGTACTTAAAGTTTTGAGGAGGTCAATGCTTAGTAACTATGGTTACAGGAGTGGCAATATACCAGTAGCCTATTGACCGACTTGGGATAAAAGTATCTTAATTCAAATGGTCTGTACTTGTGTAGCGCTTTATCACCTTTTGGTCTCGAAGCGCTTTAACATGGTTCTCCATTCACCCATTCACACACTAATGAGACAGATCACCATGCAAGGTGCTGCCATCAGGAGAACATCCACACACCGATGGTACACCATCGGGAGCAACTGAGGGTTCAGTGTCTTGCTCAGGGACACTTAGGCATGTGGACAGGAGGAGCTGGGGATTGAACCACCAACCTTCCGATTAGTGTGCAACCCACTCTACCGTCTGAGCCACAGCCTCCCTTATACAATCAGTGAGAGCAAATATCATCAATATTATTACTCATTTGAAAGGGTATTGTGCCAGGCTTAGCTAACTAGCTGCTAGAATTTGCCTCGTATTCACTGAACAGACATGAGAGTATTATTGACTTTCTCATGTAACTCGTGGCAAGAGGGTAAATAAGCAGATTTCAAATCATTTTCTTCCCATTTAAAACACAGACACAACTCTGATACTGAAACTACTTCGATGGGGCAGTCGTTACTAATTAATTAAGCGCACTGTTTCATACGCAGTTCATTCTTTTGGTTTTATATTCAACTCACAGGATGCGCTCAGTTCAAATGTTGCCTCTTTCAAGATAAGTCCAAAAATTCACAAGATTCTGGGATCTGTGCATTTAAAAACTCACTTCTTGCTCATTTTCAACAATCAAACACTGAAGGACAAAACTGCATGCAAACATTGACGATCCGACTCTCCGGGCTGACAAGCTTACTTCCTGCATCATGTGTACGTGCTCATGCTGGGGTCACAAGGAGAGGTCAGGTGGGGCTATAGATTATCAATGAAGCGATCAGTCTTCAGCTCGGAGGAGGGGCCTCTCTGCCTCCAAAATCCACTCAACCTCACTGCTATATGATCACAAGAACAAGAGAAACACGTTTTCTGCACTGTAGTGGTGGGGTAAAGATGGACACACTAAATGGAATAAAAACAGGAAAAAAGTTATTGCTTTCACCTTGTGCTTTTTTGTTTTCTTTTGCTATGACATGTAAAAATGTATGTTTCTACAATTATTAATAACAGTATATATCAACAATATATTGATGTGGTGCTGAAAATAAACACAACTACAAATAACAGGGAATCTTTGTTTGTATTGACGAGATGTTTCATTTTGCTTGGAAAAATAATAGTCCTGACATGTAAATGTAAGGGAAATCCTGTTTGGCCTATATTTAAACTTGAATTACGTAGTGAATATCTGATTCAGACACTGCCGTGTGCTGTGTGTTTGTGCTCAGTGTATAGTCTAATGCACAGGGCTGTACTTAGCACAGAAAATATCATCAAATCATATGATGTTCATCTGTATGGAGGTCAGGATCCAACTGATGATCCTGTTGTTCAAAAGAGTAACTGGGTAAGGTGATGGCATTTTTATCTTTTGATCTGTCATTAGTGCTATACATTTCCACCTTATGACATTAATCCTCTATATATAACTTTCTGGAGCCAGATTGGGATCACACATAGGAGACCAGGAAATCTACTCTTTGTTCTTCCAGCTGTCTGCGACAGGGATTGCATAACCCTGCCATTCCTTACGCAAGTGTCGTTATTCAGCAGTAAATATTAAATAGTTGGAATGCATCAGAGAAATTATGGCCTGCTCTCCTGGTGGCCTTGATTCATAGCAGGAACATAAATACCTTGGTCTCTGGTGAGAAACTAATCCTGAAGATCAGGTCAGAGCAGGACTAACGAGGAAACACCATATATTTATCTGTTAACAGAAGGTCTTACATCGTGTAAAATATATGTTTGCATAACTGTGATTATGTGCAAGATGCTATAGATGCATGTAAATATTTTTTTGTATTTCAATTCGACATCTAATACAAAATAGTTTTTGGTAAATATTTTCCGACAATAAATATTTTAGCTGTTACTTGTTTCTTACTTTAAAAATTCTCTTGTATCACTACTTTTCATCAGTTTTACTCTGACTATATCATTATAACTATATCTACCATACTGACTTCATAGTTCTCTGGCTGAAGAAATATATTGTGCAGCTTCACACCATGTCAGTACAAGTCAGCCGCCACTACAAAGCAACCTCGCCAAGGCTTTGAAAGCACCAGCTGGTGCAGAGAACATCATGGCCCAAACCGAGCGGCCAATCCAATCAGTATTTCCATGTCAAATGATTTAATTCTGCTGCCTAACGTGTGAATTAACTGGTAACAATTACACTGAAAGCCACGACTCTTTCAACCTGGCAGAAAGGCCATCAATTTAAACCGATGGATTGAAAGTGTTTTGGGTTGAAAAGCTGAATTTGCACCTTATTAGTTTTCAGATTTCCATTCACATCACATAAATGTGGGCACCTGAGCTCTCAGGAGAATTGCTGCAGGGAATAAGTCAAACTTTCTGTCTTATTTATCATGCCAAGTTAATGTACAGGATGTAAATCTTTCAGCTCCAACCTGAACACTTTATAAAGAAAATACATTCTGCTCTCATACAATTAATGTATTGCCATCGCAGCATAAACATTCTTCAGTTGCAATAGCGTGTTTCAATTCCCCTGAGGAAAGACGGGGGAAAAAAGCATCTGTCACTGGAGCCCCAATAATCTGCTTTCTGCTCTCGTTTTGTTCAGGTTTGGGAGTTATAAGACCCAATTCTCTGGCAGAAATCCCCACTGAGGGGCTGTCGCTCAGAGGATTTGTGATTTTTGTGCATCTTTCTCACGCTGTCAATCTTTTCCTCTGTGCTGTATATCTCACATGGAAAAAAATAGCTTGTCTTATCTCCTTTTATGTTCTATTTGTAGCACATCTTGCCTCTTTAGATTATCGGGCCACTCGGTCAGTCTAGGTAATGAACTGTCTTTCACTATTGCATTCATTGCAGGTTCTTGATGCCAACAGTGTTTTCTTTAGGCCTCTTTTGATTGGACAAAGTATCGGCCTGGATTCATGCTTAATGCTAAAACATTTTGTTTGAAAAATACAGAGGGATGCAACCGAGGTAGGCAGTGAGAAAGGCAATTTGTATGCAAGAGAGACACAAGAGCTGTAACGGTGTCTTAAAAGTGTCCTTACTGATAATTCACTAGAGCCTCACAGTCAGTACCTGCATTAAGCAGAAATGGTACAAATAATTTTTTTTTAAAAAAGCTCATGGGATTTGTTACTTCTGGGTTCAGTTTATGACATTTTTCTTTCTTTCTTTCTTTCTTTCAAGCTGACCTTTCCTGATCCCTCAGTCAGCTGATGATGCCCAAGCATTCTCTCCAGAAAAGGAAACCATGTATGGAAGGAAACTGTGTTGATTTTGTTTAAAAGATAGAAACTTGTTTTTAACGCAGCAATTTAAAAGATGAGGGACAAAAATCAATAGTCCTTGCGAAAGAAGAAATGCATCTGCTCATTTAATATGATTTTTAAGTTAATATTTTAAAGCTTAAATATTGAGCAGTATGAAAAGTGAAAAACCCTCACTTTTAAATTACATACTATTTACACTATATGAGGCTGATAATAAAGTCAATGGGGAAATCAGCTGAGTGTAAATATGTAGGACGAATCCTGACGTTCTCGTTTGATCTGTCAAAAACATAAATTGTTTATGCTATCTATATAAAATTGGAAGTGTTGTGGGAAAGCTTTCATTCATTTCTTATTATGCACAGTATAAATGGTTTGCTGTTTGAGGGCATGAAAGAGGGCAGCAGGGATGTTAAAACGGCACAAAGGATGGAGATCAGACACACACACACACACACACACACACACACACACACTGAGGTGACAGATAACGCCTGAAGCAGTTACAGCACGAGAGTCTGAGAGCGACGAGAGCTTACACAATTACATTGAAGTGAATTATGACTGCCTATCTGCATTATCATTTTATGTTCTCATCAATAGTGATGCAAACAAAAGCCTTGGCAATATGTTGATTTGTACTTACTGCTGGTACAGATTAATAAATTGAGTGAAATCAAAATGAGATGGTGTGAAGATAGCAAGGATGGACGCACGGAGGGGAAGATGTAAAGGAGGGAGGAGGGATGCATCGATTGAGACCGGATGATCATGTGATGAAGGGACCGGCAAAAAGATGGAGTGATGGAGTAAATGGCGGAGAAAACAAGATCTGGTTTGTTTTAAATGACAGCACTCTGAGTGGAGATAATAATGTGCATGTTTTTATTGAAAGAGAGAGCGACAGTGCAGCTATCAAGCGCCGACCCTGCCTCATGTGACTGAGTATCACACTGTGCTTGACATGGGAGCAGAGCAACTACATCAGTCAGCGTGTGAAGCCACGATATAGAAATAACTGTCTCTAATTTACATGTGGCACTAGTGGAAGTTCACAATGATTTTTCAGACATGAGAAATACTCTGAACATTTAGACCCATACAGATTTCTAAGAGGAAATTGTTTAATATGTCGCTGTCTGCCGTATAGATGGATACCTATTATAAACTCCTGTCACCCCCTGTGAATCACCCATTCCTGCTCTTCTGCTGTGTGAATCAAACGCATGCATTTCCATATGTTTGCTGACAGGGCGAGCATGCAGCTGCTATGTGAAATATATACCGCATGTAATAATCATTTAGAGGGTAACAGGTGATGTGATAGGGGACATTAAAAAGATGTAGGAGGAGGGAGTCATGTTGTGTTGAAGGTGAATACCGAACCAGTCTGTTTGGTTCATGTGTTTAATTGAACAGGTGCAGAGACCTGATGCTAAGACAAACAGACGAAGACATGAATGCATTGCTACTACAGGGTTAAAATCAAAGTCCTAGCTCTAATATTAACCCTGAATGCAAAATCCAACCCTGAAAAAGATCAAATATACCAATATAAAAGGTGTGAAAATCCAACCTGGAGCACTGATATGTACACATGTAGTGTAATGGATCCTAATTCACCCCAAAATTCATCCACCCATACTCTGACCTGTCGTGAATTTGTCTTTAGTCTAACAGCTGTGAATGCTATGACCCTCACGCAGCACTCCCACACACGGGTACGCTCGTAAAACATGTAGACACTTGTGTTTAATGCACAGACTGTCTGGCAGACTCTTACATATATGGAAACATCCCACCCCACCACTGTTGGTATTTTCAGCTCTGCCATGTCCAGAAGCAGACTTACTCTGAAGCCCAAAGGTTTCACATTCTGGTACAAATATGCTGAATATCAAATGGAAGCATGTAAAATAACTACAAAGTGCATAAAGACCAGGACATGATGTCCCCTCATATTTTCAACCAAATAAATTGGGACGTTCTGCACATGCTCACACATTACAGCAGAACTGAATGAGTCCAAGCGTCAGCACCAACAAGCAGGGAATCAATACAAAGGTAATTAACCCTTTGCCAGCTAAGTGACAGGTTTTCAATTGCCAGTGTGGTTTATAGTCAGAGTTGGTGTGCACAAATGACAAAGACAATTGTATTATGGAATAGAAACAGCACAGAAATATCGTTTACACCGGATTTATAAGATGAGTCAGAATTTGATGTTGTGATTTTTTTTGCACTTGTATCTGAATATTTGTGCAAACTACACTTACAGCTTAAAATGTCCTCACAATGTGTTTAGCTGTTGTTGTGGTACATTATCTCTGGAAAAACAGATTCAAAATGTATGAATCGCAAAGCATTGCTGTATTTTAATACCTCTCAGAGTGTGCAGTACCAGACATACTTTTTTCAATTCATTTCAAAATGTGATTGACATTGTGTCAAAGGAAACAAAACAAAACAAACAAAAAAAAACTCTGTTAAAATAATAATTAAAAAAAAAGCTGGGTAATGCTCTATTTCTCTATTAGACTTCTTTAATCCCCAGGCAGACAAATTATAACAGCATAGGAATTTCAACATCATTCAGGTATGTCAGACATACAGTTTGATACTTACAATGGGCATAACTTGGACCTCTCTGGCGTTTAATCTTTCTTCTGCAGGACCTGCGACAGGATCAGCCAGACCTTCAGACAGGAGAATCACATATTGTAATCACTGTGTTGCATTTATATTGTTGTGCTGACCCACTGGACTCTTCCAAAGTATAGCAACAATATCCAAACACGTCTGTTGAACATATCTACACACATAACAAAACACATTCATTCTACCAGCTATGCAGCGCCTGCCCTATTTACACTTCCTCTCATCTGCTTTGGGAGAGTATGAGAAGATTAACAGCACTTTTATGGCTCTTTGATCAATACGCAGCTGTAAGCAGCAGCCAGTGACTCACTAGCAGTTGGCTCTTTGACACACAAGTGTATCAGAGCCACAAACAAGTGAAACCCCTTGACAACACAGTTGGTCACCGTGTAACTAATTATGTGACTCCAAACATCAGCTGCAGGGATGGTTTAAGTGTGTCCAACTAAAGGAGGTGAGGACTGTTAGGAAACAAAAGCTCCCCCTCTGTGTAGGAAGGTGGGCAGAAATCACAAACCATTTTGTTCTTTATTTAATTTATAATCTCTATATCAGCTGCTATAGAGGCAGAAAGGCACCGTGCTGTTGAATTAAGTTTATTTGTTTAATAAAAACATGTTAAAAAATCTGTCTTGAGTTTGAGTCTCTTGTGGAAACCATGTTGTGCTGCTGCCTCAAACAAATGTTTTACACGAGTAGGTGGGATCTCAGATTTCATTGGATAGTATGTAGTAGTAGGTGTGCTGAAATTATAGAATTGTTTATTTTAAATGTTCAGCATTTGTTGATATATGGATTGAGATGTCGTTTGAAGTATTTTGAGAAAATCATGTGTATTTGTTGTTAACTTTCTAAACTCCATTCTAGTGCTCTGATCTGATAGGCCAGTTTGAACTGAGGAGGCCGGCCCTGTGTTATATGAACCGTGAGAGAGGAGGAGAGGCACTCTGGTTTAAAAGAAGCACAGCACCTAACCATGGGACATGTTAAAAGAAATACAATTCAACATTTTCCCTCCAGTTATTCCCATTTGTTTTTCTTGAAGTCTGCAATTTTCTGTCTCCTTTCTTCCAGCATGATATTTTGTCTTTCTAATGCGTCTTGATGCAACCCATTATCTTGCAACAAACACTTACTGTATAGGAAAGTGTATTTTGTATTTCATTTGTCTTTCTGTCTTGACTTTGAAATGAGTTGGTTTTTTTTTTTTTCATATGAACCCATTTTTTTTTTTACAAAACCCATATGAAATATACTGTGGTTGAGTGTTGTAAAATATTAAATCATGAAAATGTGCAAAGTGGCATCAATATACAGTATATAACATATCATAAAAAAGAACATCAATAGTCATTCTTCACAGGCAGCATACACAGACTGCATCGGTCTGTTGGGTTTTGAGTTTAAGGCCTTGTTGCTGACATGGAACATCTATAAGAAGCTGCTGTCAGTCCATCCCTTTCTCTGCAGAGTCATTGAGTCTGCTGGAGTTTCTGTGTGGGTAACTTTTCTGGAGCTGAACTAGTCACTCTCCTACAAGAGGCTCTCCAGTGTGTAGTTGTCAATACCTAGCTGCAGCCATACCGGCTTGATTTAACAAGTTTAATACAAATGTTCCCCACTGCTCTGTTTCTTATACTTTGTGAAGCGACTATTGAGACTATCAAGGGGATCCAAATACAAAATAGACTTTGGAGTTTTGCCTATTACATCACAGTTAGGGAGGGGCTAAAGAATTTGGTTGAAGCCATCTTTCATATCCAAGCAGAAAGATTAAATGTAATATTTGAACTGTACACTTAAAAGTGAAACAATCTGGATTTTCTTGATTTCTTTCTCTTAGAAGAGGATGAGAAAACATTTTTTTGTCTTTATATTCATGAAAGGCCTTGTTGCTGACATGGAACATCTATAAGAAGCTGCTGTCATATATAAAACATATATAAGACATATAAAACATATATAAGACATATAAAAATGTTAATTTAGAAGACCTGAGCAAACTTTATGTGCCGATAAAAACTGTGAATGGGAAAAATCTAGTACCAAGTATCAAGTACTGTATGTCCCTGTGTCGGCTATATTAAAGAATATTTTCCCCTGCTGGCCAGATTTAACTGCCGTGTAACACTTAGGTGTCTTAAATATTCCCCACTTTGGTTATGTTAAATTCACAAGACACCATCGATGTGTCTGGATCAGGCAGTGGCTGATTATTATGGATCATGGCAGATACATATTCATACACACACACACACACTGAAACAAGGCACACTTGGGATCTCCATATATTAGAAACTTTCCTAAGAATACGTTTTACGCTGATATCAGCTGGGTGTTACGGTAAAATACTGTCATCACAAGGAATTAGTCAATTTTGATTCCTGGCAGCAGAACCAGAGCAGTAACTGTCTTTTTTTCATGCTGTATGCCAGACATAAATGGTGCACTCAGTAGTCTCATTTCCTGTCATCACAATTAGCTCTCATTTTCTGCTCCTCTTTCCCCGTTTCCCTTATTGGACAGAACATTGCTTATATCATTTCATTTTCTACTAACTTATAGTCCACTTTTCATAGAATGTCAGTTCAGTGTGACATGAATGTCAATGTCTACATGCACACTGTCTGTACAAGCCCCTCCTTGTGCCCATACTATTGCTTAGGACAAAATTCAAGGATGCAATCAACTAAAAGTGGCAACCACTTGTGACCAAAATGGTAATTTACGATTTTGTAGGGTTCAAATTGCCCTCTCCAAGTCAAGTTCTTGAGTATGTCATGACGGATTGGTACAGTTGATGCCATCATGTTTTTGCCTTATACAAACAAATCCAATGGGAGCAATCAGGAAATATCCTCATTAAAATATGGCTGTGTGGTGGCACAACGGCATAGTGGTTAGCACTGTCGCCTCACAGCTCGGCTGAGGCCTTTCTGTGTAGAGTTTACATGTTCTCCATGTGCCTGCGTGGGTTCTCTCCGGGAACTCCAGCTTCCTCCCACCGCCCAGACATGACATGGTGATTCTGAAAAAATTGTGTGAATGATTGTTTCTGCCTGTCTCTATGTGTTGGCCGTGTGATAGACTGGTGATCTTGGCCTTCACCCAAAGTGAGCTGGGAAAGGCTGCAGCGGGTATAGATAATGAATGTATGGAAATATGTTTGGCTGCAACGTGTAAACAGAACAGTCAGTATTAGAAGCCAAATGCTGGACAGAAAACATAAAGACTGCGACCTTTAGAGATTCGAGTCACAGCGTAGGACAGTGTTTGACAAATGCTGTCTGCAAGGAGCAAACCAGAAGCACTCCAGACCCCAAACTGTCTTGTAATTTCAGTGCAGATTGCTTCCTTCCAAGGTGGTTCTTGTGACAGTGTGAGTGGTTGTGTACAGAGAGTCAGCCGATCCTGTCAGCCAGGCCAAGAACATTTAAGGCGACCCTTCCTTCTCCTCTCATTACATCATTCATGCTTTCCTCAGTTTCTTCCCTCTATTGCTCCTTTCCATACCTTCCCTCCTTCACCCACACACCTGCGTCACAGAAGACACCCACTTTTTGATATGAGGAGTCATTTCAGTCGTCCAATATAACATCAAGCTTTTAACAGCCGAATAAATCCCCTCCAGATTTACAGCTATGAAGAGGTAACGGCAACTAAATGATGTGTTTTCATGCTAATGGAGGTTGTATCCTGGCAATGTGATGCATGTTACATCAGTTTTAACTGAACATGTTGAAATCGCAGCAGAGTGCTGCACCTCATAAAGCTCCAGCTCCACATGGCTTTTTACTGCATCATTAATCTGGCACAGGTAGTGAATGGTACCTCCTCCCCATCACTTTCTAATTAAACTGTGATGCAGTTTGTTAACTGTGGACATGTCATCTGATCAATCTGCAGGGAAAACTCTACAAACAAGGTTAACAATCTCCCCAGGACAATCCTCCCTCATGCTTATAAAAACAACAAACTGAAGAGCAGTCAAACTGATTCGCATTTCTTTTTCTGCCATGTTAGTATCAATCATTATGAATGTGCTCTTATGCAGGGAACATAAACTGCAAATCACAAAGACAGGCAGCTTCTCTATTGTTTGCTAAACCTACAGCGACTGGCATCACATTTGTTTTGACTCACCTCACCATGAAAACATATTTACGTGAGAACATCATTTGATTTTTTTTTTTTTTAATCATTATTCATTATGCAGTCTAAACCAAAACAACAACAAATAGATAAGAACTAACAATTGAGTACTTTAAAATTGCGCCGATTGATTTTTCAAGAACAACAAGCTGTGTTTTGATTTGTTCTGGTTGCTTAGCTGCTAAATGTTCTCAGTTATTTGCTACTTTACTTCCTCTACCTTCTGTTTAGTGCCAGGTAGGCAGTGTAAAGTGGGGTTATTTCATTTTTATTTTTTTTTTACTAAAAACAACTGCCTGCTGCTGATGGAAAGCAGTGCCAACAGGAGTGGAGAGCGTGAACCAGAACAGGAAAGTCGCAGGCTGGATAACCAAAACAATAAGCTGTACGAAGCTCTGCAAGGGTTGATTGAAAAGTTCCAAGACTGTTCCCGTTGCACACAGTGCAGCACAGTGACGCAAATTGGAGCAGAAGGATGCAAGGACTTTTGTGAATAATTTTTCCAAGTAACGTCACTTAATCAACTTCAGAGTTACACATATTTTGTGTGATTTTATGCACATTGAATTTTGTTTCGAACTCGAGAAATCCGCTCCCTTTCAGAAAGCCTACAGCAACGAAGCAATGAGCCAGGCGAGGTGTTTTGAGTGTCATTCGTGTTTCAAGTCCAGCAAACAGACTTGCGCTCCCTCTGGGAGACATAGGGGACCCAAAAAGCTGAAAGAATTATCAGCCAACCTGATCATGTTCTGTCCAGTGAATTCCCTTTGAAGTCCTCTGGCCGACTTTATAACGTGCCCCTGACGAGAACAAATCGCTACTCTGAGTCTTTTATTCCTTCTGCTGTCAGGATACAAAACGCTGACAGTGGGCATTTTAAATGACTGAGACCGTCTTTGAATTTGGTTACTTGTATGGACTATACCTTATTGTAATCTATACCTATAACTTATTATAACTTAAATACTGCTGCTCCTTTCCTTGTATCGACCTCCGTATGTCAATATGTTGATCTGACATATGGCTACACTATTTGCCTGTGTTTTAAAGTCGTGTATGGACTGGGTAAGCAGCAAATTAATTTCCATTTCTTGGGATCAATACGGTCGTGTGAATCTGAATCAAGAGGGGCAGAACATCACTATCCAAGACTAACGAAGGTGTGTCAGATTAGGAGCACAACTGGTGACTTTTTTTTTATATTTGTGGGTTTATACATAATGAATTCGTCACTCAGGGTCAGACTGTCAACACCGAGTTCTAATGTGACGTTCTGAGGCGAACCACCTGACCTGTGGTGCCATGGCCCTTGGGTTTACTAACAGGTTAAAGCTCGTTAAAAAGGTTACTGCAGAGTCTTGCAATATTTCTCTTGGTGTTCATCACTGCAGTTGTCCCTGCAATTGGTCATGTGATTCATTGAAAATCCATGAAAATATGGATTATAACCGCTTAAAGGCTAAAAATTCAACTTAATATACCTGCTTCTCACAGGTTCTCAGAGGTTGCTAACTGCAGAGCTACTGGGCGGACTTCCCGAATCCTAATCCTAACCCTCCCACGACATGGATCTTCACTAGGATGGAGCTGGACCTCTAGTCCACACCACCATCGTTAATTGAATAAAATGAGGTTTTAGGGGAGTTGTGTTGTCAGTCCCATGGTGGGAAAGGCTGGATATTATAAACATCAGTGTAATGCACCATTTTGTGTCCAACATCAATTTGTCGAGTCATTAAAACAACAATAGTCTTTACTACAGATGGTATTAGGTGCCTTTTATGTCGGGAGCCTGGCTTTATGCAAAGCCATGTAGCTGACAGTATTATCATTCACCAATTCCGCTTTGTTTTGCCTTCCTCTGGCAGGATTTAACTTTTTATTAATGTTTGGATTACTGGGTCATAACAATCACTCTGCTGACTGCACACTGAGATACCACATTACAGTTGGCTTTATCCAAATCCAATCTTTCACATGGTTGAAAGCATAAAAACTGCACACACCCTGCCGCAGCCAACACAGGGCGCTCCCTGCAACACAATGCACAGTCCGAGCAGACGCCCGCAGTGTCACATCTGTAAACACACAATTACACCACAGATGTGAGGCTAATCTGGAGCTGCAGTTGCGTGGGTTTGCCGTTTGGAATCGCGTCCATGATTAGACTGTGTCACGATTACTGTTCAATATGCAGATGATGCCTCCAGGCTGTGAATGTTACATACATCAATAGGTCACAGCGGCATCTTATCCGATGACAGGGGCAATAGCGCGACATGCGGCGGATATCACAGCAGTTGAGTGGATAATAACACTCAGTTTTGCAGCATCTGTTAGTACAGTGAATTATCTAGTCTACTACTTTAGCTGCGGGGCTGTGGGGGGGGTGGGGGGGAGGGGGGGGAGGGTAAATGAAGAAGTTATGCATATTTCTCTAACTAGGCCACAGGGGAAGCAGGGAGGGTGCATGGTGTGGCTGGAGGAGAGGAGGGGTTGGGGGAGAGGAGGGGGTGGGGGGTTAAAGTGATTGTCAAGACATGCACAATTCCCACTTCGCTGCACGAGCCGAGGCTGTGTGTGCATGTGAGGGAAAGGGAGAAAAGAAAGATGAAGGGAAAGAAAAAATCAAAAGATGAAAAAAGTAAGCCACTGTAGAAGAGCAGACTTTAAAGCCCTCACTGATATTCAGAGTAGAAACATCAATATTCACCCACAGTATAAACTGCAGGCTTGATTTTAGTTCCCCGTCTCTCTCTCTCTCTCTCTCTCTCTCTCTCTCTGTGTAACACTGTGGAGCTGGAAGGACGATTTCTTCCCCTCTCTTCCTCTTTCATGTGTTCAGCTCTGTGGAATAATCTATTGATAACGGGGACACAAACACACAAACACCCACATGCGCTGCGGTGTGGTTTTGAATGAGGCGGCACACTCAGGGGCGAGTGTGTGAAAACCGGTGAGAATGTTTTCAGGTTACCCTCCAGTTCAAACGCTCACGCAGAAGAGAAGAAGAGGAAGAAGAGGGGCTGGGGTGATTTTGTTGCTATGCAACCAGACTGCACTGTTTGAGAGCATAAGCATCCACTCTGCAATGAGTTAATGCATGTGCGCACACACGCACTGAAGCGCACACAAACACGCACGCACCCACGCACATGCAGAAAGTGTGGGAATCTGCAGCGACAGACACAAACAATCCCGTGGCTGATTCTCATCGAGTGTTCAGACGCATTCAAATGTGTCCCATCATCATGTCACGTCAGAATCTTTCTCTCACTCTTTCTCTTCCTGATCTATATGCATATTATTGCATCCATTGGCTGATTCTTTTGAAAGGAGGCAGAAAAAGGCCCTTCTCTCAGCATGATAGAGATTCTCTCGGGAAAGCAGCTTGAGCCTGAAAAATGACCTGAAGCATATTGTAGATTCAGCGAGTGTCATTCTGCTCTCTTGTGACCCACCAGGACAAATCATGAAAATGCATGAATAGCTCTTATTATTTAATTTCTATATTAACTCCATGTCACATCGTGTTATTTTTTTTTCAGGCGTAGCAGGATCTTGCATTTACATGTCTCAAAGGGTTGCATTGTCAGTGGGGAGAACATCTGAAAGTACCTCAGATCATCAGCTCAGACAGCCACACTAGTCTCCTGTGAGTTGTACATGAGCATATCTAACTTGCCATCATAGCTCAAGGCTAGTGTTTCCGCCTATTTCACCATCATAATTAATTTATCATTAAAATACGTTTTTACATCACAAGCAACTTCGGTCATCTGCTCAGCATGGATGTCAAACAGACTGTTAAGCCTATATTTAATATACAAATCAGGTTTTGATATGTTTTGTGGTTAGCGCTGTTCCCACAGAGGACTTTCTACATGCAGATCAATGTATGTTCCGATATCAACATGACTAAAACTAGTTCTTGTTAAAACATTTGTAAATGTGCCGCAGAGGGCTGATGACGATTAAGGAGCATGATACAGCATTGGCGTCATGGCGTCAGCTACATGTTTTGTGATGTGGGAGCATATACAAGGTGCACTAAAAAGACTGTTCCTGTTGTGCATGAATGGAGCTCAGTACAGTCATGCACATGGAGCAGGGGGAAGCAATGGATTTTCTAAGTCAATGTTCCAAGTTACGTCACTTGGTCAACATTAGCACCCGAGTTACGTGTGTTTTTGTGACCAATAGTATATGCAAATATAACCATGGACTTGAGCAGAGAGCGCACATCCAATTTTGTGTCAACCTCAGGTAATCGCCAACTGAGACGCTTGAAATGCTACAAAGCCTACAGCAATGAAGCAAAGAGCTGCGTGAGGCGTTTTCAGAGGCATTCACCAGTCAAGAATGTGACTGTCCAAGACCGACGAAGGAGCATCAGGTCAGGAGAGCAGAACAGGAGAAGGTAGGTTTTCTTTGACCTTTGCAGAGTTGTGTACCATGAAATCGCCCCCCAGGGTCAGACTGTCAAACAACAAAGTTCTACTGTGCTATTCTGAGGTGTCTGAGGGGAAACATTCACCGCAAATGGCCTTCAACTGTGGTGTGAAGGCAAGTGGGTTCTCCAATATGACAACACACAAGTTTCTTGCCCACAATAAAGCAATCGTTGATCCCCGACCCCCTCCTCGCTGGATTTGGCTACCCATGACTTTTGTTCCCCAAAATGAAGTTGAAGCTGAATGGTTTTTGTTTTCGATACTGTGGAGGAGATTTCTAGCGAGTGTTCAAAGCGTGGTAAGGGCTGGGAGTGGTGTATCGCTGCACAAGAAGACTTCTTTGAAGGGGATGGTGGCCAGATCTAAACCAGGTACGGTTTGTGGTTGTTATCGATACGTGTGCAGAACCTTTTGATCGCACCTTGTTTTATTGTAATAAAGGTATTCCCTTTACAAATACCTTAACACCAATTCTATCAAGGTAATCAACGAGGGCATTCATTCTGTCAAAAGAAGATAATGAGATATCGAGGAAAGAGACAAAATCCCGTTGCAGGTATATTAACACCCAGAACTGTATCTGTTGAATAATGTCGAGATCAGACTAAACATATTCACAAAATTCGGTTTGTCTCCTCTCCAGTTTTTTGTATATTCATAATTAATTGCAAATTCCAGTTCTTTCATCAAAACAGTCAGTGAGGTTGACCTGCATGGGGGCAATGCAACGTCTGTCTGAAACCTGTCGGTTGCTTTTGCCAAAAATTGACTTTCTGTACTTTTGTGCACTACTGTGCCACCACAACTCCACTACAAGTATCTCATACATTGTCTGTAAACACCATGGCATTGAACAAAACAGTTATTTCAGGAGAGGACATTTTTACAGTAGTTTAACAAGGGTTAATGCACCAAAACCCCAAAACACCTAATTATACAACGACTGTCCTGGTGACATCTACTGGATCTGGGCAGACACAGCAATTCTAATTGGCAAAGTATTCAAAATAGAAAAAGGGAAAATGCAAACAAGATTATTATACACCTCGAGCACATTATAGTGAACAATGGAGACACACCATTGACATTAAAGAAGCTTATTCAGCTGGTTTTGGTGGAGCTCAGCTATGTGAATAAAGTGCTTCTCGGACACTTTCCTTTTGTCAAAGTAGCTCTGAGGAAAAAATGTTGGAGACTGCTGCTGTAGACCATTTGTTCTAATGACTAATGCCACAGATACTGAGCCAACCATAAAAGCATCGCTTTAGCCATCACAACACCACATCAAAGCATACTAATATGTTTATTCTTATAATGCAATAAGCTCTTATTTAAATAGTTGTTTGATATGAATGATAATTTCTTGCACTTTATTAAACAATATAACGTACAAAGAGTTGTGTATATATTAAGGTAATATCTTTTGTAAACCCTGTCTATAATCTGTGCCGTCACAAGTACTCAGTGTGACAAGGGGGTATTTGTAGACAATGACAAAGAAGGAACAGCCAATAAGTGAGTCATAAATTCCATTTAATCTGTTCTCTGACTTGCTGAGCAGCACCGTCTGATGCCAGCCATCATGTGGGGAGCTCGTTTTGTAGCGTAGCATCTGGCAGTATAGACGCTACCAGCACTTGTTCTTGCTGTATGTGTTGATTACGATCATGTTCAGATTTTTCCCTTCTTTCCCATCCTTCTCTGTTCATATCATATGTCGTATTGCCCGGCCCATCTTTGTTCCCTGAAGTCCTTGGCCTCTATACTTCCAACCTCGCCTAGTTCACCACCACACTCACCCTCCTTACCCTTCGCCCTCCCCCCCTTCGTCTTCAAAGCAGGAAGAAGTCTACAGCAGCTCTGCAGCTCTTGAAATATAGATTTTATTGCCTGTGGGACCATGCCTTCTGCTCTGTACATTTCAAACACACACTGTGATACAGCTATATCTGTGGCTCGGGTAATAAACACAAAAATTGCACGATAGTTCACAGAGACACGGAACATATTTCTTTCCTCCATATGTCCTTTTGTAATAAACTATATACTCTTGCAGTAATTTGATGCAATGAGAGGAATGAACTGCAACCTTTACTGACATTTCCCTCACCCCCTCCACTCCATTATGGTCTTTTAACACTATCAGTGGTGTTGATAATGCATTTTACATAAACAAGACAAAGGGCCGGATTTACTAAAGGTTTGCGTGTAAAATCACATGTAAACTCCACACCACCCGCAAAAACTTCTCAAGCTGATTTACTCACAGCGTGCGGTGAGGATTGCGTCTTTCAAATGTGCAATTTAACAAACCTTGTCCATTTTGTGTGTTTGGAGAAGTGCATTTTAGTACGACTGAAAGGAACATATTAATCAGGTGCGCACATGAGGAGAGACGGCTGCTCTTATTATTGCGTTGAGAAGGAGACGCGGGGAAACCAAAGAATACGTGGAGAACGTGTTTTTCCACGCGTTTAAACATTTCTGCGATGTCAGAGGCAAAACATTATTTAGACATGTCGTTTGTCCGGCGATGACATTTCTGAGTTATTGAATGAACTGAATGATAATTGACAGCCAGTAACAAGGAGGAGCCACGCAATACCGGTGATGTCAAAACTTCTTACGACTCAGCATTTTCCTGCCTCTGGGTCATTCCAGCGTATCGCTGCTTGGATATCCCGCCCGCCCAGTCCCGTTATTCAGGTGTGCTGTCCCAGGAACTGAATGTGTCCGCAGAATTCACAGGTAGGTTCGTAAGGTTCATGAGCACTCGCGAGGCACTGAATGAAAAGTCACCTGCCCATCACAGAAAGAGCTGGACCTGCGGATAGAGGATCTCATCCACCGTCTCTCCTCTTTTATTTGTCGACGTTTTAATATAAACGTTTTATTTTTCGCCTTATATCTAGCCATCTTCTCATAATTTAATCTATTGATCTTTTTGTTATTCCCACGGCATTCATTTCCTCGCTGATAATCTCCTATATAGCGTGTTATTCCCTTTCTTCATCTGCTTGACTTTTTCACATCCCTTCTTTCTCCATCTTCCTTGAATCAATTTGATTCAAGTAACGGTAAATGCAAGCATGATCTCAAAACCATCTTGAGCACTTCTCTTTCCATTGACTCATAATGGAAGAGATAATCTTACCACTAAGATGCTTTTTGGGAAAATGGGCCAGTATAACTCTATTGTAACTGTGCTGTCTTGGAAACAACTCTCATGGGATCTCGTTTTCATCCACTCACATTTCCATCCAGTCTTCCTTGTTCTCTCACTTGTTCAAGCTCTTTTTTTTTTTCATTTCCCATCATCCCTTCTTTCATTATTAATTAGTTCAAAAACCTTTCAAATCCCTAAGAGTTGCCCTGCCCAAACTGAGTATGTGTATGCATTTGTGTTGCTCCAGCCAAGTAGGACTTCAGGACCCACTTTGCCACACTGACATCAGCAGTTGCCGGGCGTGTTCATAACTACATTGACCCTGTTGTCTAGGCGACCGCCATTATGTTGTCACAGAAGCACTTAAGCTAATGGAGGAGCCATATTAATGATGATGGTCTGTCCCCCCACCCTCTTTTCTGTTCTTTTCCTCACACACATACACATGTGCATACATTACTAGCAGACTTCTATTATAAATGGCTTCTTCTTCCCTCCGATGCCAGCTATAAATCGATGACACTTTTACCTGACCTGCTTTCTTTTACTCGTTTGCTGACACGCACTCAGACACAGACACAGGCTCTGTGTTTACCTGAGTCATTTCATTTAGTGATTAAACTTTTATTGAGGCCACATTGCTATTCTGTGTCAGCAAAAAGATGTAGACATCCACCCTTTTCATAGACATGATCTCTGACACGCACACAAGCACACACACACACACACAGAGGCAAACATACTGTATACAGAGCAGATGGAAATCATTATCAGTCATATCATGATTTTCTTTCAGTCAGAGTAATGCTACAAGAGATGCATGCGAAAAATCTCCTCTCTGTCAGTAAAGAGCAACTGTGTTTGTATATTGAGGATGTGTGTGCCTACATATTGTGCTTGTATGTGTACCAGTTTTTGACCGGCAGCTAAGTGTGTGAACATGCCTGTATTTCAGTCTGTCTGACTGCATGTGGCGTCTGTGTGTGTGTGGGTGTTCTTGCAGAGCACTGGTCAGCTGATCTTCGCAATAATGGACGTCAGAAGTTCAAACATGCTAGTGAAAGGAAATATTAGTCACAGGGGGATGGATGCATGATGGAAGATGGATAAATGGATTCAGCTAGTCAGCAAGTAGTGCAGTGTGTGTGTGTGTGTGTGTGTGTGTGTGTGTGTGTGTGTGTGTGTGTGTGTGTGTGTGTGTGTGTGTGTGTGTATGTATGTATTTTTTAATTCAGGTTTAAAAAAAAAATCCTGAGCATTTATGTTACTTGTCCATCCATCTTCCCCACGGACAGACAGAGGTTAAGTGAGTTTGAGTCTAACTGGCCTGTGTGGATGTGTTTGACAGTGTTCGCCCTGTGATAGACTGGTGACCTTGAAAAGCAGTTTAGAAAATTGAGCAATGGATGGATGGAGAATGAGAACATGGCTGAATTAACTGTAAATACACCACGACCAACCACTACCCTGTAAAAGATGTGTGCTCAAAGGGTACAAAAACCATGCATAGACTCCTGATATGACTGTTATTAGAAAATTGAATAAAAAAAGTTATCATCTTACATCTGTCCAAATGATATGGGCTATTGTACCTACAGTGGAAGCCGCACCTGCTAGTAGGCCAGAAGGTTACAGTAAGTCTGAACTCTACTGGCCATTGTAACTTTGACTGGAGCAAAGGAAGAAGTCAGGTCACGTAGTCTAAACAGCGTCAAAGTCTCCATAAGAAGGTTGGTAGCCTCCCCGACTAAGTGTCTGAATCTAAATGTTGTTCCAACAACTGCAGCAGTGGTTGATTTTGGTGCACAACATGGTGGTCAATGGTGATTATTGAAAGGCTGTGCCAGTAGTTTTATAATTACTAATTCAGATGCAATGACTGGAAACGATTCCCAACAGAGTGCAGCCAGACCCATATATTCACTGCATGACTGAATGGGTCTTGGAGCAGGCTAGGAGGTAGGTTCAGATTGGTTGGATGGGTCTAACAAAGGACGGACACCCAGAAGACCACTGTTTGTCTTCTATTTGTGTCCTGTGTAAAAACAAAAGTCAACATTTACTTATTTTTTTTTAACATTTACTCTTTTTTTTAACTAAGTGATGTAACGTTTTTAAGTAATGTAAGATTAACCAAGTAGATTTGGTGCCTTAACCGAACCAAACTGCAATCATGTCACAACGTTAACTATTATCAAAGTTCCAATATGCTATTGCTGGTGCTATCGATCGTTATTGATTAGGGCCTCGTAAACTGAGGTTTTAGTTAGGCTCCCACTAGCCCATATATTTGGGACAGACGTATGATGGTAACTGCCTATTCTGAAGTCCGACAACAGTCAGAACAAGCGGCATGGAATAGACAAGGTAGAGATTAGATAAAAAGCTAGACAAAAGATCCAATTTCAGGAAAAGTACACTATTACCGTGCCTACTGGCAAGCAGTGAGTCTCCTTAAGACACTAATACCACATTTACATTATAACATTGGAGAGAATCCCATGTTAATAATTTACCGACATCAGAAGTGGGTTTCATTATCAGGGACAATTTTTGTTTGATTTTCCAGCACTTATGTATTGTGATGTTGACATGAATGATAACTACAGAAACGACTCATTACAGAAACCCTGTTAGGACATTAACATGGCATAAACCTAAAAAGAAGGAGAAAGTAATATCAAAGACAAGCTAACCAGACGTTTCTTTTGGGTATATTCATAATATACGTATATGTAAGGATGTTGTGAACAGCCAGAGAGTCAAACAAACTATTCTGGTTCGAGCATACATCTCCCTTAAGAATCTCAAACTGACAGCCAGACAATACACTGCCTTTGGCTCAATAGTTCCTAAATTAACAAACAAGCATTTCTCCTGAACTCTGTCATTCAAGAAAGGCTGAATTCCTATCAGTAAGACTATGGTAGCACTTCCTGCAGGCTGTGACTGCATAAGAATTGGCTCTCAAACAGCTTGGCTGGCGAAATGAAGGTTAGGAACTCAACACAGGCGTCCAAGTCTCAGGGTGCAGAGGAGGCACAAGGGAATGAGAAATTACAGAACAAGAGCAGTCTCCATCACTCCCCATTACGTTTCAGTGATGTTTAGATCAGATGACTGGGGAAGCACCTGAAGAAATGTCAAGGATTAATCTGAGTATGGGACCATCATGAGGCAGTCTGTGTTCACACTATGCGGTGACTTGTAAGACGTCCTTGTAGCTTCCATCAAGAGCAATAATCTAATTTAACGATTCCCCACAATGACATCCAAACTGCTGTAGATCATGTTTAACAGCTGGGAACACAGCTGAGTGAATTCTTTGGCTACCTTAGTCTGCCCAGATTTCGGAAAAATTTGAAAAATGACCATTTGGGCCATTTATCCCACTATCCATTTTGTAATGCTGGTTGTGTTCAGGGTCACACGGGGACTGAGTCCAATCATTCACTCAGCCAAAGGCACTGACTTTAAGGTTTTTTTAATGACTGCCACACGACACAGACACCAAGCCAACAGCACTCAGTGCTACATTTTTTAGAGCTGTTGTTTCTACATTTGGCACATTTAAAAGTTAGATGCTTTTCAATCTATCTCACTAAGACTGTTGTAAATGAAAGCAGTATACATACTATTATCTTGTTGTGTGCTTCCACATTGTTTTTCTTACCACATTAAGACTAATCAGATGATCAGATGCTTATTTCAAATTGAAAATTACAGAGACATGACATTCAATTTATGTAAACTGTGAGTGCAGTTCCAGGCTGAAAATCACTGCCTTCTCTTGTAGAAAGTCTGTTGTGCTTCCAGCCACAAAAGTGCTGCACCTGACAAATCTGATAAGTCATACTTCAACTTCACTGAAGAAGGTAAACGTTGGAGAGCACCAAGGAAAGTTAATGCCCCCTTTTTCATCAGGTGTTTCCATCATTTTATTAACTCCACCAGGTGTATCTCTGCTGAATCAGCAAAGTCTTCTGGGTTTCAGTAACACCAGGTGTTGGAATCAATATGGGAGATTAGCAGGTGGAAATGTACAAGTAGATCAAGGCATCTCGACCTTCTTACAATCCCTCTGAATACAGATAATGAAGGTGAATTGCTGTAGTAATTTTGGATAATAAGGTTATCAGTGTGCTCCTTTACAAAGACTGTTTTACAAGCTGTTTTAGAAAAGGAGCGATACAATGCCATAATGTTATATACTTACAATACAGGCATTAACAAACTATATGCTTTACTATTTACAAATGCAACTTCTGCAGATTAAGTGTTTGATCATTTCACTGGTGATTACAATGACTACAATCTGCAGATGCAAAATGTTTTGATCTTGTCACAATTGCTAAGTTTGAGATTCTTGTTGGGCTGGTAATAATTCAAAAAAATTGTATACTGGAACTGATACCTTGACTTTGATGCTTATGCCTAAACTATACTTTTTTGCTATACTAATGTTATTTTTATGTAATTTTTTAAAAAGCACATTATATCTGACATTGCAATACAAATCTGTATTTTCCAGATAGACTAGTGGGAGAAAGTGAAACCCAAGTTATTTTCTCTAGCTTCAGATAACAGATGTCCTCTTAACAACTGAAACGTAAGTTATTGCTTGATGCCAAAATTTACCGATTTTCCCTTAATGCCTAACATGGAAGCCATCTATCCAGACCAATCAACCGTGCCGTTCTGAACTGCCCTTCTGAAACCTTGCTGTCACCATCTTGTTACTTTGGAACCAGAAGTGATCTTATTTGGAGAAGCTGGGGAGAAGCATTGGGGTGGATATGAGTCCTACACTACGTCAGCCCACCTACAGCGGAAACCTAACTGCACCACAGGCCTGTCAATCAAACAGACACAGCCCCAAACACCACTTTTTGAGGCCGAGTATCTTGATGGAATTATTTTCAGATGGACGACCAGAAAACTAATAAGAAGAAGTAACTTTAGCGAATGCCAACATAATGACATGGAAAAAAGATGTTGACTTTGTATTTCATGAGAGAAATTGAATGGGAGTCTGTGGAACCAGAGCGTTTTTGGAGCAAAACCCTAGCGGCCCTCGGTTGGTATTGCAGTTTCAGGCACTTCCGCATTGGCCTCATTTTTTCAGACCCAGAAGTTACGTCCACCTTTATATACAGTCTATGATCGAGACGTGACAATAAACCGATGTTCCCTAAATGAAACCGCCTCCTGGTGACCTAATTGTAGCAAACGTTATGCATTCTACAACAAAAATGTTTTAATGTGGACGTAGCCTTGGTATCAAAAAATTCGAACCAAATGACGAGGCATGTTTTTAACATTCAGTCGGTGCCATAAAGGTATCAAAGTTCAGTAACCAGCCCAGATTCTTGTACCACCATCCACTGTAATCTGTATTCAGTGAATAATAATTACAAGTAATGAATAATCTACAGGGGATGTGATTGTGTGACACTCATGCCAGCAACTCTAACCCCTCATATTAAACCTAACATTTCATTCTGCAGGCATTTAGCTGACTGTCATATACAGACACTACTAAAGACAAGAAATCTAGGGATACGATTAATTCCTAGTCAAGAAATCGATAGCATGCCACAGAATATTAAGAGTCTGACAACAGATGTCCATAATAACTCTGGAATGAACAAGTAGCAATGCTGGTTAAACAAATCAGAGGTAGGAAGATTTCATTGTGTGCATTAAACAAATATGATCCACTGAAAATCTGCTCCTATCTGACAGGCTGCAATACATAAAAAGCTCTCTCATCTCTTTTTTTTTTTTTTTTTTTCCAGCCAGAGCCAATAACATCATGACTTATTACTCCCCCACTGGGGAGCTCAGTAGACCAGGCTGACCTTAAAGACTCACTCCAGTGATGAATATCTAAATTTCCTCCCCTCTGAGTTCCTCATATCCATCTCTTCTTCCCCTCTTCCACCTCAGCAGCTGCGTAATTTTCTCCTCTTCCCTCATTGCTTACTCATTGATGGCACTTGAAAACAAGATATCTTTTCTACCAGTGGCTTCCTCCTTTTGTTTTTCTGTCCCTGTACCTTTGCCTTGTACCGCCTTGTACCACCATGTCCCCTCCCCCTCCTCTCCCTCTCCTCATCTCCTCCTCAGTGAAGGACAGTCGAGGTTACAAAGCTGGGTGATAGCCTGCAGGCAGAACACGCTCTCACAGAGGAGAAGACGGAAATTTACTGTCGGGGGGCCTCTCTCACCAGTCATATAGTCACCGAGTCCTCAATACCTGTTTTTTTTACCTCCATGCATATATATGGACTTTCCGTTACCCTAAATCAAATGTCAAATTCCCTGACTAAAAATCGAAAAATGTCATGACCTGTATAGAACATAAAAACAGGCTGCCGTTGTGCTGAGCCAACCCGGTATCACGGCAAAACGTGAAATGGACACGCTCGTCCACTACACCAAAATATGAAATAGCAACCCTCTCTAAGCGTGAAAGTAACACGTTTTCCTCTAGTGGAGTAAAATGAAACCTACTGCATGCTTACAGCCATGGGTCCATGATTTACAGGGAGAAAAAAACATACAGCTAAAACCCATTGTTGGGGTTAGGGAAAAGAACATGGTTGGGGTCAGGAAATAATAAACACATGGTTGGGGTTACGACACAAAAACAACTCAACAAAACCATTGTCACCTCCTGGATTCTAACTTCATCGTCCCCCATGGTAGTTTGTAATGCCACCCCTCCTGCCTCTTAACACCGCGGAAAAATGTCTTTTGTTGCCTCTGTTGTGGGACCTTAGTCACATGACTTTTAAGTGTGTAAGTTTCACACTTTCAAAACATTTAACTTTCATGACTAGACAGCCCTAAGCCTGTCTATTTCATGCTTTGCTGTGAGAGCGGGTTGACTGAGCAAACAAGAAACAGCAACATTTCTGTTAAAAATGGGCTCGCACATGCCCCTCCATTTGCACCGATTTTGAAAGAAATTAAATAAATGTCTAAATACCGGTTGTAGAGGCAAATAATTTATCTAACAAGAATGGTAAATAGCTCGAAACCTAATAAGCCACATTTTTTTTATTTCCGTCAGTGACCACTGATGCTACCAAACATGCACATTAACTAACGAACTAAAATTATAGCTACATATAGGCAAAATATTACATTTTTATATTCCATAACTTGGCCCAGACAATGACCAAAATTTCCTAACTTTATCTGTCTGGAAAAGAGTTTTTAAAACACGTTTGTCTTTAAGCTATATGTTCACTGCTTGCTGGCTTTAATTTAATATCTTTGGACAGATATTATAGAAACATTTATCTTCTCATCTAACTCTCAGCTAGAAGGCAAATAAGCATGAATTGCCAAATTATTCCTTTAAGGCTGACGTTGTTGACTTGAGTGTCCCTTACTGGGAAAATGTGCGCACAAGTTAAGAAGGAGCTTTCAGCCTAAACATACCAGCCTGATTCTGGACAGACGGGCTCCTGGGAGCCCCAAGGACTCTGAGTCTAAGGCAGAGGGACAAATGGAAAGAGACAGAGGGGGGGCATCATGAGGGAAGAGGGAGGGCAGTTTAAAAATATGATGTAGAGTTTTGGTGCCTCTCCCAGAGGGAATAGAAGATTTAAACTGGGCCAGAGATGGACCACACACACACACACACACACACACACACACACACACACACACACACACACACACACACACACACACAGACACACACACACACACACACACACACACACACACACACACACACACACACACACACACACTTGCCGACACGCATGTACACCAAACTGTAAAGAATTTAACCACAGCAGAAATCAGTCTGGGTTACATGAAGACGACTTCGACAAGAAACTTGTGCAGAGAGTTTAGCCAGAAAAAGAGGGAGAGAAAGAGGCAGAGAGGCTCACCTGAGGAGGAGACAGTCACAGGAACAGATCATTAAACTGAACGTGAAGGGCAGCAACAGACAGTTTGGACTTTTTCTGTTTTGACAGGCAGAATATATCGACGGTTGCATCATTACATGGGTAGTTGTCATCATAACGCAACAGAGAGCAGCTGGTGTGAATTAACAGACATCTCTAGAATAAATAGCCCAATACAACCCAGTCTGCCCTTTTTAGGTGGTTAGTGAAGCTATGACGTCAGTTTAGTTAGTCAGAGACATCATTTCTAATAGTAATAACAAAGATGATGTCATGATGGTATCAGTGGCATTGACATGTTTAGGAAATATTTCTGCATATTTTTTCAAATCATAAGTCTCCCCTATTTCCTCTGCACTCACGTATTAAATATGGATTACATCAGATCATCTATCTATCGGTTTTTTTTTAAATATATTTCATTCCATCAAATGTCAGCAAATGGTAAAATCCAGCCAAAGATGACCAGCAGTTCAAACCTCAAAGACAGAACAGCAGAAAATATTTACATCCAAGAAGCAGACACGCGTGAATATTTAGCATTTAAGTATGATAATTGATTTTGAAAGGCTCTGCACACACCCACATGTGGCTGACAGTCAGGTTAAAGGTGACTGGTGCTGAAAGTTACATGAGGTCTCTGATGGACAAGCACTATTAGGAAGAGGGGCCTTATCACAGAAGATATTTCAAAATGTCACAGCAAAAAAAGCACAGGTGTAAATATTACGTTTAAAGATGGCTTTAATTCCATTTACCTGCTCGGTTGTCAGTGTCCCGGAGACGTCAGTAATATCATCAGTGCTATCATGTGCTTTCCCATGATGTGCTGTAAAACGACCTGTAACTCGTCTCGCAACAATAAGAGCAACAAAGCTGACAGAAAAGTGGAGAAGAGGTCGAGCACGGAGCGAACACACCCACACAGTCCTGAGAAGAGGCCTTGTTAGGCAGCCTGAGGGGAAACACCGGAGTGGGCGGACCACAGTTGTGCAGGGCCTTTTGCAATTATCAGAATTACTGTCAATTCATTTTCTGTCAGTTTGCTAATTGACCAATTTCATTTGTCACTTCTCTTTCTCTCAGTATTTTCTCTGCAGCTTACCTCTCTCTGCCTTTTACACCTCGCACAACCAATTCTTCGATGTCTTTACTTCACTTCTTTTTTTTATCAATTACTTTCTATCGCTTCTACTGTTTCTGCTCTTTTTCTTCATTCCCTTTCCATCCACTTCCTCTTTGTTCCAAATGACAGACTTCCCTTAGTACACTAACAAATAGTGCTCTTCTATGTCAGGTCTCTTACTGGTGTGGTGCGGTAACTTTGACAGGGTAGTGTTGTTTCAAACCGCACTGACTGGAAATAACCTCAGCATGTGGACACATGACCTGCCAAACTATCTGCAGCTTTAATTGTTTTACCCAGAAATCAACTTGTTTTTGTGCCCTCCGTTTAACACACTCAATAAACACGTATGACTTCTGTCCAAAAATAAACTTTTTGTGAGGTGTTCAGGAACAGATGCAGCTTCCCCAGATGCCTTAATTAAAAAATTATTTTTATCGGTTGTCCTGCCCCTTCCTCTACTGAGCCAAGATGGAAAAACATTTAGGGTGGAAAACCTGCGTTCCAAAATCCATATTATCATACTATTTAGTATGCCAAAAAAAGATTTTGTATATCCCAATACATAGTATGTTCAACGTAGTATGCCAAAAGTACCAGGATGTTCAGCTGCAACTATGTTCTGGCTGCTCTGACTCACGACCCTCAACGCAGCAGAAGAGACGTCACAATGACTGAGCCGCCAAGACAGTTGGAGGAGCTAATGCTCCGCCTGCAAAAGGAAGAAGGAGGAGAAGAAGAAGAGGCATTAAAAGGACGCATACACGTTCCAAATCGCATCCTTTTTGTTTTTACTACAAACATTGCGCTACGGATTGCGACAGATATGACCGAGAGGGTAAAAGTTCAAGACACATTTTGATGATTAATTAGTATGTCCGAATTGTATACATACTACATGCAACGGGGTCGGTAGGGTAGCTGCAGTACGTACTAAAAGTAAAAAGAAATAGTTGCCTATGCGATAAGGAATGTAAGGAAAGTGTCCAAGGTTTCACACTTCTTTTTTGGACCGCTTTGAGTGTGTCATCCTGGTACTTTTCGTGCACTGCTTGTGTCTGTACTTGACAGTGTGAACTCACTCAAAATAGTACACAAAGCCATTTGGAACACAGCATTCTTCTGTGTACTTGCTATGATTGCCGACTGCGTCTATCATTGTCTGTGTTGTCACCTCTTCCTCCTGTCCTCCCCACCCACACCTGCGTATTCTTCCTCTTGGGCAGCAGGTGAAGTGTGTGGGCTCCTCTCAGGAGAGAAGTCGCTGAACCGGTGGTTGTAAACCATTAGTCACAGCGTGAGACATTAACCTCCATCAGCATGTCTCACTTCTCTAATCTATGGGTGCTTTGTGTGTGTGTGTGTGTGTGTGTGTGTGTGTGTGTGTGCGTGTGCACAGCCGTTTGAAAACTAGATAAATATGACTCATTAAATTATGCTTGTCATACATAATAGTATGTGACAAGTTGTCAGAGAGTCTGTGAGGTGAGTGTTTATGTGTATAAACCAAAATAGGAATGCCACATTTCCCAGCATACCTTTCTATTTCTCTCGATCTCTCCCTCCAGTTTTTCTCTTTTCCACCCCGTTCTGGATGAATCACACTCGCCCAGTGCAGAGCGGTTAAGAGCATTTCAGCGGGACATTTTCTCCAAGACAGCCTCCAGGCTGTGCAACGTTAAACAAATCCTCCTATGTAATACATGTAGGAAACATGTAGTGTAACTTTCAAATTACACAGGGACCTATAAAGGACACCAGAAGGACACTTGAAAACAGGTCCATCACTTGGCCTTTAAGCAGTGAAAATACTTGTAAGGTGTATAGAAACCTGATTTCTGGGCTTGTATGTTAAAATTCACATAAGCACGTAATTATATTTGACAGCACATTTAATGATCAATATTTAAAGGATCACATGTTTTTTCATGAGGGTTTCGAGTTGTAAATGGTTATAAACATTCAGGATCGCCAAACTTATCCCACACTGAATTTAATTAGTTTGTGTGAAGGTGGAGATTCACTATCAGGCGCCCTTTGCTGAGTCTGATATGCAGTTGTAGAAGAAAGGAGAATCACAGTGCAAGCAAGAAACAAGAAAAAAGCAATAAAGAAGCAAGCGGTGGATCTGACTGAGAACCCGATGACACTAAGCACCGCCCACCTACAGTGGAAACCTGACTGCACCCCCGGCCTCTTAATCAAACCAGATATGCCCGCAACTATACTTCTTATTAAGGCCAAATATCGAGTTATTGATGAGTTATTTTCAGAAGGAACACCAGAATACTCATCATAAGGAGTGAATCTAACAAATGTCACCATATTGGCTAATTAAAACACATTATTCTTTTCGAAAATGATTAAGGTAAATAAAGTAAACTGTGTTAAGTATGTCGCATAATTTAGGTCAAATTACTTATTTGAACCCAAAGCATGATCTTTTCCTTCACCAAGTTCTATTGTTTTGGACAACTTCTGAGTTTTTCTGGAGACAAAGACAAAGAAACAAAACGGGTTCAGATGAGGAGAAAGAAACAGGAGGGCTATTGCAAGGAGTGGGGGATAAGAAGAAAAACAAACAGACATTGGGGAGAGAGAAATGGAGAGAGATGGGAGATGTTGGCAAGAGGAGAAAAAGCAATGAGGAGATGATGAAAATTAAAGGGGGGAGATGCAGAAGGAGGAGAAACAACCAAAACCAAAACACCAGACATAAATTTGGCAGGTGAGGACGAAGGAGGGACAGTGAAGTGGTTGGAGGAAGAGCGGGAGGGAGAGGGAGATGCTGGGAATGAGGTGAAAAGTGATAGTGGGAGTAGTGTGGAGCCAAAGGTTTGGAGGGAAATATGCAGGCAAAGAAGGAGATATTGGAGGAGGATATGGAGGAATAGAGCGGGTGAGGAGAAAACATTCCCCTTGTAAGGAGTCAAAAGAGGAATGATTGGAGGGGGCGGGGTTTCATCAGAGGAGGAAGAAGAAGGAAAGGATGTAAAAGTAACATAAAAAAAACTATGACAGCAGGATAAAGAAACTATTTAAAATTGTTACACTAGCTTTTATTTTGAAAGCTACGGAGCCGTTATATATGGATATTTACTTATCAATAATTACTTGAATGTCTAAAGGACGGATTTCTGTCTGCTGACTGCTTCCCGTTTACTAATAACAAGTTATTACTTTATCAGCAAAACCATTCAGGCATTGGCCAGAGCCAATAAAGGGATAAGTAAAGGGATGGTGGCCCGAAAGAGAACTGCTGTTTTGGGCAGTAATAAAGGTCAGAGACTCAGGAGGCCGACTGCTGTCTGACAGCAGGACGCACGGCAACCAATCAGACAGACAGGAAGGACTCTCTCTCTCTCTCTCTCTCCCGCTCTGTGGTGGACGAGTGGGCAGATGGAGAGAGAGACAGAGGGGGAATTATTGGGGCGTGTGTGTGTGTGTGTGTGTGTGTGTGTGTGTGTGTGTGTGTGTGTGTGTGTGTGATAGAAAGCTGATAATAACAGTTGATTTTCTATACTAAATGTAAAAACATAATTATGTGAACAAAAGACAGCTAATGGCTATGTAACCTAATAATTACCCTGAATGCTATTTTGAGTGCAAAGTCCTCCATAAGAGCGACGCTCCTTAAAGCACCACGGGGTTTTGGGACACATCACCCATAAACTACTGTAATTACTGCTTGTTACAGACTGCTTACATGCAGCTTTTTGGAGGAATTCAGAGTGTTGAGTCTAAACTTCCCAAGTGCAAATACTCACTTCTGAAAGAAATCAACACCATCAAAAGGTTTTTCTTTTTCATTTATGTAAGTTAAATTATAGTCTCTGCAAATGTCTATGATAATTCTGTTGGTGAAAATAATGAAAATTCATCTCCTTTCTAATTATTTTTGTCAAAGGTTGTTTTGTTTTGTTTTGTGTGGATGGAATAAAAAATATGTTTCAATGAAAGAGATCAGAGTCACCCGAACATGTCCTTGGTTGTCCTCGGTGGTGCAGAGCACTGGACACAGTTATCTGCTGGAAAACTGCTCTTCTACTTGTGTTTAAAGGACATTTTTAACTCTTAACATTTGCCAGCTGCTTACATTTTGTGAATTAACGATACTTAATTGCAGTGTTTAAAATACATTCAATTCTGAACTTGTTATGATAAAATAATAGACAACGCAGGTTCATTGTGTTGCCTTGGTCACAGTATCACAGTATGCAGCACTTGACAAATGAAACCTTTGAATTTTGCCCTTCAGTGGCGAAAGCCAGTGTGGTGACATCATCTGTGTTCAATCAAAAACTGTCTGTCACTTGTCACTATAAGTCACATCACCAGCGCTCCTCAGCATACTGACAATCAGGAGGGAGATTTTTTTTTTTTTTCTACTTTGACCGGTGCAACCTTGAAACACGTACTGCTTTGGATTCTTTGAGGTTTTAAAATATCTTTAACAGGTTTAAATTTAACCTCTTAAATCCTGCAGAACGTCGGCTAGGAACGCTGTAATGTTTACTACCGCGCTACATCCGAGAGGGTAATAATGTTTATTGTGACAGTTACAGTCACCAGGTGCTACTGATGGATGGATGAAGTCTTATTAAGCTTAAAGGTGTTTTTTTTTCCTATTTGATCCAAAAAAAAGATTTGAGGCTTTTAGGCTCAGACTGAGCAAACAGGGACATCTGGTGGTTTGTAAACGTTACAGCAACCTGCACAACTGGGACTGACACACTGCGATTACAAACACGACTGGTTCTAACACAGATTTTAAGTTTTCGTTTTGATCCAGAAGAGCTACATAATTATGATGTAACAAGTCATGGTGGAAAAAAAAAAACATTATTAGCCACCTATATTTAAGATTTTTTTGTTGACAGTATGAATACTTTCTAAGTGTCGTTGAGGTTCAGTGTTGATTATAGGCTTGAGTATTTTAACATTGTGGTTGATATTTATGTAACATATTATTTAGTCTAATGTCATGGGACTGGAGGAGGCCTTTCATTCAATTACCTTTTATTTTTTTATTATTGTAATATTTGGTAACAGGTGACAACATCTTGTGTATGTAGGCACATTTCTTAATTATTGTCTCCCTTCTTATCAGACTGAGGTACATGTCACACAGTTAAACGACAAAACTGTCAGACTAAATAAATAAATCTCGTTCTGAGGCATCAGTAGCGTTTGAAGCCTTACACAAACAAATCATTGGAAAGGATTTGCAATGCTTTTACATCTGTGTTATAGCAGGTGGCAAATAGTTTCAAGGAGCACAGTCCTGTGTGACAGGACACTCCTCCTGATAGCAATATTACTTTTATTTTTGTTCAGATTTTCTACAGAAATCACAGGAGTACTTTTTGTGAGTTCTTTTGGCTGAGATAATAGTGAAGTGGAAATCTGATACTCCAGAGAAAATAATTATTCGACCCACTGTATATTGAGTGTTACTTTATGTTTTAAAAAGTATTTCTTTGCTTTCATTAGACAGGAGAGGACATGAACTGGGATGGATGAGGTTCATGTTCAGGGTTTGTCACAGAGGCCACCAGGGGACCTTAAAAGCGGCTCCGCCAAATAAAACAAAATACAATTCTGCATGTGCTAATAGTTGGGCAATAATATTCCTGTCATCTTTGACCATAAGACAGAGAAAGAGTTCATTCTGGCGCCTAATTAATACGTTTTAATTTTGTGTCAAATACTACTTTAAATTTTTAAGTACACTATTTAATTCCCTCCTTTACTTTCACCAGTACTTGTATTTTTACATCTCAGTATTTCTACCTTTAGTTAAGGAAACAAACTGGATGCTTATTCCTTTAAATGGATGACAAATAAAAAAATGTAACCCTTTGAAAAACATACACCACATGATCCACAGATCATGTCCTTGGTCGCCATATCAACGGATGTGACAATAAGAAGATCTTACTATCCAGTTGATTTGGTATTTCACCTTATCCAGGTCAATCTCACTATACCTTGCATGTCCTCTGTCTTCTGTTGTCCTTCTACAGACCACATGTCTGTCACCTCCACCACCAGTGACCTCGCCAACCGTCTCCCACACTGCACTCGTGAAGACTGCTGTGAGAGTGTCTGCCTCGGAACAAACATAAGTGCGGTGAAGTCCCTGTGAAGGAGGCAATCAACAACCTGCTCAGTAAAATAAATGGAGAGTAGAGAAAGTCAGGGTCAAGGACGTGGACCAGAATATGGCTGTTCTAGTTTACAAGTCCTGGAGTGACCCATACAGGAGGCTGTACTCCATCCAACAATTCAATTACAAAGTGCCCAGAAGGTAAAGTACTCTCACAAGTTATCAAATCTCAGCTTGATCTTAAACACGATGTCGCAGGAACTCCTTGTATCCTTTCATTGTTACAGACACATCTGATGTGATGGGGATCTCTACGACTGATCTGTCTTTTTTTTTTGTCTCCTTATTAATTTGACTATCAGTGAAGAAATTGTTAAGCTTGTTTACAGCCTTTCAATAATTGGCCCCTCTGTCTCAGCGCAGCCATGACGTCATGCTGGGTTGACGGTGTGGTCCTGCTCAGTGCTGTCCTGTGCTTTATCAAACGTTTCAATAATTATTAGCATACAGTAAACCCAGTGTCCCAATTCAGTTTGAAATGGGTGCCAGTTGGAATTAAGTATATCTAAATGTAAACTGGAAGAAATAATTTCTTGAAATTATGACCCACTGCGACCAACCAAAAATAATCTGGATAAACGTCATTACCCAGAGAGCACTACACAATGTCCACCTCTCCTCATTATTGCCAACCTGCAAACTGTCTGTCGGCAGCTCCTCTAAGTAACATTACATACACCTTACAAATTGTTTGTCTGGCTCAAAGAAGAACAAGAACAGAGTTAGTTCAAATCCTGCCCAACCAAATATGAAATGCAGGCCGGGAGCAGCAGGGTCAGGTTAGTGTCTAACAGCAAAGAACCTGTTGATGTAAGTATGAACAAAACGTGTCTACTATTCTGTTTCACCCCAGTCTAGCCCTCTGTGTGCTGTTTGTGTTTTTGTTGTTGTTTTTTGTTGACACAGACCAGCAAGGACATTTTAATGGTTAAATGCTTCCACAACAATGTGCATTTGTTTGGCAAAAAAAAAAAAGAAAAAAAAAAAGTCAACATTGTCCATTTATTTACCGGCGTTTCTAAAGCGCTCATCACGATCTCGTCATCATGCAGTTTGATTATCGGAAAGGTAGTCGGGACATTTCTAACTCGACCTCGATGGTTCTCTTTGTTCTCTGTCGCCATCTTGTGGACATTGACATTAGCACCGCTTCGGCGCGCTCGTTCAGTTTGGATCCAGCCGGCTGCCGTAGAGAAGAGCGAGCGTAACCCTGGCAACGGGCAGAGTTTAATTCAGTGATTAGCTGCAGGATTCTTCTGCAGCAGTTTGCATGACTCGTGAAGGAAAAACAAACATTAGATTCAAAGCTTTACCGACCGAAACCGAGATGGCTGCAAGCAACCCGTCCGTGTTCCTCCTCACGGTGAACGGACAAATCGAGGGCGCGAACGTGAGCGGCGCTTCTTTGTTTGAGCCTTGCAGCTAATCTCAGCTAGCATTAGCAACGCCCGAGTGATGTTCTCATGTGTGTTTCTTTTCTTTAATGTATAAAAGTGATTTTTATTTTTGGTTTTTTATTTTGTTGCGTTTCAGTTTCCGGAGTATGACAACTTGTACTGCAAATATTGTTTCGTCTACGGCCACGACTGGGCTCCCACCACGGTGAGGAGCAGGGTTGTGTGGTTGTCACCTGACCTGTCTGTCTGTCTGTCTGTCTAACCGTCTGTCTGACTGTCTGTCTGTCTGTCTAACCGTCTATCTAACTGTCTGTCTGTCTGTCTGTCTGACTGACTGTCTGTCTGACTGTCTAACCGTCTATCTAACTGTCTGTCTGTCTGTCTGTCTGACTGTCTGTCTGTCTGTCTAACCGTCTGTCTGACTGTCTGTCTGTCTAACCGTCTGTCTGACTGTCTGTCTGACTGACTGTCTGTCTGTCTGTCTAACTGACTGTCTGTCTGTCTGACTGTCTGTCTGTCTATCTAACTGCCTGTCTGTCTGTCTATCTAACTGTCTGTCTGTCTGTCTATCTGACTGTCTGTCTGACTGTCTGTCTGACTGACTGACTGTCTGTCTGTCTGACTGACTGACTGTCTGTCTGTCTGTCTGACTGTCTGTCTGTCTATCTAACTGCCTGTCTGTCTGTCTATCTAACTGTCTGTCTGACTGTCTGTCTGTCTGACTGACTGTCTGTCTGTCTAACCGTCTGTCTGTCTGTCTATCTAACTGTCTGTCTGTCTGTCTATCTAACTGTCTGTCTGTCTGACTGTCTGTCTGACTGTCTTGTCTGACTGTCTGTCTCCCTGACTGTCTCCCTGTCTGTCTCCCTGACTGTCTCCCTGTCTGTCTGACTGTCTGTCTGTCTGTCTCCCTGTCTGTCTGTCTGACTGACCGTCTGTCTGTCTGTCTGTCTGTCTGTCTGACCGTCTGTCTGTCTGTCTGTCTGTCTGTCTGACCGTCTGTCTGTCTCCAGGGGCTGGAGGAAGGCATCACTCAAATCACCTGTAAGAGCAGTCAGTCTTCACACAAGTTAATATGGAACTTCCCTTTGGAAACAACATTTAAGAGCACAAATCCATCTGGATGTGAGGACAACATGCACACACACACTTTACAGCACCACAATCTTTAAACGCCTCCGGGACAAAATATCGGGCAACTTTTATAAATTATACATCAAACTTTAGAAGTTTAAACGATATATAAAACGGTTTTGTTCATTTTCCAGGGCCTCAGCTTGTGGTGAGCGTGTACGGTCCTGATGTGTTTGGCAACGATGTTGTCAGGGGATACGGAGCAACACACATCCCCTTCACACCTGGAAAGTCAGTGTTATTTCTTCTTCTTTTTATTTTCCTTAAAAAATAATTTAAAAAAAACTACAGAAGTTAACATTTGAGCGGACTTGTGCTTCCAAAAATAATGTTTGTTTTTATTCCCCAGACACACAAGAACCATCCCCATGTTTGTTCCTGAGCCAACGTGGAGACTCCAGAAGTTCACAGGGTGGGAATAGTGTGTGTGTGTGTGTGTGTGTGTGTGTGTGTGGACATCAGGAGCCGTTATCACGGAAAGACACACAGTTCAAGGTTCATCTCTACTTGGGACAACACAAGAGGCTGATAGAGATTCAATGCTGCATATTTGCAAAACATTAATAGCACACAGTTGTCGGGGCACACGCGGGAATATTACATATTTTCTTGATTTGTGCGGTGAAGAAGTAAGTTCAACCCCGGCAGCAACGTGACATTAAAAATGAGCTTTTCTTCTCATCCGGCCGCAGGTTTACCTCGATGAACTCTTTGTTTGGGCCTTAACTGACCTGTCAGGAATCATAAGGCAGGACATGAATTGACATTTGGATGATCAGCTGATAATTACAGAGCTTGATAAACACTCAACAACCGTGGCCTCTCGGCAACAAACAGACGATCTGAAAATGAAGTTAATTGATGTCCACAAAGCAGGCAAATGTTATTAAAAGTGAAAAGTGTCCGTTTGCTATAACAGGACAATGATCCAAAGAAGAATCCCCATAAAATACTTGCAGAACCACAAGTTTCAAACAGTTCCCCGACTTGATGATCGCTGAAGGCCTGCGAGTAGAAATACGCTTGTACAAGGCCAGCTTCAAAACAAAGAGTGGGTGAAAATTCCCAAACCTTTGCTGAGGTCATGAAAGAAACGTGCATTACATTTTAAATAAGGTTTCATTTTTAATATTTGTCTTTCCCATTCAAAAATCAACAAAATATCCAATCGGCCCGGAGACTGTAGCTGAAGGCGATGCTCTTTCCTGCTCGTGCGCTCAGCCAAGTTGTACTTTTCTTTTTCTTCGCAGCATCGCTTTCTGTGTGCCAGATGACTGGTTGAATACTTTTTTAATGTCAGGACAAGCTCGCCTTTAAAAAAAAACCAATCAGTAGCACGATACTAACAAAACGATGTGAAAAGTGTGATAAGTGAAAACGTATTAACCTCGTGTGTAGAAACCGTACAACGTTCCATCTACTGTACAGAGTACTTGAGGACAACAGCTGAATTGTCCCCGTCTCCGTGTCGTTATTAACGCGGTTCTCTTCTCTCGTTCAGCTGGCTGTTGGGACGGCGGCCCGAGTACACGGACCCTAAAGTGGTGGCGCAGGGTGAAGGCAGAGAAGGTCTGTGCCGCATCCCCGTCTGTAATTCTTTAATGCCATAAAAGTAGCGCGTCAGCAGCTTTCACCTCAACACAGAAACGCATGTCCCACGGGAAATTGTGTCTCCACTCTTTTGGACATTCATTTGTTTGTCAGTGCGTTTTTCCATTGTCTGATCTTTTTCAGCGCCGTGTTTAAAACGTGAATGTTTGTGTTGCAGTGACGAGGGTTTGTTCCCAAGGCTTCGTCACCGTCTCCTTTCACATCCTGACTAAAGACATGAGGAAGATGGGCTACGACACGGGACCGTCCAGCCCCGAGAACGTCCCGTCTGCAACGTCCGGCTGGTCGACGGAGGAGCAACCATAAAACACGTAAAAACATAGAGAGACATCTAATTGGTGTCCCCGATGTTCTGCCCTGAAGGACATTTGGTGTCTGTCAAAACACACACACACACACACACACACACACACACACACACACACACACACAACACTCGCATTCAATATAATGATTTGTTTACTTCTTCTAGAATTACTGCAATGCAGCGTCTGGAAGTGAAATTACAAAAAAAAAAAAAGGATATTTTGTATTGTCAAGAATTTATAAAATTTTACTATATTTTTTACTTTTTAAAATAATATAAACTTCACCTTAAATGCGCGTGTTTAAATGTATTTTGTTTATAAAGTGTGTTGTTTAACACGGATCGCCTCAGTTGTTTCGACTTGAATCGAACACATTCTCCACCCAGAGTCTCGCATGAAAATGTCATAGTTTGCAACTAATGTTTGGCCATTCGGCTCAAAAATAAATCCAACAGAGGCGGCCGAGTTACAGAGCTGAAGTGATACACATTTTATTTTGAACCAATGCAGCTACAGTTGTCGTCATCCAACAGGGTGCGGCCTGCTGCGTTCGTTTGTTTAGATGCCGTTAAAATACCACAATGACTTTTCCTACAAAAACCCATTACACAGAATAATAAGGTATACAGAAGAAAAGTATGTTACAATAGTACAAATGATAAATTATATTATACAGTTATAATGCCAACGGTTTGAGCACAGATCCAAAAAAAAAAAAAAAAAAAAAAAGCAGCCTGCTCCCAGTACTATGCGAAGGGTAACTAGACGGACGTGAAAAAGAATAAAGGAGGCTGTTTGTGCATATAAAGACAGACAGCCTGTAAAGTCAGTTAGTCCTCTTGATAAAAAGCATAGTGAATACATAATGTAACACGGAGGAGCTTCGCTACACACAGGCCACATTTTCACTGCACCGTCGCCACGACTGAACCTGCTGCCAGGGATCAAGAACAAGTGTTCAACTGCAGCGTCACCTGACTGTTCGGGAGTGCTTTCTTTTCCTTTTTTTTTTGTATTTATTTATTTTTTTCCTCAATGCATTATTAAACTTTTCCACAATCGCTGGAGTCAAGTTTAAGGTCAGGCCGCAGTGAAATAAAGGCCGGTGAGAAAGTAACATGTCTTATCTGGAATATCATGGTAGCATTTCAATAAACGAGACTTTATTAGCAAATCTAACTTCGCAAAACACATCGAGCGTTAAGTCTTCTTATTGTTTTCCTACTCCCAATTTTTGCATATAGTTATTTGAGATTAAAAATGTTTGCTGGTCTGCAAGGAAGTGTCACATCCATTCATTCGGGACCACCCCACCCCCACCCCGCAAGCATAGAAATCACCACCACCCTCAGCATTATCATCAAAATCATACACACGGTTGGAGCTGTCCCTCCTTTTGCCTGAGAGAAATGAAGGTCCGCTTTCAAGAAATATCCACGGTCCTGCGGTGTAGCTATCATACCACGGCAGACCATGAGGGGGCGCCAACCCACACCAAAAGAGGGAGACACAAAAACAAAGAAAAAAAACAGAAGAAGCCTTCCACAGTAACAACATCGGCAGTTCGATTGACGGAACTGAAGAGACGACAGTGAATTAGAGAAGAAGGGTCGATACACCCGGTGCATTTCATTTCATCAACCCCGCCGTCCTCATCCAATAACAGACAGAAACGCTCAGCCGGCCGTCAGTAACACTTTCTCTCCGGGTAAAAATGTAAAATGGCTCTGAAATATAAAACAATTTAATAGTGGAGTCGGAGAGACGATCCATAAACGGAAAACAAAAAATGTCAGTGAAGGGTGACCCTAACGTCCAAAGCACTCCGAGAACGGCGTCCTCAGAAATCGCAGTCGCTACGACTTTGGTAACAGTTGTGCTTCTAAGAGAAGAGAACCACGGAGCCGACCCGGAGGGCGGAAAAAACAAAAAAAACACGTGTGACAGGAAACAGACAAAAGAGAAAACCAAAATGACATGTGGCTTAGCTACACAGCTCTGAAACTCAAAAAGAAAAACAAAGGCTTGGCTATGGGTTTACGTCTAACAAGTAAATAACATCAAAAAGTAACCAACAAAATAAACAACCGTTTGTTTACGTGACATGACTCGCTGCTGTTTGCTGCGGGATTCCCTGTGCTATCAATAGACTGGAACACACACCGTTCGAGAATATGTGTGTGTGTGTGTGTGTGTGTGTGTCCACTTGGTAATGTTCTTGTACATAGATTAGCTACGGCAAATCCAGTCGGAGGTAAACTCGCTTCACGATGCTGAGCGGCGGACATGCCCTTTGAACCTAGAGCTTTCTTCGCAACCTTGTCACCATGGTAACACTTCTTGATATATGGTTGCCCTCTCTCTCTCTCTCTCTCACACACACACACACACACACACACACACACACACACACACACACACACACACACACACACACACACACACACACACTCTTAAGGCTGCTGATGTTTAAATTGCCCCTTTGCTTTGAGTTGCACTTCAGAAACTAACTTGAGCAAATTCTAAGTCAGTTTCTACTTAGCTGAGTGAGAAATGGAATAACTTGCTCATTAAAGTACACTTGGAAGCTAAACGTATCTGTCATTCAAACTTCTCTCACACACACACACACACACACACACACACACACACACACACACACACACACCCCTCCCTCATCCCTTTGACCCTGGAAACAAACTTTAAAGAAATACACCTGTCCCGTGACGCCTCACTGCATCCTTGTGTTCAGACAGCAAAATACTGATGCCATCGCAGTTCATGTCCTCTCTGAACAAACACTGGGGGAGGGGGGGACTCAGTGGCAAATACATCAACATCTGGCTGTTAGTATCCGAGCAATAACAGTTCACCTGCATATGAGCACACAAACAGAAAAAAAAAAGAAAAGAAAACTGCGTTTACTCGTCTTTTCAACCCTTGCTTTTAAAAAAAAGAGGTGTTCATCTCCTCTGAGAAGTGTTTGTTGTTATTTCTGTGACACGTAGAGGTCAAAGTTTGTGTGGAGGGTCCGAAAAAAGGTCCAAGGTGAGGGGAAGTGACCAGACGAGAGTTGTGACTGAGCGGTACCGAGGGCCGAGGCGGTGTGTGTCGTCTCAGGTCGTCTCAGGTCGTCTCAGGTCGTCTCGGCGGCGAGACTTCCTCCCTAAACTAAGGTGTAACGGTGAGCCCAACAGTTGCAGAAAGAAAAGAGAGAGAGAGAGAGAGAAAAAAAAAAAGAGAAAAGCAAACAATTGTGCAAAATTCCTGCTTTGTAACACACACACATACAAACAGTATAAACACATCTGACCATCTCTCATCCTTACTCCAGTGTGTGGAAGTAAAACGCACTGGAATATACACAGTGTAAAAGTACTGAGATGTGCACACACACGCGCACGCACACACACACACACACATACACACACACACACACACACATAAACAGACACCAGCTGACAGGGCTTATAAAAGATTAGCTCTAGTGAAGAGATAAGATCCTGGCATTAGTACAGTCAGACTCTCCTGTCACTCCACCACAGAAGAGGAAAGGAGGAGTCCTCAGGGGAGAAGTGGGAGGGGACGAGGCGAGTGAGTGAGGGGAGGACAGGGAGGACAGGGAGGACAGGGAGGAGATGCTCGGTCCCGTCCTGCCTCTGTGGAAAAACTGTAAACACCACTGCTACTCTGAAAGTCTGTGGACGGACAGATGAAACTCTTTGTGGTCATCGTCGTCAGATCAGAATGGAACGCACAGGACGAGGCAGCTTGTAGCTTCGAAAGAAAGCGGAAGGAAGGAAGGAGGAAGGAACCAGGGAGTCGGAGAAGACCGGGCTGGGACCTGACTAGGAGTTGGTTACGAATGGATAAATGGGAGAAGAAATCTCCTTGTTCATTTGAAGCTTCTTAAGGAGCCAAAGTTGAGGACAGAGGCGGGGTCGCTCCGGGCCGAGCTGTCCCGCAGCCGTCCTCTCACAAGAGGAAGGGGTTGGTGGTTCCGGCGGGCTGCGAGCCGACCTGCGGGGGCATGCTCATCAGCGGCTGGGGCACGGACATGGAGGCTGGGCTCCCCGCGCCCGACCCCACCCCTCCCGCGGCGCCGACCCCCATGCCGGGCATCGCGTGGCCAACGGGCGCCATCCCGGCCAGGGGGACCATGGCGATCGGCTGAGCGGGCACGGAGGAGAGGGCGACGGGCTCCGCCATGCCGCCGAAGCCGGGGGGCATCGGGCTGACGCGCATCTGGTTGAGGGTGGGGGGCGCCGGCTGGCTCACTTGGAAGGGGTTGGCGTGGGGCGCCGCGGCTGGAGCAGAGCCTCCTGAAGAAAGACAAGTTCAGGACAAAGGAAGACGTCACATGTTACTGCGGAGGATCAGTACGAGTGGCTGACGCTGATGAACGTGATGAAGTGGACTTCGGTAGATTTAACTGGAGCCTGCTGGAGGCGCGCGCATCACTTATTACGAGTGCGCTGGTGTCGTCTTCAGCAGAGACTTTGGTGCGATTCATGTCGCGAACCGCCGAGTTTACGCCAGTGTAGACGGGACAGAGTCAACGATTCACCATAAAACCATCTGGGACGGCCGGTGTGCAGCTCCACGTTTCTCTTCGTTTACCGACTACATTTATTCCGTCTGTGATCGAAGCAGTACAAATTAGCCAACGTGTTGAGCGCCTCGAGAAGTCTCGTCTGACGTCGACATGCGAGGAACACTCGAAGAATGGAGCACAGAGCCGGGGGAAGACGTCGCCCTCACGAGGGATTATCATCAGTTACAACTCTTGATCCCCGTCAGCACCCGAGTTACAGACGGTTTTGGGAGACGTGCCTTTTCTATTTCGCCGTGGACCTGAGCAGAGAGAGCGCGTGGAAGTTCGTGCCAACGGGGGACGCTTAAAACGCTTCAGAAAACCCACGGCGGAGAAGCGATGAGCTGGTCGGGGTGTTTTAAGAGGTGACGGTCCCGTTTCAAGAGGGGCGGAGCGTCACCGTCCCGAGACCGAAAAAGCATCCGGTCAGGAGCTCGACCGGGCGGGTTTTCGTCGGCGTTCTCCGGGTTGTGCATCGTTAAAACGTTCCCGAGCGTCAGACTGTCAACAATCGAGTTCTACGGCGACGTTCTGAGGAAAACATTCCGCTCAACAACTTCGACCGAGGCGCGACGGTACTTCGGCTTCTCCAGCGTGACAATGCGCTCGCTCGCTCAGCGTTGAGTTTGTCGCCCCGCCGCCTCTACTCGCCAAGTTAGGCACCCTGACACATAAAATGTGACACGTCCTCTTCCAGCTCAGGTCTCGGGTCCATTTTTATGTTGAAAAAACCGTGTCTGCCTCAGGTGCTGCTTTTGATAAAACGACTGAAGTTGGAATATTTAATCGTGAATTAAGATGTAATGATATGTACGAGGACGATCGCTTCCCCCGGGTCTGTACGTTTAACAGCGCTGCGCAGTCTTCATGCCCAACAGGGAGCCGTCTTTCAACTTATTCATCCATCCTCATAAAAAATGTTTTTTTAAAAAACACATTTTCTTCACCCGTCTCTTTTTCCATCACGTAATTACATTTTTTTTTTTTATTTAAATACAGACGCTTAAAGGACGGAAAATACCGACCGCATGTTGAGAATCATATTTCAGCATATTTTCTCTCTGCGTTCCCACCTGTTGAGGCCAAGAATGGGTTGACGACGGGTGCCGGCTGGGCTGGTTTGGTCACCAGAGAGTCCAGATTGACCAGAGCAGCGTTGGGACCCAGGAAGGACTCCGGAGTCTTCCTGGTTGGGTTTGTGGTGCCAGAAGCCATCGAGGTGGGCAGCGGGTCGAAGAGGTCCAGGCTGCTGCTGCTCGCCAGACTGACTTGGGAGGGGAGAGAGGACGCGATGCCCCCATCACCTGAAGAACCGGACGAGAAGCAGTGGTTGTACTTCACTGGTCAGAGACCTTTTCTTTGGGTGTGTGTGTGGGGGGGTGGGGGGTAAAACCCTAAATTTACGGGACTCGGGGGGGATGTAAATAATTACGTGCGCCAATAACACGCAAGAGCCATATTTTGAGTTAAAAAGGGTTGATGCATGTCTTGTCCATTCTTGGATATTCTAGTACACACTAATCTGTGGCCCGTGTGCACCGGAGCATCCACATCCACATCCACTGTCAAATAACACTGACTTGATGCTATTATGAGAGGACGTCAGAGGCAGACAGCCTGGCTGGTTGTTGCGGCAGCAGGCAGACGGCAGTGGAGACATTCAATAATGCACACACACACACACACACACACACACACACAAATGTCAAAACTGTTGTCACAGAACAGAACTGAGATGTAGCGTCATAATGAGACCGAGCGTATTAACGCCCCATAAATATTGTCGATTTTGGCCGAAGCTGATTCAAACAGTAGCTTCTGTTCGTCTTAACTTCACTGAAGTCCTCTACAGGTCCTTCTCACCTCGTCCTTGACTGTGTCAGTGTTTTGTTTGTGTTGAGCGAGAGTTAAAGCCACCAATGTCACCCTCCCACACACAGAGACCTGAGCCAAACTATTCACTGGAACCCTCTCAGACACCAATCTCCATGGAGATGCAAAATATTGTCTGATGCAAAGTATCAGAATTAAATCCATTCGCAAGAATCGCAGCAGATCCGAGAAGGCTGCCATGAACTGGATGGCCCAGGTCCAATGATATATCTGGCAACGCACACATAAAAGCTGCATCGATTTACACCACAGTGATGCGAGACCAGACCTGAGCAAACAGCTGTTTTTCCACCATCAAATACAATTAATGCAGAATTCGATTGCAATTCCAAGTGTAAAGTCATCAGCTTAACAAAATGACTCGAGGTTTGAACGGTCTTTGCTCAGATCTGACGGTTATTTACATACAAAAGACAAGACACGTGTGTGTGTGTGTGTGTGTGTGTGTGTGTGTGTGTGTGTGTGTGTGTGTGTGTGTGTGTCTGCAGAAACACTGTCAGCAGACAGGCATCTTTTTTCACACACTGAGGGAAAACAACACAGACTCCGTGTCATTAGAGACAAAGACAGGGTGAGTACCAGTGGGGACAGAGGAGGAAGAGCGCAGGCTGTCAAACTCTGAGAAGTCTTCTTTGGACGTACCGTTGGACGCAGTGAACAGGTCAAAGCTACCTGAAAGGAGACAATGCATACGTACACACGCACAGATGGAAATGATCCACGGAGAGGACACAAAATTCCCAAACACGCAGCACGTACACACAAACGCACACAGACAAATGGAAACAGACAACGCAAGTGTGAATGAGTATGGATACTTTGGTAACTGAAAGCATGCAGATGGGCTTCAGTGCTTGTTGTTATGTACTGTTTGAGCACTGCTGAGTTTAAGAATAAAAGTCTTCAAATCAATAGCCAGCCATGAATAGATTTTTTTTTTTTTTCAAGCCTGAAAACTGAGGAAACTTTGAAAGATCAACTAAGTGGTGAGTTTATAAGCTCTGTGGTGGATGGAGCTGGAGACCACAACCAATGCTTTGGCCTGATGGTCACCTGTGTTGGAAGTCTTGGGGCGGGCAGCCGCAGAGCTCCAGGGGTCCGAGGCAGGAGTGGAGTTTGACGCCCAGGGATCATTGCTCTTCATGGGTGGGACAGAAGGGGGAGCGCCCCATGGGTCCACTGGGGCTGCTGGTTTGGGGGCAGAACCTGCGGGGAGAGGTTAGGTGCTGGGTGGGTGAAGGGTGGCGGTAACCTCAAAGGGAGAAAATGGCTGAAATCAGGAAATACAGCAGTAAATGTCTTGTGTTTGACCCCCCGATTACGAAAGATCCCAGTCTGCAGTCTTGTTGGAACAACAGAAACCTGAAACTAAGAAACACCAAAGTGCATCAAATCTTTATCAGATAAAAGTTTACTTTTAGTTTATCTCTGTCCTAGGACCACTACCTCTCTTTCAATAGCCCACATCTCAGTAGAGTATCACATAAATAACTCCAAAGCCGCCCTCTCTGCATCGCCAATCCTCCACACTCCTTTTCTTTCTCAACACCCCCCCCCACACACACACACACACACACACACCTCCCCCTGCTCTGCAGTAATGCTGCTGGACCAGTGAAGCAGCATTCCTCTTTAACAAAGAGTCACAGTACTACAAGCTGCAGGTGGATGCCTTTCTCTCTCTCTCTCTCTCACACACACACACACACACACACACACACACACACACACACACAGACAGAGAGAGAGAGAGAGTGTGTAAACTGAGCCTTTACTTAACTACTTACAGTGTCTGAATATCTTATGACGTGACCGTTTAAAGTCAGTGTTTGTGTGTACATGTGTGTATGGTATGTGTGTGTACGTGTACGTGTGCGTGTGTGTGTGTGTGTGTGTGTGTGTGTACCATAAGGCTGCCATGGGTCTGCTGAGGCAGCGGCGGCTCCAGCTCCGGCTCCGGCTCCAGCCCTGGCCCTGCCTCCAGCCCCGGCGCCCCAGGGGTCGGCACTGGCACCGGGTTCAGGAACATCCATCAGATCCATCAAAGACGACTGTGGCTACAAAGAAATGGAGAACGTGGGTTAAAAAAAAAAGGCCACACGACAGGAGACCGGATAAAAGATCATTTGAAGCGTGCGGACAAAGGATGAAATATAAAAATGGGACGAGTGAAGATACCGAGGGACTAGATGAGGAAAAATGTAGGAAGGACTAGATTTGAGGCCATCATCCTCTACAGCACAAACATAGTGATGCGCGCCAAGTCATTATGTATTGAGAAAAACATGAGCCAAAGTCATGCAAGTGAACTTCTTCCAGGCTTCAACTCTGCGCGCCCTCAAACTGCAGTCGGCCAGCTCATTCAGGCAGAATAATGACGAGTGAACTAGGAAGTCTGCTGCAAGTTAGTGGCGTCATTACTGCTACTGAAGGGGCAGACAGGGTGAGGCAGAACGAGAGGATAGGGAAGAGACCAGACTATTTCGGGAGCGGCTTTGTGATAATGGAATAACTGAGTCACCCCAGTCTGCACCTTTGTGTGCTTTTTACCTCTTTCTTCTTCTTCGCCAGCTTTGCCGAGCCTGGACCTTCTTTTTTACTCTCCTCCAGGGCCATCTGTAGTCGCAGGTCGTCCCCTCGGCGTATGCGCTCCTCCTTAAACACAAACGACACAATTAGCATGAGCGGCACGTGGGCAACTTCTCCCACTTCTCCTTCAAATGTTGACAGCTGAGCATTCGCTGTTGCTGGAGGGCACGCCATTTGCAGAAAGAGGAGCCAAATCGCACACACACTTTTTAAACTCCATCTTCATTTTCTATTCACCCAAAAACATGTTGCTGCTCAATTTCAGGTGTCTTTTCAGGGAACGAGCTCACTCTCAGAAAAGAAATGACACGCATGGATCCCATGCTTTGCCATGATAGCACGTGTGTGTGTGCGCGTGTGTGTGTGTGTGTGTGTGTGTACCTGCTCTGCAGCTTCTCTGCTCATGGCCAGGGCCAGCTGCAGCTGCAGCTCCTCCTCTCCGCTGGTCTGAGGTCTGGCCTGCTCCAGCTCTGAACCCGCGTTGGGCGACGTGGCTGACGAAGACACGTTCAACATGTTTGTTAACATCGCCGCCACACAGTGCACAAACCAGCGTGTGCGATGTCGCAGGCTGTGAACACGCTTTCTGCGCTGCGGAGCTGTTCGGACTCAGAAGGCAGCTCGCATCCATTTACTCCTGCATTCATACTGCAGAGCAAATACAGCGTGTTCGTGTGAAGGTGTGCGATTACATGTCGTCAGTGAGACTCTGAGTTACAAGTCCGTTCAGTATATTGGATTAAGTCGGGCCATGTGGCAGCAGCAAACACGCAGGCACTGCATGTGGTGAAGAACACACACACACACACACACACACACACACACACACACACACACACACACACACACACACACACACACACACACACACACACACACACACACCATCTGGCAGGGGGAAGGCATCACGACATGAAAAGACATTCAATTACCTTGTCCTTTTTTAATTCAAAGTGTGACTGTGTGTTAGGAAATAGTAACTTTTGTTTCCATGATGAGAAGAATCATTTTTGACTTCTCTCTGTCGGACGTCACTCTTTCATTTCTGTGTGAATGTTGTGGGTGTACAAAGGTGTTTTTACACTAAACCCTTTTTCTTCTGCTTAAATGTGATGTGCAAATTGTGCCCGGGCAGCAATCGTTCATGCTGTTCGTGTTCTTCAGCCTAAATAACAAACATGGTCTCTCTCCTTCGGTCCACCTCCTTTCTTCTCTCTCTTTGCTCCAAACTAAACCAGTCATGACTTGCTCTGCTGTAGATATGATCTCCCAAACACACACACACACACACACACACACACACACACACACACACACACACACACACACACACACACACACATGCGCACGCACGCACACATAGCAGCAAGAGAAACTCACATAAATATTTTTGTTTTTTTTAAGAAAACTGGCACAACGATGACGTGAGGAAAGACTGATGGTTAGTTTCACTATCAAACAACTAACTCTGAAACTTCATGCTTTGACTAACATCCTCCTGCCATGGGAAGACATCTTAGCAATACACGTCACATCAGCAGGTTTTCTATAAACATACAGTCTAATGTTTCCATCATGAGGACATGACACAAATACAGACATTTCCTTTATTGACGAAAAAGCTTCAACTTCTTTTAGAGGCTTAAATAAAACAAATGATTCTAAATAAAAATAAAAAGAATTGAATACCTCAGTAAATTAAAAACATGTGCTTATGTGTCAAATAAGAAGCAACATTACAGCCTAACTTCTGCAATTCTCCTCAGTACACGTGTGGACAGTTGTTGGCATGAGCAGTAGGTTTCTCCGAGCATCTTGGAGAACTTCATTCGTCTTGTGGATTTAGTCCGTCTCAGTTGTGTTCATGTAATCCCAGACTCGCTGGCTGCGTAATGTTGAGATCAGGGCTCAGTGGGGTGCAGACCATCTGCCGCGGGACTCAACATACTCCTTTATTTCTTTGTCTGTATAGAATGAGCGATCAGATGCCGCACTAATGTTCAGTGCGATGGATAAGAATCGCAACTTTATATTTGTACATTTTCTTAATAAATAATTTGCTCCTTCTGACGTTTAACTTCGGCCTCAGATCTCGATCCTCGTGTCCTCGGCTCCCTGCTTGACTCCTTGTTCTCGTCTACACGCCTCTCATTCGCCGTTTTGCTTGCCGCTTGTTAAACCAGGTCCCTGCTGTTCTGTTTCCAGGCTGCACATCTCCCAGGAAATGGACCGAGGGTGTAGGTGTGTTTGTTCAGCTACATCAGCTCCATGTCCGCCTTAAATAGACAGTGAACACGGCTGTACCAAAGATAACATGATCCAACTCCTCAGAATGTTATATTGACACGGTTATATGTAACGAGCTCAGCAAAACAAAACAAATGACGTCTGTTTTGAAAGTAGACGAGCCACTGACTGCTACAAAAGCACACAATGTACACGGCCTTTTTTGAAGTGACGCTCAGACAACATGCTTGCTTTCTTGTATATTTGATTACTCTATCAAAAGAAATATCCTCTTTACGCTGTCTTTGAATTTCTCCAAGTACTACTGCGAATGCAAACAAAACAAACAAAAAACACTGCAATCTGGGAAGTAGCGATTCAAAAAGACAAACAAACACAACTCGACCGCAACTAAAACACACCAGTTTCTTGCCCACTACTGTGGGAATGAACCATATATGGAGGATTGCAATTTCTTGGCACTCTGACAGAAAGCTCTGCCTGCCAGCAAAAAAAAAAAAAGAAAAACTTTCCAAGCTTTCCGGATTGTTCCTCTGCCGTTTCTGCCATTTGTCAGCAGTTTAATAATTTATCTATATCTTGTCATCTTTAATGACATTGCGAATAAACAAAAAGCTGATTCGAAGCTAAAACTCAACCTCAAAAACCTCCATTCGAAATAAGTTTTGACTCCGTGAGCACCCTGCGATTCCAGCTATGAATAGAACGCAGTGGGTTTTGGAGAAAGTGGAACGGGCTGATGACCACTAGTGTCATCTTCACTAGATTTATGTGGTGATAATAGCGCAGATGGGTGACAACCATGAACAACCCCCACATTTGTAGACACTCTGTCTCTTGCCTGTCCGGATAAAGAATTAAGTGGCCGTCCGAGACCTGTTGAGTGATGCAGTTTCTGAAGTGTGCATTAGATTGTCATTATTTCTTTACCGTCAGCAGAAGGAATGTTGCAAGTAAAAGCAATGATTGGACTGAGCGCTGCTCAAAGGGGAAAAGAAACCAACGCAGAGGGTGAACGACAAAACTAAATACATCTCCTGTGTTTACAGTTTGCCGTTCAACTGAGAAAAGAGACCACACACACGTGAAACACGCATGCATTAAACACAACGTGACTTTGGCTTCATGAGCGCATTTCTTTTTTTTTTTTTTAATTCTAATTGGTATTTTGTGTGCCCAAGACATTATGGAAAAGACTTAACTTATTTACTGTAATGAAAAGGGCAGCATTGAACTGGAAACAAAACAAAACACAAAATGAATCCTTGAGCAAGACCTGCTGTTACTGTGGGTTGGTTAACCTCGGAGGAAATTAAGGCCCAAGAATACATTCAGGGTCTTTCACACGCATGTAGGTGTTAATGAATGTACATGGACACGAAGGTGTAGGTGTGGAATGAAAGGTTGATTCGAGGTTCAGATAACTAAATCAAATGGTTGATTTTTTTTTTTTTTTTTTTTTTAATCAAAGAAAGGATTATGGATCAAATGTATTTAAATGTATTGTAAGTCGTTAAAAAAAAATAGTATGAAGAATGCCGAAAAAAATAAACACCACTGAAACCCATTAAAGAAAAACTAAATACATTAATGAGGCATCTATGTTTTATATATATATATATATATATGAGACAATTCAAAGCTATTTGCAGATGTTTTCAGATAGTTTGTGAACTGGCCAGCAGGTCAACACCTACAGTCACACCATTCATTCACACCCTGTCTGGACAACAATACTCGGAAAGTTCCGACTGGAATCTGAAAAATCCCCTCTGGCAACTCCCCCAGCGACAGCACAGCTGTAATCCTATTGGCCCGTCTCGCCATCAGTTTTCTCCACTGATGACTCAGCAGCGGGAGCTTCCGCCTCCGAACTACACACTCAAAACGTAACGCGCACGCAGGAATGCAGCGCGCAAGGTAAGAGATGAGCGACCTCTTCGTGCTGAGATCCACGCAGCCTGAGAGCTCGCGCACACACGCGCACACACACACACACACACACACACACACACACACACACACACACAACACACACACACACACACACACACACACACACACACACACACAGTCATCCTGCTGTGTCCAAAGGACTGGGGGTCAGAGTGTGAAAGGAAAAGAGGCCAAAGTTCACTCTTTCATTACATTTTCACTATTCTTCTCCGCTGTCCCTCGCAGAGTTACCCCGTTTCCTGAGTGTGATTTCTGTTTCTTTTCAACTCGAGCCCGCTCTCACTCCATCACTCTTTCACTCCATCACTCTTTCACTCCATCACTCCATCACTCTTTCACTCCATCACTCTTTCACTCCATTGAACTCAAGCTTTCGATAGGTTTTTCTTTTTTGCTGCTTGTGCAAGTTAGTCCAGTTAAGAAACACCAAGAAAACCATCCCTCACCACTTAAGTGGTAAAATGAGTATGAGGATCTGCTTATTATATGTATTTGGTTACTTATGAGTAACAGTAATGTTTGATATGACAAGCAGTTTCAATTAGAGTGCTGAGATACCAGAAACTGAACCTCAGTGCCCTCCATCCGCCCTCCATCCGCCCTCCATCCGCCCTCCATCCATCCTCCATCTATCCTCCATCTATCCTCCATCTATCCTCCATCTATCCTCCATCCATCTTCCATCTATCCTCCATCTATCCTCCATCCATCTTCCATCCATCCATCATCTATCCTCCATCCATCCTCCATCTATCCTCCATCCATCCTCCATCACTGTCACTCTGTCTCTAGAGAAATGAGTGTGTCATTGAAAAGAGGAGCAGATTCCTCTGTCATGTGGATGAAAGATGATTGAGGGGTGGACTGTCTCTTCCGTGTGTGTGTGTGTGTGTGTGTGTGTGTGTGTGTGTGTGTGTGCGTGTGTGTGAGACAGAGAGCTGAGGAATGCACCCATACTGCAGGACTGCAAGCCAGATACAGAGCAGGGGGAGGGGCAGGTTTCAGGATGTAGGCCAAAGTTACACCAACTGGGATACAGTAACAATAATGGAGTGAACTATAGTGTATCACATGTGCAATGAGCCCCGAGAGAGTGTGTTCATACTCACAGCCGTGGTAGGAGGCAGGCGAGCCCTCTGATCTGCCATACTCTTCACTGTAGGAAGTGGAGAGGTTGGGTTGAGACGAGCCTCGGCCAAAACCCATCTGACTGCTCCCTGTGGACACCTGGGCCATACGCTCTTTGGTCTTCAGAGCCTGAGACCTAGCAGGGCAAAAAGGACAAAAGTATGTCATCGATCCTCTTGACTCGAGACAAGCTTCTTATAATCTGTTGAGCAAAGTCCAAAATATGTATGAGACACTAAGGTGACTGGTCTTTGGGGGTCGAGACCAAATCATAAGAAGATGAACTCTGTTACCGAAACCGCCGTGAGAATCAGGACGTCAAATTGTCATAATTCCATGACGCGACAGCAAAATCATTATTTAGAACTGCTGCCAAACAAACGATCCCTTCAGGCCGATGAGCATATTTGTGGAAATATTGCAACGCCCTCATTTTTGTCAAAATCTCTTGTTTTCTGTGTACTGTTCCTGTGGTAGCGCGTGTTATGAGAAGCAGATGGATGAACAAATGAATGAATGACAAAGATAGGAGATCATGCAGGTGGCATATTAATCACAGTTTTCTAAATTCTCATGCAGAAACACCTTCAAGTGCAGCCGCAGAGAATCGCTGAAATAGTAAAGTCTATTAGTCTGGGAAAGATATCAACTCTGTGGCTATTTTCAGGTGCGGTTTAGATCTCTTGTAAAAGACAAAACAACAGTTATAGACTTCAAAGAGATCAATCGTACAGATCCAACAGTTATGAACCTAAAGTACACTTGCTTCCAGAGGGGAAAGATACAAAACTATACTTCGTAAAGACGTAGTAATCCCCGTGTGTAGTAATACAGACTTTATTTTTCTCAACTCAGACTCTTGCTCTGCGTTAAGGGGTCTGAATCCGCTGTATTAAAATAAATTAAAGATAATTTGAAAGCACTGATTATAGATTAATCATAGATTAACAGTTAGAAGCCAACACAGTGCAGAGCCACTCTACTGCTCACTGGATGGCGGAGGATGCAGTGCAGAGGTCTGCTACGGTTCAGGAGAGGTTTAGTCTCTTTGTTTCACTGCCAACACAGAAAGTCTGCAAACTCGACCAAAAACACGCAATCTGAAACGACGACTCCACGTCTGACGATTCACATCGTCGGAGTTTCAGGGGACGGACTGTGGAGGGAAGGCTGTCGCCGTCACATCTCCAGCCCCACGGTATCGGGTAGCACTTGGTTAATGTGGCGTTCGGCACAGCTTAATAAAGAACGTTGGACTCAAGGACACAGCAGCATTAAATGTTGACAAAATTGCTCCACAGATAAATAAATGCACATCGATCCCTACGTACGTAAAACTTTCGGTCTTACCTCTCTCCCTTGAGACGGTCCTCGTCCTTGAGGAGGACCACCAGCTGCTTGCTCTTCTCCCTGACGTTGATGCCCTGGTCTTTGCCGTCTCTGTCGATGTACTGGAAGTCCTTCAGCGTCTGGATGGCGAAGATGTTCTCTTTGCACTGCAGCGCCACTCTCTCCGAGCCCGTCTTGATCAGGTAGTCGAGCAGCGTGAGCGCCTTGTAGACGTGGCGCCAGTTCTTGCCGTGGTCGTTGAGCCGCTTCCAGATCATGTTCATGATCTCGCTGAAGGCCACCACGTTGTAGGTCAGGTCGGCGATCTCGGACATGAGCGAGGACGACGGGCCCCAGGGGTCGTTGGATGTGGCCTCTCGGACTTTCTTCTCTGCTTCAGAGTAGTTGTTGACCATGTTCTTCATCTGCCGGCGGATGGTGCTTGGCATGGTGGTGGTGAAGATGGGACAGACAGCAAGAAGAAGAAGAAGAAAAAAAAAAAAGTACACTCTCACAAAGGGAGAGGAGCGAGGACACCAATAGTGTTTGGGTAGAGCAGCCGGCACACACTGAAGGTGCGAATGTGAGTGTGTGTGTGTGTGTGTGTGTGTGCGCGCTTCAGGCGAAGGTCGTGTTGCGTGTCCACACGTCTGTGTCCTTTCTCACGGCGCGGCGGTGGCGCGTGTTTCTCTTTCTTGTGTAAAAAGTGTGCGGTGTGCGTTTGTTTATGAGGCGTCTCCAGGCCAGCGCAGTGTTCCTGAGTCCTCCAGAACAGCGTCTGTTAAAACCATCTCCACACACACAGCGCAGCCTGCGCACATGACCGCGCCATCACCTAGGACACACAGACAAATAACAGGTTAGTGCGGGGAAGAGGACGAAAAAGACAACAAGGAGAAGATGGACGACGGAAGCTGTGGGAAGGGGGGGGGGGGGAAAGAAAACATCTACAATAGAAAGGCTCTTAAACACTTACCCCTAATCACTTTCTGTCTGAGTAACTACGGACGTCTGCGTGCACCGCAGAATGGTATTTATTTAAACTTCGACAATTCACCTTTCTCACACTAAAGTCCTGTGCTGCACGCCAACAATCACAAAGAATCTAAATCGTCCTCCCTTTGAAAAATAATAAACAAAATTCCTCAATAATTTAGACACTTTAAATTGTTAAGCATCTGCTTAAACTGAAGTGTCGTTGTAATCCTACAGTCCACAGCTAAACAATGAGATCAGGCTTTTTTTTGTCTTTATAGGAGCAGCTGTCGGGCCTTCCTTTTTGAAACTAGACAAACATGTTTCGTACTTTCACACTTAGACAAGCAATTTCCATGCCTGCCTTCTTCTTCTTATTAGACAAGGCTGTGAACAAGAATTGTGTTTCCACTTCGATAATCTCACTTGAGTTTACAGTAACTTGACACAACGGCACATCACAAGGACAGGGTGTTGAAAAGGAATAATGCCCCGACAGTCAGGTCTGCGTGGTCATGCTCGTCTCAGGCGTTTTCGGGAGGATTCAGGTGGTAAAGTTGCACTGTGGGAGGGCTGAGGGAATCCATGTGTGCAGGCGACACACCAAATTTGAAAGCGTATCATATGGAGCGGCCTGGGATAATTTAACCGAGATTATATTCAACTAATTCAATTCTGAGCTGCCAGTTCATGAACAGAAGGAAGCTTGAAACATTGCCAATGTTGGGAGTATTTTTGTGACCCTACATCATCTAAATAAAAGCGGATAAAGAACATATGTGTGGTGTTGAATTTAATATACTGCCAAGGCTATTTGCTTAGATACCATCTTAGGAAGGGGAAGTTATCTAAAAGAAGGCATGCAAGCATTAGCTAATTTTAGCGGAGCTGAATTAACTCATTCGCTAATTTAATTAGAGATAAATTAAAGCAGTATTCTCAAACAATTCAAACCATAATAGACTCTTATCTATGCTTTTTTTGCAGCGTAACAGTATTAACAGAATGTGTTTCCACCCTTTGGTGGGTGGCAGCGAGAGATAAGCCATTTCCAGTATAATGATGCTGACTACAGAAGTGACTGATGACGCCTCTGTCCCCGTTTCTGAAAGATCAGCAGCCCAGCGACTAATCACTTCCTCACTGACACGCAGACGAGGATGGAAAGTGGGTGGAGACTCACAGCTGTGTAACCTATACAGCCAAAGTTCCCAAAGAAAACTCTCGACCATGCAAGAAGCCACTTGAGCATGAAACACGCAGCCAAATGTAACACACCATTTACCATTATGCGTCTCCCGTTTCCCAAATAGTGTTCTAATGTTGACGTGATAAGGGCTGCCTGGAAAGAAAAGCGCATTTCTGTGAAATATGATATCATAATAAACGTAAAAAATTTTTTTTTTAAAAAGCTCAGGTGGAAGAACGGCATCAAAAACCACATTGAGCACAGTCACACATAATCCCACCGCAAACGTAGCTAATCGCATTTAAAACATTGTTCTCTGTAATAAATAGCAGTTGAGGTTGCCTGTGCCTCGTTTCTCTGCCTCCCATCCAGCGAGCCCGATGATGACTTATCCTATTCGGTAATCTGATCTCTGCGCCGAGCGTGCACCGACAGGCCCCGCAACAGAGTGCTTTCGCCAACAGAAGAGAGTTAAAAGTGATTAGTAGTCTATGTGGACTGTGTGTTAAACTGCAACAATTCAATTTTTTTTTTTCAGTCTCCAAAATAGCGAGAGAGGTGGTGCGACGCTGACGCTTGTGCATTCATTTGTTTCGGGCAGCTTCCTGCCTCGCAAAGCCGTGGCAAGACAGCTGGAGGGGACGAGGGTGAGGAAACGAGGAGTGTATGTGTGCTCGGGGGGGGGTAAGAAAACAACTTGGCACATCCCATAAATTCACTTAACGCCAGTGAAACGTGATTCCTGTGGAGCGTCCTCCCCCCCCTCCCCCCCCCTCTCTCTCCCCCCCGCACCCCCCTCTCTCTCCCCCAGGCCCCCCTCCACCCAACGTTCCCTCGTCACCCTCCTCCTCCTCCTCACCCTGCATCCGCATGAATACAGCTCAGACCTAATGACACATCTGCTGCTATAATCACCTATTCACCCACAGCAGACAGGAGGAAGAGAGGAGAGTCTGTCTCGTCCATCCCACCCTCCCTTCGCATCCCGGAACAACCCCCCCCCCCCCCCCCCCCCCCCCCCCCACCACCACCACCACCACCACCACCACCACCAGCAGACGCCCCCGGCCCGCCTCAGCTCGGTCCCTTCAGTGCTCGGCTCACACAAGGCCCAGAAGAAACGCAAGCACACAGGACTTTGTGTTTGAGCGGAAATACATATTCATGTTTTAGCGCAGGTTAATGATGTCCAGAGGACTGAGCCTGTCAAACTGTCAGTACGCCGTGTGTGACGGGACAGTAACCAGAAAACCACTCAGTCCGGGGTCTTCAAATTACGACACATCCGCTGCCACCCGGTCTGTGTCTGACGGACTCGCATTGAAGCTGAAGAGATACTCAGTCCAGTCGGTTCTCTGCCGAACCGCTGAATCAGTGATTGTTATCCACAATACATTATTTTGTTGTCGGTGAACTCGATATTAAATCGTATTAATGGGCAACAGGTGATATGCACCGACAAGACGATACAGATTTCTCTACTTGTAGGTATATTCTGATACTGTCTTGAGGCAATATTTGGTTTACACTAGATAACATTTAACATTACAGATTTTCTATATTTCCTCTCCCACAAGCACACGTTGACTTTATCTTACTTGGCTGTCTTTACTGCCATCAAGCTATCAAAACTGTCAGTGCCGAAGCAATCTTAGACAGAGAACAAAAAAAATAATACAGTTGCTTTCAGGTATACAGCAAATGCACACAACACACTCTTACTAATCATCATCAAAAAAAAAAAATCATTCTGCAAAGGTATCTACAAACAGGGAGGTTAAGATCCAAATCACCCATCGACAATCCCGCATACGTCATCGTTAAAAAGCTTGGTCACTTCTCTGTCGCCCGTGATTTAAACACCAGAACCTCAAAACATGTGAACTGAATGACCCGTGAGTAAACTGCAGAGCACACACACAATGGTTCCTTTGACGATATGAAATTGTTAAGATAGAAAATAGATCATCATAACTGCGACACTGAATATTTAAACGTCAAAAGACCTTCACTGGGAGGAGGAATGTGATTGAGACAGCGATGTGTGCAACAGCACCACATCGCTGCAGAGTCATTCGACTTGGCTGGGCAGAGGGCTCACGGAAGTTGCTGCTATGTATTCAAAAGTTTTCCAAGTTCCTCCCAAATCAATCATTTGGCTGAGACAGCGCCGTGACCTCACAAACTTCGCTGGGAGTTCAACGGCCAAATATTGACCGCAAACGCGCATCGAGAAGAAAGCGCAGACCGGACGACCCGCGAGAGCTGTTCTGACGCGAGAACACCAGTTGGACCTGCCCCGAGCGAGCGTGCCCTCGCAAAAAAACAGAGGAAACTGTGATTCGCGTTAAGAAACAGCGTGCCGAGAACAGGTCCGCCTTGTCACACAGAAAGAGCAAAGCGGATCTGACGAGACAGACGGCTTTGCGCAACCGGGCTTGCGCGTAAAGTGTGATCGTATATTCAGTGTTGGGCAATTCAGCGGCGTGCGTAACTGTGTGAGATCGAGTTATCCGGTCTGTTCCTCAACCGTCCGTTGACTTCTTTTCAGCTCCAGTCGGGCGAAACCGCAAAACAACAAACACCCGCGTTTATAATCCTCAACTGCTCAGATACCCGGGGATTAAGTTCAGCCAAACTAGCAGTCGTGTGAAGTCTAACCCTAAAGACAGGCGAGCCACTAAACTAACGCTTGGTCCAAAAGCTTCAAGTGAGTTTAAGAGGAGGGATGAAGGAGCATCGACCCTCAGACGGGACAAGAAGCCACCTTCATCGTCACCACCACCACCAACCCCTCCTTTTGTCCTCCCTGGCTGGCCGAGAGAGACAAAGCCAAGTCGGGGACGGGAGGAGGACGGTGATGATGCATCTGTCACCCACTGTGACTTGACTGATCGTCCTGACAATAGACAAAGCCCTGCCTCTCTCTGTCTCTGTCTCTCTGTCGGGCCACGTTAATACTAATGTAAGCTGAAAAGAAAAACTCACACCAAAATCCCTTCGATTTAAGTCCCATTAAACATTCAACCCTTCCGGGAGGGGGGGTGTCAGCAAACACGTCGGTGCCGCCCAGCCGGCTCGGTTGTCCGGGTAAACAGACAGCGCCCACACCGGGAAGAAGAATCTCCCTAAAAAATTAAAAAAATTAAGAAAAAAAAAAAAAAAAAAAAAAAAACACCAATAAGTGCGTCAAAGTTTTGCCTCGTCCGGCCAACACTGTCAGTGTGATTTAATCAAGCCGTCATTTCCACCACAAGTCGGAGAAAAGCCTGAATTCAGAGGAGAAATCACGGCTGAAGTGATCGATAGTTAGCACGCGAAGCTAAAGTAGCTCGAGCTAAAAAAAATATATATAAATAAAAATAAATTTTTAAAAAAAACGTGATTTGTGCTGGGTAAACTGTCTTCACCATATTTACAACCATTTTTATTTTATTTTTTTTAATTTAAATGACCTTTTCGGAGTTGCGGAGTAAAAACGTGTCCAGCGTGGGTTCACGTTTACGCAGCGTCATTTTAACAACTAGCTCAACGTTAGCAAGTTGAGCGCAAACTTGCGGCGAGTGTTTGTTCGGAAAGTCAACAAAATGGACTCGTTACGCACACAGAGACACTCCGTGCCCGCGCTGGAGGGCACGTCCGACCAGCAAAAAAACAAAACAAATCACTCCAGTTCATTTCCGACATTAATATCACAACTTGGGCTTTTTTTTTTTGGAGAAACGTCGGACCGGCTCTCCCCCGTCTCTCTCCCCCGTCTCCCCCTCGCTCCCTCCCGGGTAAAAAAAACACAACTGTTGCTCGCTCATCCTCCGCGTGAAACACGAGAGAGTTTATTATAACCCCGCCGGTGGGGGGGGTTGTAAGTGAGCCCGACACCGACCCGACACCGACCCGTCTCGGCTCTCCAACCCGAAAACCTCTTCTGGTGAGGCGGTGAAGTAGCATGCTAAGCTAAGCTACACGGGAGCTCGGCGGAGACGTCGCGGTGAACTGATCACCGGACAGCCGGGAGGAAACAAAACAACTCCACGGTCTGGAGAGCCGGCGGTAACTCACCGTCTCGGGCCACGTCAGGTTCTTCTGTTGCTCCTCCGGGGTTGTTTTTTTTTTTTTTATAAACCCGTCAACGAGTTTCTGTTATTCCAAAAGGGAAATCAAACCCAAATCAAAACAGGGGACTTTGTTTTCGGCGTTCAAGGAGCTTGTTGCGCCTCCGCCTAGCTGTGTGCGGCTAATGCTAAAGGAGGACTACACGTATCTCCTCCTCCAGAACATGGCGGGCAGCGTCAGGGGAGGAGGAGGTGGAGGAGGAGGAGGAGGTGGGGAGGTGACCGGGAAGGGTGTGACCGAGGCGGCTTAGACTCGCCAGGGGCTTCATCCCTGCTGGAAGCCAGTTATGTCACTTCGGCAAGTCCTTTGTGACTTTACAGCAACAGGGCTAATTTATTTATTTATTAATTTATTTATTAATTTATTAATTCACAGAGTTTCCTCAGGAATGATTAAATCATCACTGGGGGGCCTGAGTCACTGGAAGTTGGTGGCAAGCATCCAGACAACTCAAGTACTGCACTTGAGTACAAATTCAAGGTTTTTGTACTTCACTTGAGGATTATCCATCTAATGCAACTTTATACTTCTACTTCATCACATTTGAGGGACAAATATTGTACTTCTGAGTCTATTCTTCCTTTTCCTGAAAGCTTTAGTTAGGAGTTACTTTTACGGTTACCGTTATTCATATCCTTCCTGTCCAGTGAAAACCATGTACGATCTTCAAAGTTGGTGATTTTGAAGTTACATGTTTGTGATAAATTGAAGGATTACATGTCCCTTTAGGGATTGGTGATGAGGCCAAACCACAAAGATGTGATGCTCTTATTGTGATGCAGTTTATACAGAAGTTCAAATTAACAGCAGAAAAACACACATTAATGCAGCTGTAATATTAATCCAAAAACTATCTAATCTAAATCTATTTCACTGCCTTTTTATTGGCTATTTTTACTTTTGATACTTTAAGCAGAATACATTTTGCCGCTACTACTTTTACTTTGCTACGGTTTTGAATGCAGGACTTTAACGTGTAGTCCAGTATTTTTTTGAGTATTTGTACTCAATACTTCTTCCACCCCCTGTTGGGAGAGTCTGACAACAAAATATATCACAGTGCTGATCGACATTTTCTGCCTCAGAATTGCAAATTAAAAGGATAATCCTCCTTTCAAACACAGTTCCCATCTTTCAGGTTCCTCAGGAATCTACTTGTCACAGGGATCATTCATTGTTTGAAGGGACTTTACCAGCCAGAAGAAACTAAATGGATTATTACACAAGCAGGTGCATGTCATGATTTGTCAATGCGAGGGATTGGCCGGTGTGCGTTGCAGGTGTGTCAGTACAAACCACAAACTTTGCAGGGCAGCATTCCTTCGCTCCTTTTCATCGGCCTCCGTTCAACCACATCGGCAGCAGAGCTTTAAATCGAGGGAGGGACTGAGTTATCACACGTGGTTTCAGTCACACATGCAGAACACGCTTTTGTTTATTCAAATCAGGTTCTATGAATAGACACTAAAGGTTCCCTGAGAAGTGTACAGCGAGCTATGAATAGAAGCGGATGTATGTTTGTGATGTAGTCGGAGAGTGCGTTACTTAAAAATAGAGGTACGGATCAGTACGTCACAGCTTTACATCTCTGCCAGCAGCACAGACAGCAAAGTTGCCAACAGCAACATCTGCAGGCTGGTTTTTTTTGTGTGCTATATCTCCTGGCACACAGTGACATTTTATTTTGGTATTTCATGCCCGATCTTTATATAGAGTATCCACTGAAGCTTTCGTTCGCTCTCCATGCTATGTTCAGAGAAGCCAAAGGAAGCCTAAGTCGAGCTGATGTAGGTGTGTTTGCCTCACTCTTTCTCTGTGAGAGAGTGAAACCGATAGAAAGACTTCATCCTGGTGAGAACAGTTTTTTTAACATCACATTTATGCAATTAGCCACATAGCTTTATTGCTCGAAACAGAATAGAGCTGAAATTTGCAATTCAGGATGGAAGAAAAACTAATTATACTGCAGGATGTGTATTATTAAGCACAAAGCAGATTAGATTTTGATAATATGTTGCCTACTTTCGGGGAAAAGATGGTGAGGTTGTACGCATCATTAAATAACAAAACATCCCAAGACATTAAATGACTGTCTAGCCATGTTTTTTATGGTGTGAATCCAGTTGTTAGAGACTCGTCACAACATCCACATTAAGAGCAGGACTCCTGAAAAATAAAGTTCGGTTTGGTCTTTTTACTGTTAAATAAAACTTTCAACTTAAAGTCTGAGGTAAGTTAAATTTTCACTGATCAGGGAATGATATAAAGGTGAGTTTTCCCACCATGAGTCCTGTCAATCAGACGACATTGTTCCTCCTGCAGGTCCAGTTTCAGCCAATAGAGGTCAGGAGTATTCTACTTTTCATTATGATCAGAGGGTTTTATTGTGACGTGAAGTAACTTGAAAGGTCTTTCTAATAGAACCCCTGCAGCCATGTGTGCCCTTTAATATGTGATTAGCACTAGCGACCCCCGATTTAAAAAGCCATTAAAGCCAATTAACATTAAACACCCACCAAAGCTCGCCTGCTTTCCTATAACCACCCCCATTTACAACACGTATACCCTATAAGAGACTCACTGGGCCCTCTGCTTCCCTAGCTGCATCCTTCGGTCAAATGCACTGGCCAGGTCTAGTCCTGATCAGAAGTCATTGAGTAATGCAGTTACCAGCACAGGATTGGTTGAGCAGCAATAATGTAAATCACATCTGAGCAGCATGTAAGTAAAATTCTTCAAAACCTGCATGGTCTTGATGCTAGTGCATGTGACACATGTTTATTCTCCTCCTGTCCCACCTTAAAATTTCAAAATGACAAAACATCAGAAAATGCATCAACCCAACAATAATCAGGTGAATCTCCTGATGTTCAGCTTCTGTCAGACTTTCCATATCTCACATTATATAACCGAGCAATGTTTGTCACACCAGCAGTTCAGACAGTAGATCACAGTTACAAAGGCAGTAGTGCATGTGAGTCATGTTAATTTGAATATCACACAGTAGTATGTGTGTATGCAGAAGGTTTAGGATACACACAGATGCATGTAACTGGTGCATCTGTCTCAAAACCTACAAAGTTATATAATCCGTAAAGGAGTAAACACTGGCAGGATTCAGTTTTTGGCCTGCAGTGGCACCCTCGGTTCCAGATGGAGCTGAAAATCAGCAGAAAAGAGAAAGGAGGACAGAAAGCATGAAACAGGATCATGTATAATACCTGCCTCTCCTGCCAGCTTATTAGCTAAATCTTTTCATGTGGGAATGGTTTGATGCTCATTAAGGGGGCAGGTGCAGATTTTACCTGGAGAAGGTGAGTAAGAAGGAAAAAAGTGCTTAACATCTTCAACTGTTGGCATTTACTATTTTTTGGGGGGCACAAGATGAGCTGAAGTTTAACTTTAGCAAAGCTGATATTTTTTCCAGTTTTTTCAGACTTCCATCACTGACAACTGAAAACAGACAAAATTATATCATGAAATCTGCAATTCACTAAATCTGAACAGTCCGGCATTTGGTTTGCATGCATTATGCAGTAGTTTCCAGCCAATTGCTATTGTTGACTTTTGTGTGGAACAAGAACTAACTGATGTGATTTGAACCAATAGTTAATAGTTCATCATATTTAGCTGCAAAATGCCACATTTATTCAAACACAGCCAGCTTTTTTTCTGCATAATAACCAAATACCAAATTTGATGTTTTATTTACAGAAACATTTTCTTTCCAGTGTGGCCACAAAGCTCCCTTTTACTCCCACCATTGATGCATCCATCACTACAGACACTCCTATTCTTGTGAAACTACTGATGCAGATAGAGGCCAATCCTGTTTTCACACAAAAACCCACTTTAAGTACAGATAACCTGTGAATAATGAATGGCGAGCACAACAGCGGGCCTTTCTCACACATATAACACAATTACATTTGTAACATCCTGGGTAATATACTGTGCAAGTGTGGTTCCATTTTTGAAATAAATGATTCCTCCTCTTATATCTTTTGTTAGGCTGCCTCAAAGACAAAATATGTAATCTAAATAAATAAATAAAAAAAACATCAAAACATACAGACATTGAGTATGGGCAACAGAAATGATAAATCCGCACACAAAGCTTTGTTTAAGCCACACAGCCACCCTGCCTATTGCCCATCGTTTATTATGTGCATGAAAGTGGAGAAAAGATAGAGGTGTGTGAGACCAGAAAGAGACGAGGCAAGACAGAGGGAGAAAGAGAGAAATGGGAGATCAAAGGTGTCATGGGTACAGTATAATAACACAAGGCGAGCGAGAGGGGAGAAAGAGCAGTGGACACATTTTTTCAGAGAGTAGTAGCAGAAAAGAAGACGGAGAGCAAGCTGATGGGAAAGCGAAACTGAGATGTAACATATCCTTTGAGGCAGCGCTTTTTGTCTTTGAGAGGAAGTTGAGAGATTTTGTGCCCACCTGCTTTTTCCATCTTTGCCCACTTGCTTCCGCTGACTGACAGACACACACACACACACACACACACACACACACACACACACACACAAGGACAGGACAGAATATTTGTGGCACTGAAGCAGAAACGCACTAGCTTGCGTACCAGATGTGTCTGTGTGTTGTGGTGAACACACATGCACCACGCCTGTGCTAGATTATGTTTACCCTGAAAATGGGATGTCAATAAAATATTTAACACTGCGTTTCATGTGAAAACATTTTCCTCAGTACATATTCCTCAGTATTGTCGGAAAGTTGGTCACTCTGAATGGACAACTGATGTTTATAATAAAGCCACTTCATAAAACTTTTAACCTTCCATTTTAAAACCTCAAGTGCTGTATCTGCTGGAAAAGGACAGAGGAAGTGATGTAACTGCATCAGCGGCGTGGCTGGAACAAAAGAAAAGAGCAGTGAGCAAGAGTGTGGTTGAGACAAAGAAAAGAACCACCTACAAACACTCAAACTTAAACAGAAAATCCAATGAAAAAACAAGTATCACCCACACTGTTTTTATTTTCTTTTTTTTGACAAGCTAAGCAGGGAAGCGCCACACAAAAACACAACAGCACTCGGCATTAAACAAACATTAGTATAGAAATGAAAAAAGGCTTCACAAGCTGTGATGTTTGTAGATATATTGATCTCTAAACGATCAGATGCTTCATCATGATGAAAATCAAATTCAACATTTCACACACTGATGGAAATCAGAGCGGAAAAATAGTTAAGGACAAAATGGTGCTTTGGCTCTCGAGAGCTGAAAGGCAGTTCCACTTCCTCTCCTCATCTTCCTCTTCTATTCTTCCATCACAACACGTCTCTTGTCTTCCTCCTGCAATCCGTCTTCTCGTGGCTGAGTCAAGCAGCCAGCTGACTGGGGATTTCCTGGACATGTCACACTAAAGAAACAACAGTCGCAGCTTTCCTGCTATCCTGCTTTGTCCACAGAGTTTGACCCCGTCCCAATGAGTCCCAATGGAGGGCCGGCGTCCTGTTCATTGTTTTAGCAAGGACTGTACACAAACTGACCAACTGATCTAGCTGTCAATCATTGTGTCAACTGATCTGGTCTGAATGAACAAATGCTTTCTAACTCATTTTGGTATGTTGTTATAGCAGTCCGAGTCCAACATTTGTACACATTACATTACATTTCATTTAGCTGACGCTTTTATCCAAAGCGACTTACAATAAGTGCATATCAACCATGAGGGTACAAAACCCAGAACAACAGGAATCAAGAAAATACAATTTCTTCAAGAAAGCCAAACTACAAAGTGCTAAAAGTAAGTGTCATTTTAAGTGCTACTAAAGTTCTGCTGTTCAAGGTAAAGTCAGAAGAGGTGTGTTTTTAGTTTGCGGCGGAAGATGTACAGACTTCCTGCTGTCCTGATGTCGTTGGGGAGCTCATTCTACCATTTAGGAGTCAGGACAGCAAACAGTCGTGATTTTGTAGAGTGTTTAGCTCGCAGCGAGGGAGCAACAAACCGATTGGTAGAAGCAGAGCGGAGGGAGCGGGCTGGGGTGTAGGGTTGGACCATGTCCTGGATGTACACTGGACCCAATCTGTTCGCAGCGCGGTACGCAAGTACCAATGTCTTGAAACGGATGCGGGCAGCTACTGGTAACCAGTGAAGGGAGCGGAGGAGGAGGAGGAGGAGGAGGAGCGGAGTAGTGTGAGTGAATTTCGGGAGGTTAAAGACCAGTCGAGCTGCTGCATTCTGGATGAGCTGCAGAGGACGGATGGCACTAACAGGTAGACCTGCCAGGAGGGAGTTACAGTAGTCCAGACGTGAGATGACCAGAACCTGGACCAGAACCTGGACCAGAACCTGCGCCGCCTTCTGAGTGAGAAGAGGACGTATTCTCCTGATGTTGTGCAGCATGTATCTACAGGAACGCGTCGTTGCAGCGATGTTGGCAGAAAGAGAGAGTTGACTGTCGAGTGTCTCTGAGGTTCCTAGCAGTCAGGGTCGGGGATAACACAGAGTTGTCCAAGGTAGTAGTCACTTTTGGCTATGTCCAGTTTAATGGAAAATAATAGTGCCATGTGTTATTCATTGGTAATGATGCTTTGGTGAAGTATTTATATTGTAGGTGTTAAGCCCTATTGATAGTGACAGTTAAACCCTAGTAAAAGTCACTCTCAGTAAATCTTTGGTATTGCACTTCCATATTTGAAGTCTATAACAGGATGGTTGATCGTGCACGGAGCAGGGAGAACCTATAACCTTCATGAGAAAGTAGTCCAAGTTTGTCACTTCATCAACATCAGCACTTTTTTGTAACCTGTGGTCCGCATGTGTCTGAGATTTCTCCGAGGATGTGAGTAGAGTCTGTATGTCAAATTTGATGTAAAATGCAGGAAATTGGCAACAGAGACCCTTGAAATGCTTCAGAAAGCCTGCAGCAATGAAGCAATGAGCCCGGAGAGGTGTTCTGAGTGACAGTCCGAAGGGTGGAAAGTCACAGTCCAAGACTGTTGTGTGGTTGTGCACCATGAATTCATCCCTCAGGGTCAGACGGTCAACACCGAGTTCTACTGTGACGTTTTGAGGCGTCTGAGGGAAAACACCAGCTGAACTTTGGTTCTCCAGCTTGACGAAGCAAACATTTGACACAACTTTTGATGTGCGCTCTTTGCACAAGCTTTAGGCGCACAGAGAAATCCCAGATGTGGGAATGTCTTCAAATTTGGCATAAATGTTTCCTTGGACTCAAAGATGAACACCGAGGATAGCAGCCAAAAGCCAGACAGAATATTATAACATTCACGGAGACACAATGTCTCTCATTCCTCCAAACCTTTAAATGCAAATTCTTGTTTTAGTTTGCAGTGCGGATGGAGTGAGTGTTCCACCCAGGGCGATTTGCTCCCCGCAGTCTGAGCGAAAGTTTCTCTTTGATAATGGCCATCGGTATTGTATTTTCGAGGTCCGACCAGAGATAAGTTGCAACCAAAAAGCAGGCGTGTGGTCTGAGTTTACCCTCGTACAGCGCGGGACACACATGCACACACAGGCAGTGTGTTCCAGGCCTAAGTTGAGGCAGGTGATGGTGTCTGCACACTGTTAGCCAAAAATGCCTACTCAGGCCATTAATGGAAAACACAGACTATTCGACGTAAAATCTCTGAGCTGGTTTTATCTTCCATTGAATAATATTTTTTTTTTTTTTTTTTTTATCTTGAAAAGTTTAACTCAGCTGCTTGGTTATCTTTTTTGGGAGATCAACATCGTGGGAGAACTTGTCACGTATTGTGGGAGAACTTGTAGCGTATTGTGGTTGCAACAGACACCCTTTTAGTATAACCCTGAATCCTTGCAAATCTCAAATGCAATACAAACTACTTAAAACTTGTATTGTAACATATATGTCGAGGCAGGAGGATGCAAAGGGAACACTGCAGTTTAGGAAATCTGTCTGCAACAAGTGCCAGTCAAAACTGAAATTGATATCTGTCAACTGGCTGTGTGCGATTTAACTTTTGTTTAACCAATGCCAATATATAATTTTCATATTTGCATTTTTCCTGATTCAATTCTTTACTTCTAACTTTATTCTGAATCCACTTAAAATGTCAAACTTAAAAGGTGAAAGACAAGGAAACAGCAAACACGAGCTCACTTTTTACTTTGGAGGTGGGAAACTACAGCTGGTTCGCAGGATGACAGCGGTGTCATGACAAACCACACACAAAGCTGATTGAAGCGAGCGCACACACACAATCCACAGCAGTCACACCATGTATAAGACAAATATATACACAGGAAGGGCCTCCCACTCTCTTACCTCGACTTGCGCGCTGCTCTCTCTCTCTCTCTCTGAATGTTACTCATGGCAGTGTGTTGCTGAGCAGCAGCCAGTCGTGTTTTTCCCTCACCGAGCTCACTCTCTCTCTCATCCTCTGCTCCGACTCTCATACGCTCTGTTGCTCAGTGGACAGACGAGACCTCCCCTCTCCTCTTCTACTCTTCCTCTCTGTTATTTCACTGTGTCCTCTGCTTTTTGGCATTTTCTTGTTTACATTTCTCCCTCTTCTCCCCTCCCCCCCCCCCCTGTGCCAGGGGCATTAGTGGGGGTCCCGGCGTGTGTGTGTGTGTGTGTGTGTGTGTGTGTGTGTGTGTGTGTGTGTGTGTGTGAGTGTGTGTGTGTGTGTGAGTGTGTGCTGGGGGATTTCGGTATGGAAGCAGTGGCATTATATACATTTCGTGCCACAGAAGGCGATGAACTCAGTTTCAACAAGGGGGACTTACTCAAGGTAAGAGAGAATATTTTACTTTATCTATCTATCTATCTATCTATCTATCTATCTATCTATCTATCTATCTATCTATCTATCTATCTATCTATCTATCTATCTATCTATCTATCTATCTATCTATCTATCTATCTATCTATCTATCTATCTATCTATCTATCTATCTATCTATCTATCTATCTGTCTGTCTCTGTCTGTCTGTCTGTCTGTCTGTCTGTATGTCTCACAACAGAGTTGTGGAGTAGCTGATCAACCACCTCTCCTTTTCCTCTCCACCTCCGCTGTGATAATTACAACAATTATAACTTTAGCGTCGACAGCTCTTGACGTTCTGTATCCAGGTGCTGCTGTTGCTGACTAAGGACAGATTTGTGTTAAAAAAAACAAAAACATACCAGCAAATAGTTGGCATGAGCTTCTGAGTATTACAAGCAGTGGAATTATTTCCTTTGGGAAAGGACATTTTACTGAGAATAATACAAGAATATGAATTTAAACCGTTGTAAATTAGGCTATATTTGTTATCTTTGCATCTTACTGTAAGCATTAAACCACCTTAAAAGAATTCTCCAACATGTTCATCAATACATGTATTGATTTAAAAAAAAAAAAAAAAAGTATACCAAGAACTAGGTGAGAGGACTTATTCTCTTACGCATGTGTAGCTGGAGCCAGCAGCTGGTTAGTTTAGCTTAGCATAAAGACTAGAAACTGGGAGAAGCTGCTCGCCCCGCTATCATTGGCTCTGAAACGATGAATCATGTTATATAATCTGTACAAAAACTGACGTGTAAAGACAACAAGTTGGGTTTTGTCATGTGGCGTACTATTTCTTGGGCAGGACTAACTACTTCCTGGACTATCTGCTGGTTGCTTGGCAACTACTCATGGCCTAGAAATAGCCCAGTGCACAAACCTTCAAACTTTATACTTGAAACCAGCAGTTTCTTCCTGTTTCCAGTCTTTGTGCTGAGCTAAGCTACCTGTCTCCTGCCGATACGGTTTCACAGTATTTAGAGAGATGATGCTGGCATCAGTCTTCTTGTATGTCTACAAAAGTGAATAATCATATTTCCCAAAAATGACGCTTTAAAAATTGTCTAATTTTGCTATAACTGGTATAGGCAAGGCAAGTTTATCTCTATAGCACATTTCAACAACAAAGCAATTTAAAGTGCTTCACATAAAACCAATAAAAGCATCAAAACATAAGGCAAAAGAAAAGGACATTTAAAAACAATTAAGAACAGTGATTAAAACATTAAAAACAGTGATTAAAACATTAAGCAAGCTAAAAAAAATAATAATAATAGGATGAAAGTCACAGTGCAGTTTAAGACATCCCTAAATCTGGTTCAGTGAAAGTCAGCAAATAGAAAAGTCTTGAGTCTTGATTTAAAGGAGCTGAGAGTTGCAGCAGACTTGCAGCTTTCTGTGACTTTGTTCCAGATATGTGGAGCATAGAAACTGAACGCTGCTTCTCCATGTTTAGTTCTGACTCTGGGAACAGAAAGGAGACTCGTCCCAGACGACCTGAGGGGTCGGGAGGGTTCATAAGGAAGCAGCAGATCAGAAATGTATTTTGGCCCTAAACCATTCAGTGCTTTATTGATCAACAGCAGGATTTTGAAGTCGATTCTTTGCTCTTCTGCAAGTCATTTGTTTGGAGCTGAGTGTCTGTGTATGATGCAGCCAATGCGAGGTGGCATTTAGATTTGATGCAGTGTAAAGACCTCCGAACTGGAGGGATGTGGTCCAGTTTCTTGGTCTTAGTGAGGACTCGAGCTGCAGCTGTCTGACTGAATTTTTAGAGAGACCTGTAAACACACCGTTACAGTAGTTGAGTCAACTGAAGATAAATGGATGGACAAGTTTAGAAAACAGTATAACAGTATTTTGGTTTCTCATGATAATACGCTCCGTGCAGCGCTGAGACTGATCCTGCACAGCTGGAAGTTATCGTAGTAGAAAATCGTACCCCCAAGACATCGACAGTAAGCCTCAGAATTAAAGAGCGAGTGCTTCTCTCTCGACTTTACGCTGTGGCACCAGCTGTTTGACAGGCAGACGAGGACAATTCCACAATAGAAGTCACAGTGAGATCAGCTTGTTCACTGGATTTTGCCTCTGTGGACCAGCATGTCTGTGCTGCTGCAGGTCATGCTTTGTGTGGGGGGCAGCTCTCACTTTTTCTTGACATTTTCAACCTTTATTTCTTGCTTTCATTGGTGTATTGCTATCCACTTAGAATCCAGACTGTTCTCTGAGGGGGTTTCAAAGGCTGTCTGCCAAATGACAATTTTGAGTTAAGTGGAGGGAAAGACTTGATCAAATAACCCATGACATGCCTTTGATGATGTCTAACAGTATAATATTGCCAGAGGAGAGAAATGACCTTTTATTGTATGGAGTAGCATTGTATATTATTCATCCCTGACCGCTTCTCTTCCAACTAGACACATGAATAAAGATGGTTCTCATTTCGCTGTCTGCAAGTCAGTTGTTTGGAGCTGAGTGTCTGTGTATGATGCAGCCAATGCGAGGTGGCGTTTAGATTTGATGCTATGTCAGTGAGTCAGGAGTCGTTTATGAGAACTCCTGCTTTACAGTCACAGTGATGTATTTACAGCTACTAAAATGGGGCCACCTCTTGAAATGTAGCGACCGTACTTTCTGTCCTGCTGCTGTGATAAACAGTCGTGTTGTCTCTGCCAGCAGCTCTGGTTCAGACTTGGTTCAAATGGTAGCTCTAAATAATTCCTCACGTTTGTTCAATTCTGCTTGAAGCTCCAGATGGCCTAAGCTTTTCAACATCACAACAACTCATCATACAAAATCTCAATCATTTAAATAAAGAATACAAAACAGACACTTTCATGTCGCAGCTTACTGGTGCTTATTTTTGATCTTTTAGCTGTCTATTTTCACACCAGATTGTCGATGAGGATAAGAGCGGGCAGATCTGTCTCACTCGTTTGGTTACATTGTTTTTCACATGTCTTATTGTGCTGAAGCCATGTGGAACTGGATCAATTGGACTGAGTAGAGTGTTGACTCATAAAGAAATGATAAAAATAGCCTCGTGGATATTTTCTTTTTTTTGAAGGTAGCGGCTCTGACACTCGGTTAAAGGCTGGAAGATAATGTGAAAGATAAAGTTTAACACAAGGGAGACAAAAGTAGAGCGCAAAAGCAACTCTTCACTCACTGGCTGCAACTAAAATCATATGTATTGTTTGTAATTGTTAACCGTTCTTGTTTTTTCAAGAATACTTGCTTTTATTTTGTTTGCTTCCTGGTCCAACCAAAAACCAACATTTCATAAATGTGTTAACAAAGTCAAACACTTATGTTAGTTGTACAGTTTTACAGATGTATTACTGGCAGGACAACTTTGCCTAAATAATTACTTCAAGCCTGGTAACATCCTATACAATTTAATACGCAGAACTGGTATGGACCTTTTATGTTTAAGTAGAAAGGTAGTAGTTGACTGAGTTCACAAGTGCAATGCGTAAAAGTAAGTTGCGTCTTGTAATACCACTTTGTATGTTAAAAGGCAATAATGAGTCACTGAAGCGTCCAGTCTGCCTGCTGAGTTTTGGCTGTTTGGTCAAATCACGCATATTGTTGTCCTGCTATTAAATCGCAGTTAGTAATCGTTTTTGTCTCTTTAAACTGATGAGTTAGATTGGACCAAGTACTGGATGGACGAAAAAAAATCAGCGAGGTTTATAGTTTACATCATATATTGCTTATCTTAGCTTTCAGCAACATCACCGCTGAAAGACAACAGCCACAGCAAAACCATGAATTGATGCCACTTGAAATGTTTTTCAGCTCTGTTTCTGCTGTCTCAGCTGCACTACAGATCCATTTTGAATTGTCCAAACAGGGTCAGTACACCTGGTTTGTTTGCTGCATACAGTCGCCTCATTTTGGTAGATCGATATGTGATAAGCCAATTGAGCCACTCACATATAGCTCTACAGTAACTGCTCTGAACTGTATATCAACAAACAGCTGACTTATTTACCCGTTAGTAAAGTTATACTATTAGTCACACTCATAAGATTTTGCTGCATATCCAATGTGAGCTGTTTACCTACCAGCCTAGAAGAATTGTTGCGAGTGCAGCATAAAAGCCGTCTGCAGCAGTTTCTTGTTTTGCCAAAGAGTTTGATATTCATATTCATATTCACATTTCTGTTGTTTCATTCATCAAAACAACAAGAAAAGACACGTGTTCTTTTTCCGCTCATGTTGGACTGAGGGCAGACTGGACGCGACTCACTATCACCTGTTCTGGTATTACACAACAGTGCATTCGGGGCTGGCTTATTAGCATGCTAGTAGACATATGCAACTCAATATATGGATGTCAGAACTGCTATTCCTTTGCATTCTGTGGGAAAGTTTTAGTTGATTTTTGAAAGTTGACAGATACACATCATATATTGCCTATTGAATATGTAAACAAATAGTGTTCTCTCCAAAGAGGCTCCAGGGTAAAGTTAAACACAACAAACACGGGTTCTGTACTTTACCCAAAGATTTCAAACTCCTCTGATTGTTGTGTTGTACCCGCAGTAAAATGAAATGAAAAATCAAAATCAAAAAGGACATAGAGAAGGACCTGCTTTAGAAGTTGGAAAATGAGATGTGAAGAAGACGGTACGTTTTCGAATAGTTCGAACATTTCACATCTGTGACTCACAGTGATAAATTGAGGCTCTTGCTCAGTTGGTGGAATAAATAAAAAGAGCAAAATACTCAGCTGTGCTACTTATTCAGTCCAGCAAGAGTCAAAATGTTGGAATGAACTGTCTAAAATATTGTTTTAAAATGATTTCTTCTCGCTGACACTGAAACCACCACCTTATTGA